>NC_083715.1:4461619-4772140 GCF_033118175.1 Dama dama | reverse complement strand
CAACATCATCAGCCATCTGGCTCCAACTACCTTGGTGTCTGTGTACTTAATGTTTTCAGCATGGCTGGGGTTTCAACATCTATAAGACTGCTCACAGGATATGGCTCAGAATATTATCCATAGCCCTTGAGGAGGAACTAAGAGTCCTTGACTTTGCATGATAGCTAAACCATTATTATTTTGCATTGCTTGACAATTTTCCTTTGTTTCTGTCTTTTTTCCCTTCTCTGATTAAAGCTACTCTTGGAATTTGGTGAAGTCTGAAATCCCACCCCCCTCTCACTTTTCATCTTTGCCAATCTGATGCAGGGACTGCTTTGAACAAGAAAGGGAATGAAGTTTGAAATGAGAGGTTGATAACAAATGTGGCATAAAATCTCACTTGCAGGATTAATTTATGTTTCACATGTCTATAGATCCTGGAGGGATTGAGTCAACAAAAACTTTGGATATTCCCTGTTGAAAAGAGTTGGAAATAATCCTGTGATCTGAGCTTGGCATCACTATTTTGTGTTAAGCCAACATTATAGCTCTCTTTGTTTTGTCATGAAACCTGGACAAACATTAGAAAGTTAATAGACAGAAGGAGGAGAGTGATACAAAAGAGTCCTCATGTTTTAGATGCAATCAAGAAAATAAAATGTCAAGCATTACCTCTTTTCATATACTCAACAACCAAGCAGGTTTTGAATCATTCTATTCTGTCTTAAATTTTTCCATTGATGTTAAAGATAACAGGAATTGAACACCAGTATACATGCCTCTCTATATATAGCCAACATATAAATTAAGCAACTTTTTTGACTTGGCCAAACAGTTTGCACACTTTCAAGAGAGTAAGTGAGCTATTTGGGCAAACCTATATTGGTTAATCACTTTCTTTCTGAATAATTTAGCTCCTTTTCCTGAAAGGCTATAATTTAATCTGGCTCATCCTCTACTATTCTTTCTACAACTAGAGATGAGTTTCATCTCTACTTATGATGGGACCTTGAGCCCATAAAGCTGAAACTATCAGTTGTTTAAATGTATTGAACTATGAAAGCTGTTGCTCTCCTGACATTGGATAAATTTTTAATCATTCAATGGGTAAGAAAGCTATGGTACTTATACACAGTGGAATATTACTCAGCCATTAAAAAGAATTCATTTGAATCAGTTCTAATGAGATGGATGAAACTGGAGCCCATTATACAGAGTGAAGTAAGCCAGGAAGATAAAGATCAATACAATATACTAATGCATATATATGGAATTTTAAAAGATGGTAATGATAACCCAATATGCAAAACAGAAAAAGAGACACAGATGTACAGAACAGACTTTGGGACTCTGTGGGAGAAGGCAAGGGTGGGATGTTCTGAGAGAATAGCATTGAAACAAGTATACTATCAAGGGTGAAACATACCACCAGCCCAGGTTGGATGCATGGTGCACTGGGAAGACCCAGAAGGATGGGATGGGGAGGGAGGTGGGAGGGGGGGATCGGGATGGGGTACACATGTAAATCCATGGCTGATTCATGTCAATGTATGGCAAAACCACTACAATATTGTAAAGTAATTAGCCTCTAACAAATTAAAATAACTAAATAAATAAAGACTGTAAAAAATAAATAAATAAAAATTTAAAAAAAAATATTAACCATTCAAGTTCACAGTAAGATAGAGACATACCTCAACCACATCTATAATGGTCACTTAGCTGAAATCAAAATAACAGCTACCCCATTTCTCTTTTAAATGTATTCCATTTTAATGGGTGGAATACAGTGCATAGATCTTAATAAGGCTCTTCTGGTTAGCCTACCATTCAAATTAACTGATGTATAAAAAATAATCAGTTCCCCATAACCCAGGAAGTAAAATTTTACTTCATCACTTTAAAGTTTTTGGTTCCAACTATTTCAGTAGAAAGCGCTGATTGTCAATATTCCTATCCCTTCATGCCACGGTGGTTTATCTGTCACCTCCTCTCCACATCGTACCTCTTGATGCTTGTTCAGTTCAGCCCTTCAGTCGTGTCTGACTCTTTGCAGCCCCATGAACCACAGCCTGCCAGGGCCCCCTGTCCATCACCAACTCCTGGAGTCTACCTAAATTCATGTCCACTGAGTTGGTGATGACATCCGACCATCTCATCCTCTTTCGTCCCCTTCTCCTCCTGCCCTCAATCTTTCCTCAACATGAGGGCCTTTTCAAATGAGTCAGTGCTTCACATCAGATGGCCAAAGCATTGGAGTTTCAGCTTCAACATCAGTGCTTCCAATGAACACCCAGGACTGATCTCCTCTAGGACAGACTGGTTGGATCTCCTTGCAGTCCAAGCTTGTACTCTTTTGTAATTGCCTAGTTTCCACACTAGGGAAGATTAACTAGATATGCATTGCCTCAATACATTGTGCTAATGGGGAAATGTTTCATAGGCTGGGTATTTTATAAAAATTTCACCCAGTTGTCACAGAAGTACAGCACAAATGCTTCCAGTAGGAAATTTACACCAACAGTACTATATATAATGAATCACTGAAGTCTTTGAAAAAATTGAGAGCATAATTTCTTATGCTAAAGACGGAGAGAAAACAAAGTATAAGAAAACAATAATTGCCAATTATGATATGGAAACATTTGGTAAACAGCATGTTGCATTCTCAAAATTGCAAAAAGTAAGATCATGGAATCTGGTCCCACCACTGCGTGGAAAATAGAAGGGAAAAAGGCAGAAGCAGTGACAGATTTCCTCTTTTGTGTCTCTAAGTTCACTGCAGATGTTGACAGCAAACATAGATTTTGAATATGATTTCTTCTCAACAGAAAAGCTATGACAAATCTAGAAATTGTTTTAGAAAACAAAGACATGACTTGGCCAATAGAAGTCCATAGTGTCTCAACTATGGTCTTTCCCAAAGACACAGACAGGTGTGGAAAGACCAAATAATTGGTCGGTTTGGATTGCTATGCAGCGGATGATTTGTGAGAGTGCCATGGACTACAGAAAGATAAAACCACTCAATCTTAAGGAAATCAACCCTGAAAATTCATTGGAAGGTCTGATGCTGAAGCTGAGGCCCCAAACCTTTGGTCACCTGAGGTTCCAAAGCTATGACCATGATGAGCTGGCTCATTAGAGAAGAGCCTGATCCTTAGGAAAACTATAAGAGACATAGAGAGAGATAAAGTATTTAGGGATTGAGAACCGTCTTGGAGAGGGTATCATAAAGGAGAAGTTTACACAACATAGGAAACCCTCTCTCATCAGGGTCAGTGGGGACCTCTGGGATTGTTGAGAGCAACATAACTAGGGAATAGGAAAAAAAAAAAAAAAAGCAAAAACACATATGCCTAACTGAAATTACTAGTAGCAAAGGAGTTCAGACGCTCCTGTCCTCCATGACTGAGTGGAGCCTCGAAGGGAAGCCCAGGCTGTATCATCCACTCTGTGCTAAAGACCAGCCATTAATGCCCTGAGGACAATCAGGGAAAGCTAAGGTGACAAAGTTGCCTAAAACATGGGAGCATCATAGACAAAAATTTACAAAAGGAACTTGCCTGAGAAATGGCTCTCAGCCTACATAGTGAACCCTGGGATGCTCACAGAACAAAAGATTGCACACTAGAAAATAACAAAGTAGACCAGCCAGCTACCATTTATGGCCCTTTCCTCTACGGAGGCAGAGAGAATGTGTGTGACAGCCTGAGGTAGAAGGGAAGGGGCTACTGTTATCTCAGCAAAAGAGATGACATCTCCCACCAAGCTCTAAGCATGCTGCCAGTTTCTAACCATGACATCCTGAGTTCATGAAGAGTTCACATAGGCCAGGAGAGTCACAGCCTGAGATCAACTCTCCTGAGGAGACACAAGGCACACGTGAGACAGTGCCCTCTGGTGCAGCCAGCAAACCAAGTTGCTGGGATAAGAGAGGTACGTAAGATGCGTGGCTCATCTGGGATAGTGCCTTGCCCACTGAGGCAAACGGAGTTGTTTTTACCTGGAAAGGGCACAAAGTGATAGCCAATAATTGCCAGTGCTCTTGCAGAGCAGCTGAGATCCTGAGTGGCTTACACATGGGAAGAGCATGAAACACAAGGCCCACTTGGGATTGTACATCACAGAACAAGCAGCAGGGAGGGTTAACAGGGTGAACCCAGAAAGTACATGCCACTTTTGTCAGTGCCAAGCCCACTGCGGTCCATCCTGCTCAAGAACCCCCATGTTTCCCCACTTTCAGTGTTCCCACCCTTCCAATGGCACCACTAAGCAGTTGAGCTTGAATAAGAGGCTGCCACACACTTACTTCAGAATGAAAACTGGACATGGAAGAAACTTGCATACAGAGAAATTAACAATAAGTCAAGAAGAGTGAACTGCCCCAGAAGGGACATAGGCAGAACAATAAAACCCTGCAGTTAATGGGGACACTGTGCAATCAATGAACAATATTAGCCTTTGACAACAAGATCAAATTTGAACAAGAGATTATCTGACACTTAACTGACACCACAAAGCACACAACTTCAGAGAAATTCCTAGATCTATTTCCTAATTCTGATTTAAAATATTTTCAAAAAAATTTTTGTTCCTTATTAATCACGTAATTTAATTTCTATACATTACTGTTACCTTTTTTAAAAAAAGAAATGAAAATCTATTTTTAAAACAAATTACTTTATAAGTATATTTGGATTCTATTTTTGTTTGTTTGTTTTATAGTATTGAGAGGCATCTAACCTCTGTTCTGGGTTTTTAACCCTTGATTTTGGAAACTTGTTTTCAATGATACAGCATTAGGAATCTAATCTTTGGGATGTATTTTCACTAAGCGATTTGATTCCTGTGTTTTTTGTCTCTTCCCTTTTGAACTCTTCTTTTTCTTCTTCTAGGCACCTCTATCTCCTTCCTCCATTTTTTCTGCCCTTTATAGCTCTTTGAATACCTGTGGCTGTTTCTGGCTGTGAAGAGTTCTTTAACTATTAATCTTGGGGTTTGATCTTTTATGCTGTGAGGATGTGGAATTCTTGGAGCTACGGTAACAGGGGGCTGAAATCCAGAGTCCAGAAAGCCAACATCAGAACTATGGATCATCCTCATAGTCCTGACTCCAGGGAATATTAAAACACAAGCAAACACCCAAAATGTTAATGTCTACACAGAAACCAAGCTCCACGTGTGAGCCAGCAAGTGCAGTGCAAGACAACCCACACCTATTGCCCAGCAAAAGAGGAACACAATATTGAACATTAAAAACTGCTGCCCAAAGCCAAACCAAATCCATAGACACCCCAGAGTGCATTATGGACACTTCATTGCTCTCCAGAGAGAAGAGATACAGCTCCAGCTGCCAAAACATAGACAAAAGTTCCCCAAATCATTCAATCTTGACAAGTCACTGTTCCAAACCCACCTACAAAAGCAAACCCCACAATGAAGAGAAGACAAGACCCTCCAGACTGCAGAATAGGGAACATAACCACAGCAATCTAAGCAAAATGAAAGACAGAAAATACGCAGTAGGTGAAAGTACATAAGAGGCACTGAGAGAGGGCATCAGATGGTAGACAGAATGAAACCAGAATCACAGACACCTAGTCAATCTGATCACACGGACAACAGCTTGTCTAACGCAATGAAACTAAGCCATGCCGTGTGGGGCCACCCAAGACAGTCGGGTCATGGTGGAGAGGTCTGACAGAATGTGGTCCACTGGAGAAGGGAATGGCAAACCACTTCAGTATTCTTGCCTTGAGAACCCCATGAACAGTATGAGAAGGCAAAAACATAGGACACTGAAAGATGAACTCCCCAGGTCGGTAGGTGCCCAATTATGCTACTGGAGATCAGTGGAGAAACTACTCCAGAAAGAATGACGGGATGGGGCCAAAGCAAAAACAAAACCCAGTTGTGGATTGTAATGGTGATAGAGGCAAGGTTCAATGCTATAAGAGGAATATTGCATAGGAACCTGAAATGTTAGATCCATGAATCAAAGCAAATGGGAAGTGGTCAAACGGGAGATGAGAAGAGTGAACATCGATGTTATAGGAATCAGTGAACTAAGATGGACTGGAATGTATTAATTTAACTCAGATGACCACTATATCTACTCCTGTGGGCAGGACTCCCTTGGGAGACATGGAGTAGCCATCATGGTCAACAAAAGAGCCTGAAATGCAGTACTTGGATGCAGTCTCCAAAACAACAGAATGATCTCTGTCCGTTTCTAAGGTAAACCATTCAATATCACAGTAATCCAAGTCTATGCCCTGACCAGTAACGCTGAAGAAGCTGAAGTTGAACAGTTCTATGAAGACCTACATAACCTTCGAAAATCAACACCCAGAAAAGATGTCCTTTTCATTATAAGGGACTGGAATGCAAAAGTAGGAAGTCAAGAAACACCTGGAGTAAAAGGCAAATTTGGTCTTGCGATACAGAATGAAACATGGCAAAGGCTAATAGAGTTCTGCCAAGAGAATGCACTGGTCATAGCAAACACCCTCTTCCAACAACACAAGAGAAAACCCTACACATGGACATCACCAGGTGGTCAACCCTGAAATTAGATTGATTATATTCTTTGCAGCCAAAGATGGAGAAGCTCTATACAGTCAACAACAACAACAACAACAAAAAAAAAAGACAGGGAGCTGATTGTGGCTCATATCATGAACTCATTGCCACATTGAGACTGAAATTGAAGAAAGTCGAGAAAACCACTAGATCACTCAGGTATGAGCTAAAGCAAATTCCTCATGACTATGCAGGTTAAGTAAGAAATAGATTTAAGGAACTAGATCTGATGGACAGAGTGCCTGAGGAACTATGGGTGGAGTTTTGTGACACTGTACATCAGACAGGAATCAAGACCATCCCCAAGAAAAACAAATGCAAAAAACACAATGTCCGTCAGAGGAAGCCTTACAAATAGCTGTGAAAAGAAGGGAAGTGAAGAGCAAAGGAGAAAAGGAAAGATATACCCATTTGAATGCAGAGTTTCAAAGAAGAGCAAGAGATAAGAAAGCTTTCCTCAGTGATCACTGCACAGAAATAAAGGAAAACAATGGAGTGGGAAGGACTAGAGATCTCTTCAAGAAAATTAGAGATACCAAGGGAATATTTCATGCAAAGACGGGCTCAATAAAAGACAGAAATCGTATGGACCTAACAGAAGCAGAAGATAAGAAGAGGTGGCAAGCATACACAGATAAATTGTACAAAAAAGATCTTCACAACCCAGATAATCACAATGGTGTGATCACTCACCTAGAGCCAGACATCCTGGAATGTGAAGTCAAGTGGGCCTTAGGCAACATCACTATGAACAAAGCTGCTGCTACTGCTGCTGCTAAGTCGCTTCCATTGTGTCCAAATCTGTGCGATCACATAGACTGCAGGCCTCCAGGCTCTGCTGTCCCCAGGACTCCCCAGGCAGGAAAACAGGAGTGGGATGTCATATCCATCTCCAATGCATGGAAGTAAAAAATGAAAGTGAAGTTGCTCAGTCATGTCCGACTCTTCACGAGCCCATGGACTGCAGACTACCAGGCTCCTCTGACCATGGGATTTTCCAGGCAAAAGTATTGGAGTGGGTTGCAATTGCCTTCTCCAATGAACAAAACTAGAGAGGTGATGGAATCCCAGGTGAAGTATTTCAAATTCTGAAAGGTGATGCTGTGAAAATGCTGCACTCAAAATGCCAGCAAATTTGGAAAACTCAGCAGTGGCCACAGGACTGGAAAAGGTCAGTTTTCATTCCAATTCCAAAGAAATGCAATGCCAAAGCATGCTCAAACTACTGAACAATTGCACTCATCTCACAAGCTAGTAAAGTACTACTTAAAATTCTCCAAGCCAGGTTTCAGCAACATGTGAACAAGAAACTTCCAGATTTTCAAGCTTGTTTAAGAAAAGGCCAGAGGAACCAGAGATCAAATTGCCAACATCTGCTGGATCATTCAAAAAGCAAGAGAGTTCCAGAAAAACATCTATTTCTGCTTTATTGACTATGTCAAAACCATTGACTCTGTGGATCACCATAAACTGTGAAAAATTTTGAAAGAGATGGGCATACCAGACCACCTGATCTGCCTCTTGAGATATCTGTTTGCAGGTCAGGAAGCAGCAGTTAGAACTGGACATGGAACAGCAGACTGGTTCCACATAGCTAAAGGAGTACATCAAGGCTATATATTGTCTTTCTGCTTATTTAGCTTACATGCAGAGTAAGTCATGAGAAACAGTGGGCTGGAGGAAGTCCAAGCTGGAATCAAGATTGCTGGGAGAAATATCAATAACCTCAGATATGCAGATAGATACCACCCTTATGGCAGAAAGTAAAGAACTAAAGAGTCTCAATGAAAGTGAAAGAGAGAGTGAAAAAAATGGCTTAAAGCTCAACATTCAGAAAGCTAAGATCATGGCATCTGGTCCCATCACTTCATGGGAAATAGAAGGGAAAAAGGCAGAAGCAGTGACAGATGTTGATTGCAGCCATGAAATTAAAAGATACACCTTGGAAGGAAAGTTATGATCAAGCTAAACAGCATATTAAAAAGCAGAGACATTATTTTGTCAACACAGGTCTTCTAGTGTACCTATGGTTTTTCCAGTGGTCATGTATGGATGTGAGGGTTGGACTATAAAGCAAGCTGATCACCAAAGAATTGATGCTTTTGAACTGTGGTGTTGGAGAAAACTCTTGAGAGTCTCTTGGACTGCAAGGAAATCCAACCAGTCCATCCTAAAGGAGATCTGTCCCGGGTGTTCATTGAAAGGACTGATGTTGAAGCTGAAACTCCAATACCTTGGCCTCCTGATGCCAAAGCTGACTCATTTGAAAAGACCCTGATGCTGGGAAAGATTGAGGGCAGGAGGAGAAGGGGATGACAGAGGATGGGATGGTTGGATGGCATCACCGACATAGGTTTGGGTGGACTCCCGGAGTTGGTGATGGACAGGGTGGCCTGGAGTACTGAGATTGAGTGACTTAACTGAAATGAACTTTCTTCCTTGCTAAAAGTTTGAGATAGCCTCATTTAAAGCAAGGAATATGACGGAAGTGAAACTAAAATCAAAGGAGAGAATTATTTAGTGACATTTTAAAACCAGGTAAATTAGAAAAACAAAGCTAAACCATAAAAAAATTATTTTAGTCATATGATTTTAATAGCATCAAATAATCCATTTCCATTAGTAGCTTTAAAAACTTACATATTAATAAAAATTATGCCTTGCAAGTAAAGATATGAATATAAAAATAAAACAGAATATAATAAAATATGAATATGATATTTAACACATTAATACAATATGTTATATTTTATATTATATGCTATGACTAGATAATAAAATAAAATATAATAAAATATAAAATATTGTAATTTTCTAAAGAAAATAAAAAATAATATAGAAGATACGACTTTAAGGGACTTATGGACTTGCATCGGTATCCAAGTTTTTTTGTTTTTTTTTAAACAAAATATATTTTAAAGAATCTTTAGTATGCTGGCCAAACAATCTGCACTCCCCAAGAGCATAAATGAACATTCGGACAACTCAAAATTTGTTAATAGCTTTCTGGCTTAACAATATAGGTACTTTTGCGTAAAGTCTATACCATTATCTGGCTCATCTTCCACTATTCTTTCTCTAATAAGAGACAGTTTCCTACTTCTGCAGAGAACTCGAGCACATAAAGTTGCAACTGCCAGTTACTTAAAGATGTTCTTCAAAGAAATCTATTCTTAGATTGCATATAATTTTAAACACTCAAGTTACACTAACATGGGAACATATCTGATCCACATCCCCAATTGTCACCTAGTTGCATTGGGATAACAACTACACCATTTTTAGAAAATACATTTCCCTTTAATGGGTAAAACAAATGCACAGTGCACAATGCATAGAATATGATCACACTCTTATGGATAACCTAACAGTGAAATGAAATGATATATAAATCAGAATCACTTCTCCATATCTCAGTATGTAAAATTTACTTTCATCAATAACTTTTTGTTCCAAATATTACAATAGAAAGCATTGATAAACCAAACCTTTCTATCCCTTCATGCCACGGTGGTTCAGCTGCCTGCCGCCTCTCCACATGTTTTACAAGGTGTTCCTCAAAGCAATACGAAAAACCACAGACACCACAAAGTGCATTACAGGACAATTCATTGCACTCCAGAGAGAAGTGATCCAGCTCCACACAATAGAGCACAGACACAAGTTCCCTCAAGCATTCAGCCTTGACAAGTTATTTGTCAAACCCCACAAACAAAGAGCAAACTCCACAATGAAGAATATCCATATCACTCCAGCCTGCAGAAAGTAGACCCTAACTACAGCAATCTAAACGAAATGAAAAGGAAGACAAACATGCAGCAGGTGAAGGTAGGTTGTCAGGGAGTGTTTAACAGGAAGATTCCTACGTGCTGTCTCTCATGATTCCTTTGTCCCTCTTCAAGAGGAACAGCACGCTGCTCCTAGGAATTGAGGCCATTGTGTGAGACAGGCTTGCGTCTCCTTTAGTAAACATTCTCTTTATGACAAAACTGCTTAGACTCACTCCCCTTTCTTGAGATATGGATTGTCTCCTGATCTTGTGTCCATTATTATCCCTTGTTCCCTTGGTAACGGTTGCTGTACATTTGGTTTTCTGATCTCTATCATTGTAGAAGGAAATTTCGTGTACCACAGCCTATATATACTCACAGAAAAATCATTAAAGCACCTTTGCTCCATCATAGCTTAGGTCCCCGTGTCTTTTCTGTTTCTCTCGCTCTCTTTCACTCTCTCTCTCTGGCTGATTCTCTGGAGTGTGGAGACCCGTTGGCTCACTTTCCTGCCCTAGCTTCTAAGACCTTCCAGAGAAGGCACTCTGTGACTTTACTCCCTTGAGGGGGCGCCTGGTGCCTTCATGAGCAATGCAAGTCCTGTGTCAGGGGCTTTATTGGTTTTCATCATAAACCAGGGAATATCAGCCTCTTTCTCTCTTTTACTTTCTTATCATCGACTCCAGACCACCATGTTCTGATCCATTAAAGGACCCCAAGAGTAAATGATAAAAACCCACCCAACCAAACAAAAGAGGAAATGATAAGAAGTTTTCCTGAAAAAGAATTCAGAGTAATGATGGAAAAGGGGACCCAAAATCTTCCAAACAAATTTGAGTCACCAATAAATACAGTGAAGACACAGATTAAGAAGGTGCGAAAACGTTAATAAGATCAAGGAGATTAAAGAAGAGTCAATCAGTAATAATCAATATCTGAAAGGAAAAGTTATACTATATATATACTAGTGATCCATTAAAGTGATATTTTGTGTGTTAAGTCACTACACTCCTTTATGACAGTCTGCACCCCACAGACAGTCATCTGCTTGGCTCCTCAGTGCAGGGAATTCTCAAGGCTACCAAATAGGACTGGGTTGCCATGCCTAGCTCCAAGAGATCTTCCTGACCTATGGAACAAAGCTGCATCTCTTATGACTTCTGCATTAGAAGGCGGATTCTTTACTACTAGTGCTACCTGGTAAATCATTATTGAGATTATATAAATCTATATATTGAGAATATACACACACACACACACACACAAATATACATACCTATTCATATGCATGCATATGTTTATGTCTAAAGTATAGGTATATACTTTTCCTGCCTATAGGTATTGGCATATATTCACTGTAGGTATGTAACAAAAGGTTGTAATTTTGCTGTATTCAATGATTTGCTAAAATGTGCTTTCACATTCATTCACTACAGAGTATATTCTAATTTGCCTTGTGGTTTACTCTTTGACTTATTGGTACTTTAGGAATGTCTTGTTTAATTCTCCACACATTGACAAATTTGCACACATGTATCCCATGTTTAATTTTTAACTCCACTTCTTGGTGGTCAGAGAACATACTTGGTATGATTTAAAATATTAAGACTAATTTTACTATTTAACATAAAGCATATTTTAGGACAATGTAAGAGAATATTCAGATATATGTGGATACATTTATGTGTGTGTTTATATATATTATATATACATATACATATATCTCTACACATATGACATATATACACATATGTGAAGAGACAAATATGTACACAGTATATGTATACATGCCTATGTGTATATAGCAGTGTGGGCACACAAATATATATATATATACAAATATATATACATACATACATATGTTCATACATATGTAACCTCAGATATGCAGATCACACCACCCTTATGGTAGAAAGTGAAGAGGAACTAAGAAACCTCTTGATGAAAGTGAAAGAGGAGAGTGAAAAAGTTGGCTTAAAGAAAACTAAGAGAAACATTCAGAAAACTAAGATCATGGCATTTGGTCCATCTCTTCATGGGAAATAGATGGGGAAACAGTGGGGAGAGTGTCAGACTAATTTTGGGGGCTCCAAAATCACTGCAGATGGTGATTGCAGCCACGAAATTAAAAGACGCTTACTCCTTGGAAGGAAAGTTATGACCAACCTAGATAACATATTAAAAGGCAGAAACATGACTTTCCAACAAAGGTCCGTCTAGTCAAGGCTATGGTTTTTCGAGTGGTCATGTATGGATGTGAGAGTTGGACTGTGAAGAAAGCTGAGCCCCAAAGAATTGATGCTTTTGAACTGTGTTGTTGGAAAATACTCTTGAGAGTCCCTTGGACTGCAAGGAGATCCAACCAGTCCATCCTAAAAGAGATCAGTCTTAAGAGATCAGTCTTTGGTGTTCACTGGAAGGACTGACACTGAAGCTGAAACTGCAATACTTTGGCCACCTCATGCGAAGAGTTGACTCATTGGAAAAGACCCTGATGCTGGGAGGAATTGGGGGCAGGAGGAGAAGGGGACGATCGAGGATGAGATGGCTGGAGGGCATCGCTGACCCGATGGACATGGGTTTGAGTAAACTCAGGTATTTGGTGATGGACAGGGAGGCCTGGCGTGCTGTGATTCATGGGGTCGCAAAGACTCAGAAACGACTGAGCAACTGAACTGATGTATACATACGTATATACGTACATATATATCAGTTCAGTTCAGTTCAGTCACTCAGTCGTGTACATATATATACGTATATACAAATATGTATATATATATATATGACTTGAAAACACCACGTTACCTCCTATGTACCCGTTCTTGTTCTTGAAGTGGCCATGTTCATCAAATTTATATTTTGCTTCCAGTCTCTCTCTTTGAGACTTGTAGTAAGTCTGCATTAGGTATTTTCACATTACTTTAGGGCCACTTTATGTCCTGTTGACTCAGTTGTGTCCAACTCTTAGCGCCCCATGGACTGCAGCCTACCAGGCTCCTCCAGATCCATGGGATTTTTTAGGCAAGAGTACTGGAGTGGGGTCCATTGCATTCTCCCTAGCCTGAGACATTTGTGGAGCACTTGGGTTTGCCTTGATGAGAGCAGGACAAGGTGGTACAGTTTCTTGGACTGCAGGAATCCTGATGGTACCTGTTAGGCAGCCAATCCGGCAGCCATGGGCCTAGCTTGTGTTTGCAAGAGCATGAGTGGTACTTCTTTCTGGTCTTTCTCTATTGCCTGGTAGTAGGTGTTAACATGTGGGAAGAGGGGGATTCCAATGGTGCCTCCACTTCCTGTGTGTGATACAGCAGTAAGGCCCTGCCTCTTTGGCAGTTTGGCAATTCTCAAAAGGAATTCTCTGCTACACAACTACTCCTTCATGCACCATCAGGCCATCTCCACATATTCAATGGCAGTCCTCTCCCAGGAGTGCTCTCTACACCCCATGTTCCAACTTCAAGACCTTATGCACACTGGTTGATCTGCATTCCAGTTTGGGTCATGTATGGCTACACCACACATTGTGTGACTCTCAAGCTATACAAATTATATTTTATCATATCTTTCACTTTGCTTCCTTTCTATCCAAAATACATTACATTTTAGTGAGGGGGCTTGCCTTAATCTGGAAGTCTCTTCTGTGCTTCTCATTCCCTCATCTCAAGGCACAGGTTTTGTCCTGCTTCCTCTCATCCTCCTTCTCCGTTTTTATACCCATTCTACCCAGCTATGTTGGGAATCCACACAGGCCACTCTGATGAACACAGTGTTCGGCTAGTGTTCAGTTGATGCTCTGGGAGAACTGTTAACAGTGTAGAAATATTATTTGTGATCCTTTCATTGAGAGAGATGCACTGCATGTCCTTCTACACTTCATCCTTCTTGGAACTTATGATTTTCTTTCCTTGCAAGCTGTTATTTGTTTGTGCATGACAGTAAAGCAACAAATATTAGTTGACATGAATTAATCTGTTTGAAATTAGATTCTATACATATACACATAACTGGTAATTTTTTGACTTTCAACATGCAATGAAGCACATATTTGGGTGTGTGGGTGTGTGTTTTCCCAGAAATTTCTGTTAATGAGTGATTGCCATCAGCATGAAAAAATGCAGTTCTCTTCCTGATAAGAGATGACACAAGAATTGTGCTCAAAAAGTCAGCTCCTGAATATACCTAGCCATTTTTTGAAATATCCTAACCTCTTCCCCGAGCATAGATGCTCCATTTTGGCTCTCAAAGCTTAACTCCATTCAGTTGGTGTCAAAGGTCAGAGACTGCCATGGGCATAATTCAATTCTTGTAGAAGTAGGATGGCAAATTCACTGGAAATTACCAGTTGGTAGTTGACTACTTGAAAAAGAGAGAAACAACAAGAAATAACAATTAAAAAAAAAAAAGGGATGTGTAGTTCATGATTTAATCTTAATAGGTACATTTTAATTGATGTTTGGATCATAGAAAAGCAAGGGAATTCAATAAAATCATTTACATCTGCTTAATTTCTCTGCTAATGACTTGGACAGTGTGGATCACAAAAAAAAAAAAAAAAAAAAACTGTGGAAAATTCTTAAAGAGATAAGAACACCAGAACATGTTACTCTGCTAATTTAACTTCTGTGCAGAATACATCATGAAAAATAGCATCTTAGATGAATCTCAAGCTGGAAAAACTTTATGTAGAAGATATGAATAACCTTAGTTATCCAGATGACATCACCCAAATGGCAGAAGGACGTTAGAAACTAAAAAGTCCCTTGATGAAGGAGAAAGAGGAGAGTGGAAAAGCTGGATTAAAACCCAATATTAAAACAACTAAAATGATGGCATTTAATTCCATCGTTTCAAGGCATATCAATGAAGATAAAACGGAATCAGTGACAGACTTTATTTTCTTGACCTCTGACATCACTGTGGACATTGACTACAGCCATGAAACTAAAAGACTCTTGTTCCTTGGACAAAAAGCTTTGCCTAATCTATTCAATATATTAAAATGTAAAGACATCACTGGTGAAATCCAAAAGACAAAGCTCTTGTTAATCCATTAGTCATGTATCAAGGTGAGAGAGGGACCATAAGAACTGTCAAAGCATCAGTGCTTCACAACTGTGGAGCTGGAGAAGTATCTTGAGAGTTCTATGAAGAGCAGAGAGACGGAAACAAGTCAACCGTGAAGACCCTCAAACTGACAATTCATGGAAAGACTGAAGAGCCAATAATTGGTTCTTGGCCCAAGACCAAGAGCCAAATCACTGGAAAGAACCTGATGCTGTGAAAGATTGAGTGCAGGAGAAGGGAACAACAGAAGACGAAATAATTGCAATTCATCAACGCCATGAGATTCAGCGAACTCTGGGCGATTTAAAGGACAGGGAAGCCTGGAGTTCTTGCTGTACACGGAATTGCAAAGTGTTGACAAAACTGAGTGACTTAACTACATTAAAAAAATGGTGTTGGCAGGGCCTGGGGGATGGTTCACAAAGCATCTTAATCTGTCCTTATACATGGGATGATAAGTGAGACTGAGGACAGTTAGAAAGTACACAGACCTTGTGAGTTTCCTTCCTATCTTTCCTCAAAGTATACTTGCCACAATGTCTCTTGAGAGCTTCATGGGGATGGAGAACTTCTGCAGAGTCAAGTAGAATGTTATGATAGAAACCTTAAACCGCATGCCACTTTAAGCCACATGCCACTGTAATGTACAACTTTGGTCTTATGCAGCAGTAGGCATTGTCTCTAAATACCTCCTAGACATTCCCATTTTTGATGTATTAGCATGCCTTACATGTGAACTGAGAAAAGAGATGAGAGGTAAAACAAAACTAAGGCTTCTCAATCAAGCTCTGTAATCCTGGGAGAAGCATCTTTGACCTTGCATGCCTAGTAGCTGTTAAACATACTTACATAGGTTACATTACTGAGCATGGAGCAAGGTAGGCTACTCACTCCATTTTTACTTTCCAACTTACCATCTCTGTGAAAAGCCATTCTTCTCCGCTTAATATCTCAGTTTTTGTCTACAGATGAAGGGTGAGGATTTGGGAAGTAGTGAATGCATTTGGAAGCCCTATAAAACGAAGGCTGGAAGCACAAATTTTTCACTTTGTTATCTCCCAAGACATGTGGCCTTTTAAAGGCACGCATTGTCAGTGTATCTCAAAAAAATACACTCATAAATTTCTTATTGCCTAGTGGACACAGAGAGCTGAAGCCAGAAGTTATGTATATTTGGCAACTTGGCAGTGGGGTGAGGCTTGGACATTGAAGGTATTATGTAATAAGAATGTGGACCATGTTATATGTTCTGTCTGTTTTAACTGTCTGTCTGATACACTTCGGCAATGTCTGATACACTTCCACCATGCGGGAAGAGAATTCCAGATGTCATTCTTTGTTTCATTTCTTTTTTAAAAATTTTTAATTGGAGGCTCACTACTTTACAGTATTGTACTGGTTTTTGCCATACATAGACATGAATCAGCCATAGGTGTATATGTGTTTCCCATCCTGACCCTCCCTTCCACATCCCTCTCCATCCCATCCTTCAAGGTCATCCCAGTGCTCCAGTCCTGAGCAACCTGTCTCATGCTTAGATCCTGGGCTGGCAATCTGTTTCACATATGAAAATATACATGTTTCAGTGATATTTTTTCAAATCCCCCACACTCGGCTTCTCCCTCAGAGTCCAAAATTCTGTTCTTTACATGTATATCTCTTTTGCCTTCTCGCACATAGGGTCGTTGTTATCATCTTTTTAATTGAATATAAATGCATTAATAGACTGTATTGGTGTTCTTCTTTCTGACTTATAATAGGCCCCAGTTTCGTCCACCCTACTAGAATTGATTCAAAGGAACTCTTTTAAAGGCCAGGTAATATTACATTGTGTATGTGTACCACAGCTTTCTTATCAATTCATTTGTCAATGGACATGTAGGTTGCTTCCATATCCTGGCTACTATGAACAATGCTGCGGTGAACATCGGGGTAAATGTGTCTCTTTCAATTCTGGCTTCTTTGGTGTGTATGCTCAACAATGGAATTGCTGGGTCATATAGCAGTTCTATGTCCAGGTTTTTTTTTTTTTTTTTTTTTTTAAGGAATCTCCACACTCTTCTCCATAGTGGCTGTACTAGATTGCCTTTCCATGAATGGTGTAAGAGGGTTCCCTTTTCTCCACACGCTCTTCAGCATTTATTGTTTGTAGAATTTTGGATAGCAGCCATTCTGACCAACATGAGATGGTACCACTTTGTGGTTTTGATTTGTATTTCTCTGATAATGATTGATGTTGAGCATCTTTTCCTGTGTTTGCTACCCTTCTGTATGTCTTCTTTGGAGAAATATCTGTTTAGTTCTTTGGGCCGTTTTTGGATTGGGTCGTTTATTTTTCTGGGATTGAGCTTCAAGTGTGGTTTGTATATTTTTGAGATTGAGATTTAGTTCTTTGGCCCACTTTTGGATTGGGCCGTTTATTTTTCTGGGATTGAGCTTCAAGAGTGGTTTGCACATTTTTGAGATTAATTCTTATCAGTTGCTTCATTTGCTATTATTTCCTCCAATTCTGAATGCTGTCTTTCCCTGCTACTTATAGTTTCCTTCCTTGTGCAATAGTTTTTAAGATTAATTAGGTCCCATTTGTTTATTTTTGCTTTTATTTGCATTACTATAGGAGGTGGGTCAAAGAAGAACCTGCTGTGATTTCTGCCAGAGAGCAGTTTGCCTATGTTTTCCTCAAGAGTTCTGTAGTTTCTGCTCTTATGTTTAGACTTTTAATCCATTTTGAATTTATTTTTGTGTATGGTGTTAGAAAGTGTTCTAATTTCATTCTTCAACAAGTGGTTGACCAGTTTTCCCAGCACCACTTATTAAAGAGATTCTCTTTTCTCCATTGTATATTCTTGTCTCCTTTGTCAAAGATAAGGTGTCCACAGGTGCGTGAATTTATCTCTAGGCTTTCTATTTTGTTCCATTGAACTATATTTCTGTTTTCTGTGCCAGTACAACACTGTCTTGATGACTGTAGCTTTGTAGTATAACCTGAAGTCAGGCAGGTTGATTCCTTCAGTTCCATTCTTTCTCAAGATTGCTTTGGCTATTTGAGTTTTTTATATTTCTATACAAATTGTGAAATTATTTGTTCTAGTTCTCTGAAAAATACCATTGGTAGCTTGATAGGGATTTCACTGAATTTAACACATTGCTAATATACTCATTTTCTTTATATTAACTCTTCCAATCCAAGAGCATGGTATATTTCTCCCTCTATTTGTTTCCTCTTTGATTTCTTTCATCAATGTTCTATAATTTTCTATATATAGATCTTTTGTTTCTTTCAGTAGAGTTATTCATAAATATTTTATTCTTTTTGTTGCAATGGTGAATGGGATTGTTTCCTTAATTTCAATTTCTGTTTTCTAATTGTTAGTATATGCAAGGGATTTCTGTGTGCTGATTTTATACCCTGCAACTTTACTATATTCATTGATTAGCTCTAGTAATTTTCTGGTGATGTTTTTAAGGTTTTCTATGTCATCTGCACACATGGAGAGCTTTACCACTTTTCAAATCTGGGTTCTTGTTATTGCTTTTTCTTCTCTGATTCCTATGGATAAAACCTCCAAAACTATGTTGAATAGTAGTGGTGAGAGTGAGCACACTTGTTCCTGACTTTATGGGAAATGCTTTCAAATTTTCATGGAAACATTGAGGATTATGTTTGCTGTGAGTTTATCATATATACTTTTTTATTTGTGAGGTATGTTCCTTCTATTCCTGCTTTCTACAGTGTTTTTTTTTTTTTTTTATCCATTTATCATAAATGGATGTTGAATTTTGTCAAAGGCTTTCTCTGCATCTATTGAGATAACCTTATGTTTTTTATCTTTCAATTTGTTACTGTGGAGTATTACATTGATTGATTTGCAGATATTAAAGAATATTTGCATTCCTGCCCACTTGGTCATGATGTATGATCTTTTAAATATGTTGTTGGATTCTGTTTGCTAGGATTTTGCTAAGGATTTTTGCATCTATACATCAGTGATATTGGCCAGTCGTTTTCCTGTTCTGTGGCATCTTTGTATGGTTTTGATATTAGAGTGATACTAGTTTAGCCTCATAGAATGAGTTTGGAAATTTACCTTCCTCTGCAATTTTCTGGAAGAGTTTGAGAAGAATAGGTGTTAGCTCTTCTGTAAATTTTTGGTAGAATTCAGCTGTGAAGCCGTTTGGTCCTGGGCTTTTGCTTGCTGAAATATTTCTAATTACAGTCTTGATTTCCCTGTTTGTGATAGATCTGTTAAGATTTTCTATTTCTTCCTGGTTCAGTTTTGGAAAGTTGTACATTTCTAGGAGTTGGTCCATTTCCTCCAAGTTGTCCATTATATTGGCATATATTTGCTGATGATGCTTACGATGCTTTGTATTTCTGTGTTGTCAATTGCAATTTCTCCATTTTCATTCTAATTTTGTTGATTTGATTCTTCTTTGTTCCATGATGAGTATTGCTAATGGTTTGTCTATTTTATTTACCTTCTCAAAGAACCAACTTTTAGCTTTGTTGATTTTTGCTATGGTCTCTTTTGTTTCTTTTACATTTATTTCTACACTAATTTTTATGATTTCTTCCCTTCTACTAACCATGCTGTTCTTCATTTTCTAGTTGCTTGAGGTGTACAGTTATGCTATTTATTTGATTTCTCTCCTGTTTCTTGAGGTAGGCTTGTATTGCTATGAACTTTCCCTTTAAAACTGCTTTTACTGTGTCCCATAGGTTTTGGGTTGTTGTGCTTTCATTTTCACTCATTTCTATGCATTCTTTGATTTATTTGTTTATTTCTTCTCTTATTTGTTCGTTATCCTGAAGCGTGTTGTTTAGCCTCCATATGTTGAAAGTTTTAATAGTTTTTGTTTTTTCCCTGTAGTTGATATCTAATCTTACTGCATTGACATCAGAAAAGAAGTGTGGAATGGTTTCAAATTTTCTGAATTTACAAAGGCTAGATTTATGGCCCAGGATATGATATGTCCTGGAGAAGGTTCCGTGCACAATGAGAAAAAGATGAAATTCATTGTTTGTGGTGGAATGTCCCATAGATATCAATTAGGTCTAACTGATCCATTGTCAACAAAGGTCCATCTAGTCAAGGCTATGGTTTTTCTAGTAGTCATGTATGGATGTGAGAGTTGGACTATAAGGAAAGCTGAGCACCGAAGAACTCATGCTTTTGAACTTTGGTGTTGGAGGAGATTCTTGAGAGTCCCTTGGCCTGAAAGGAGATCCAACCAGTCCATCCTAAAAGAGATCAGTCCTGGGTGTTCATTGGAGGGACTGATGTTGAAGCTGAAACTCCAATAATTTGGCCACCTCATACAAAGAGCTGACTCATTGGAAAAGACCCTGATGCAGGAGGAGGGGACCACAGAGAATAAGTTGGTTGGATGGTATCACCGACTCAATGGACGTGAGTTTGGGTAAACTCCAGGAGTTGGTGATAGACAGGGAGGCCTAACATGCTGCGGTTCATAAGGCCACAAAGAGTCAAATATGACTGAGTGACTGAACTGACCTGATCCATTGTACCATTTAAAGTTTGAGTTTCCTTGCTGGTATTCTGTTTAGTTGATCTATCTATTGCTGTTAGTAGGGTATTAAAGTCTCTCACTATTATTGTGTTACTGTTAATTTCCCATTTCATACTAGTTAGTATTTGCCATACATATTTGGTGCTAGGTATGTTGGTTGCATACTTATTTATAATTGTTATATCTTCTTCTTGGATTGATCCTTGGATCATTATTTAGTGTCCTTCTTTGTCTCTTTTCACAGCCTTTATTTCAAAGTCTATTTTATTAAATATGAGTATTGCTACTCCTGCTTCCTTTTTTTCTCCATTTGCATGAAATATCTTTTTCCAACTCTTCACGTTTAGTTTGTATGCATCCCTCATTTTGAGGTGGGTCTCTTGTAGACAGAATATATAATGGGCCTTATTTTTATATCCATTCAGCCAGGCTTTGTCTTTTGGTTTGGGGATTCAACCCATTTACCTTTAAGGTAATTATTGATAAGTATGATCCTGTTGCCAGTTACTTTGTTATTTTGGGCTTGAGTTTATATGCCTTTTCTGTGTTTCTTGTATAGAGAGGATTCTTTAGCATTTGTTGAAAAGCTGGTTTGCTGGTGTTGTATTCTCTGAGCTTTTTCTTGTCTATAAAGTTTTGAATTCTCTTTCATTTTTGAATGACATCATTGTTGGGTACAGTAATCTGGTTTGTAGACTTTTCTCTTTCATCACGTTAAGTCTATCCTTCCATTCCCTTCTGGCCTGGAGTTTCTATTGAAAAGTCAGCTGTTATCCATATGGGCATCCCCTTGGGTGTTATATGTTGTTTTTTTGCTTGCAGCTTTAAATATTTGTTCTTCATGTTTGATTTTCATTAATTGATTAATATGTGTCTTGTTTATTCTGTTTGGGACTCTGGTTTCTTGGACTTAGGTGGCTATTTCTTTCTCAATTTTAGGGAAGTTTTCAGCTATTATCTCAAGTATCCTCTCATGACCTTTCTTTTTGTCTTCTTCTGGGACTCCTATGATTCGAATGTTGGGGCATTTGACATTGTCCCAGAGGTCTCTGAGTTAGTCCTCATTTCTTTTAATTCGTTTTTTCTTTTTTCTTCTCTGCTTAATTTGTTTCCACCATTCTATCTTCCACCTCACTTACCCTATCTTCTGCCTCATTTATTCTACTGTTCATTGCCTTCAGAGTGTTTTTGACCTCAGTTATTGCATTATTCATTATTGATTAGCTCTTTTGTTTCTTCTAGGTCCTTGTTAAGCATTTCTTGCATATTCTCAATCCTTGTCTCCAGACTATTTATCTGTTACTCGATTTTCTTATCAGTATTTTGGATCATTCTTACCATCATTATTCTGTATTATTTTTCAGGTAGACTTCCTATATCCTCCTCTTTTGTTTGGTTGGGTGGACATTTATCATATTCCTTTACCTGCTGAATATTTATCTGCCTTTTAATCTCATTTAGGTTGCTGTGTTTGGGGTGGCCTTTCTGTATCCTAAAACTTGTGGTTCCTCTTTATTGTGGAGTTTCCTCCCCACGGATGCATTTAGAAGAGTTACTTGTTAAGGTTTCCTGGTTAGGGAAGCTTGTGTCTGTGTTCCGATGGGTGGAAGTGGATCTCGTCTCTCTGGAGCACAGTGAACATCCCAGTAGTGAGTTTTGAGTTGTCTATGGGTTTGGTGTGACTTTTGACCACCTGCCTGTTAATGCTCAGGTTTATGTCCCTGCATTGTTGGATAATTTTCTTGGTATGTCTTGCTCTGAAACTTGTTGGCTCTTGAGTGGAGCTTGGTTTCAGTGTAGGTATGGAGGCTTTTGGATGAGCTCTTGTTGATTAATGTTCCCCAGAGTCAGGAGTTTTATGGTCTTCTCAAGTTTTGGATTTAAGCCTCCTACCTCTGGCTTTCTGTTTTATTGTTTCTGTAGTCTCAAGACTTCATGCATACAGCACTGATGATAAAACGTCTAGGTTCATGGTGAGAAGATATTCCACAATGAGGAACACCCAGAGAGGTTCATGGAGTTACATAGAGAAGAGAAGAGGGAGGAAGGAGATAGAGGTGACCAGGAGGAGAAAAGGAGAAGTCAAAAATAGAGAGACAGATCTAGCCAGTAATCAGTTCTCTAAGTGTTCTCCACTGCATGGAACACCCAAATAGATTCACAGAGTTGGGTAGAGAAGAGCGGGGGAAAGAAGAGGTACAGGTGACCTGGGGGAGAAAAAGGAGAGTCAAAAGGGGCAGAGAGTGATGAAGCCATCAATCACACTCCTAAGTAAAAATGGATACTGAAGTTTGAATTCTTAAAGGGACAAAATTGTTAACAAATACCAAAAAGCATAGTTTAAAAAATCTAGAGGTTAGACTCTCAAAAATGAAGTATTTTTAAAAATCACAGAAATTATACATATATATATATATATATATATATATATATGAAATTTGTTTTAAAATAGGGTTTTTTGCCAGTAATGGCAGTTTATAAATGTGAAAATTAAATCATTAATAACTTAAAAAATTAAGAATGTAAAATATATTTAGGAATTTCTCTGGAGTTGTTGATGGCAGTGTGGGGTCAGTTGTTTCAGATAGTGTTTTGTTCCAGCTTTTACTTCTTCTCAAGGTTTATAGGCCCCTTCCAATATAGTCAGTGCTAACTTCAGGGTTTTAATCTCTTGCACCTGTTACATCCAAAGTGATTCCCTCTTCATTGTTTATTTTGGCATTTGCTGTTTGCAAGTGTCTAATTTCTCTCCTGATACAATGGGGGCAAAGGTAGTCACTTATTTAGGCTCACTTGTTCAGTTGTGCTGTGGGGAGGGAGGGCCACTGCAAATAAATATCATTGGCTTTTGTGGGGAGTGCTTACAGTGTCTGGGCCACATTGGATTTGCCCCCACTCACGACATGTGTGCCTTTCCGGTCTACACTGCTCAGACTCCAGGTTGCTCTGCTGGGGAACTGTCTAATGCGGGTCCTGCATTGCATGCACTTCCTGGACTGAGCTGCTCAGGCTTAGGTTTTCAGGTACTCCACAAAAGCAAAGACTCAGTTGGCCTGCCTTTTGTGCCCTTCTCAGTCTCAAGCAGCTCAGGCGACCGTATGCTTGGCAAGCACACTCTCCCTGGTGTATGGTGCATCTTATCACCTCCCCAGTCCCATCCGCTCAGTTTCTGGATTTACAGTGAGAACGCTATCTCAGGTGTGCTGTGTGTCTCCTCTGGGGAGCTGATCTCTGACTGTGACCCTCCTGGCAGATGTCAAGTACCCAGGATCCCAGGAAGACTTGGTTAGCAACTGGGATCCTGCTTACTGTTTGGTAAAGGATGCCTTCTCTGGGGCCAAGATTGTCCCTTGCCATCTGGCTCTTGCTGTCACCCCCCTGCGTCTCTGCCTCTGTTGGGGGAGGGGCCGGTTCACAATCGGCTAGCTCTCCTCTGATATTCACTCAATCCTTTGCTCTGTGAGCAGTCCAGGCTGTGCCTTAGAGCTTTCCATGGGAAAGTTCTCTCTCTCTCTCTCTGGCTATCCCACAGTGTGGGATGCTATCCCAAGTTAGCTCCCTCAGACTTTCCTCAGGGCATTCAGGCCCGGTCCATACCTTAAGCATGAAACCCATGACTTCCTGTTCAACCCTGACTCACTGGTGGTGTTCGTGATGTTCCGCACTACTTCTCCACTGAGGGCTGTTGTTCGGTGCGTATTCTGTGGGGTTTTTTGTTTCTGTTTTTCCTCCTTTCTGTTCCCCTCTGAAATTCCAAAACTCCCCATAGACCCACCAGTGAGAAGATTTCCTGGTGTTTGGAAACTTCTCCTCCTTCATGACTCCCTCCCCAGGATGGGTCTCTTTCCCTAACTCTTTTGTCTCTCTTTTTATCTTTTATATTTTGTCATACCTCCTTTCAGAGAGAATGGGCTGCCTTTCTGGGTGTCTGGTGTCCTCTGACAGTGTTCAGAAGTTGTTTTGTGGAATTCTCTCAGTGTGCAAATGATCTTTCAATGAATTCCTAGGGGAGAAAGTGGTCTTCCTGTCCTATTCCTCCACCAACTTATGACCGCCCCTTACCCTTGGTTTTTATCTTCTGTGCTCTATGCATGTGGAATTCTTGATAATACTGTAACAAAGTAATCAAAGCCCAGCGGCCAGGAAGTCAATTCCAGAACTTTGAATCGTCATCAAACTCGTGACACCAGGAACATTAAAAGAGAAGTACACAGACAAAGTCTCCATACCTACAAGGAAATAAAGCTCCACACAAAATCCAGCAAGTTCAGTGTAAGATAACCCACAACTCTTCTCCAGCAAAATAGGAAAACAACAATGAATACCATAAAAAATGGACTGCCCACAGCCATACCAAACCCACAATCAAAAATGCATAACTGGACACTTCATTGCACTCCAGAGTGAAGAGATCCAGATCCACCTGCAGAGCCCAGACAGAAGTTCCCCAAAGCACTAAACATTGACAAGTCACTGCTCCAACCCCCTCCACAAAGAGCAGACTCCACAACAAAATGAAGCCATAACTGTCCAGCCTGCAGAAAGGTGACCCAAACCACAGCAATGTAAACAAAAGAAAGAAAAGAAAGAGAAATATGCAACTGGTGAAGGTACATGATAAAAATCCACCAAACCAAACAAAGACGACATAGGGGGTCTGCCTGAAAAATAATTCAAAATAAAGACAGTGATGGTGATCTATAATCTTAAAAATAATGTGGAGTCCCTGATAAATACACTGGAGACATGAATTGAGAAGATGAAAAAAAAAAAAAAAAAAAAAAAAACAAGATCTAGAAGAACTAAAAAAGAGTCTATCAGTAATAATGTGATAACTGAGATTAAAAACGCTCTGGAGGGAAGCAACAGTAGCGTAACCAAGGCAGCAGAAAGGACAAATTATATGGAAACATAGTAAAGAGAATTGGAAAAAAGGAAAGCAGTGTGGAAAACCCCTGAGACTTTTGGGGACAATGTTAAATGCCATGCCACACCAGAAAGAAAAAAGAAAACAAAAAAACAGAGAGAGAGAGAGAGAGAAAAGAAAGAAAGAAAACGGGATCATGAGAAAATTCTTGAGTAGATAAATGTTGAAAATCTCCATTAAATGTGGAAGGAAATACTTCTCCAAGGCCCAGAGCCCCAGAACGTCTCGAAGATGATAAATTCAGAGTGAAACATTACACAACACATATTAATCAGATAAAGAAATATTAAACACAAAAATCAAACATTAGGAGCAGCAAGGGGAAAGAGATATATAACAAACAAGTGAATCCCCATAAGGATAGCAGTTGGTCTTTCAATAGAAATTTTTCGGGTCAGAAGAGAATGATAACATATACTCGAACTGATGAATGAGTCAAATCTACAACCAACAAGGAACTTATAGAGATATAAAGGAGAAACCAAAATTTTAAGCAATAACTGAGAGAATTCATCACCATGAATATGTTATACTCTTAACAACGCTTTAAAACTGTGGCACTTCATATGTTATCATAATTGAAAAACACATCAGTGGCCAAGAGTTTGGAAAAGGTCAAATTTCATTTCTGATATCAAAAAAGATGGATGCCAAAGAACACTTAAACTGGACAATTGTGCTCCTTTCATCTGCTAGCAAGATAATAATCAAAATTTTTCAGCAATATGTGAACAAAAAATTTGAAGATGTGCAGCCTAGTTTTGGAAAAGATAGAGGAATCAGAGAACAATTGCCAATAAAATTTGGATCCCAAGAAAACAAGGAATTCCAGAAAAAAAAAAAAAATTACACCTGCTTTCTTGACTCCGCTAAAGCCATTTACTGTTGTGGATAACAATAACTGTGGGCAATTCAAAAAGAGATGGAAGTATCAGACTTTCTAATCTGTCTCCTGAGAAATAGGTATGCAGGTCAAGATGCAAGAGTTGAAAGTAGACATAGAAATGTTGACTAGTTCAAAACATGGAAAGGAGTGTGACAAGGCTATATACTGTCACTTCGCTTATATGAAATATGTTCAGGGTATAGTAAGCAAAATGCCAAGGTGGATGACAAGCCTGATTCCAATGACAGCTGGAAAGTGTTTGCAGGAGAAACATCAACAACTTCAGAATATGGATGGTAACACTCTAAAAAACGATAAAATGAAACAGAACTAAAGAGCCTCTTGATGAGGGCAAATGAGGAAAGAGAAAAATCTCGCTGAAAGCACAAGTTTTAAAAAACAAAAATCATGGCATCTAGTCTCATCACTACTTGGCAAATTAAACGAGAAAACTTGGAATCACAGAAAGACTTAATTTTCTTGGGCTCCAAACTCACTGTAAACGATGACTGCAGTCATGGAACAAAAAAATAAAAAAATAAAAATCTTTGTATAAAAAGCTATGACAATCCTACCTATTGTATTAAAAAGAAGAGGCATCACTTTACTAGAAAGCCCCCCACAGTCACAAGCACATACAGTTTATCCAGAAGTCTCGTACAGATGTTCAGACGTACAGTTCAGTTCAGTTCAGTTCAGTTCAGCTGCTCAGTTGTGTCTGACTCTGCAGCCCCATGATCTGCAGCACGCCAGACCTCCCTGTCCATCACCAACTCCGGGAGTCCACCTAAACCCATGTCCATTGACTCGGTGATGCCATCCAACATCTCATCCTCTGTCGTCCCCTTGTCCCCTGCCCTCAATCTTTCCCAGCATCGGAGTCTTTTCAAATGAGTCAGTTCTTCACATCAGGTGGCCAAAATATTGGAGTTTCAGCTTCAACATCAATCCTTCCAATGAACAACCAGGACTGATCTCCTTTAGGATAGACTGGTTGGATCTCCTTGCAGTGCAAGGGACTCTCAAGAGTCTTCTCCAACACCACAGTTCAAAAGCACCAATTCTTCTGCACTCAGCTTTCTTCATAGTCCAACTCTCACATCCATACATGATCACTGGGAAAAACCGTAGCTAAAGTAGACTGACCTGTGTTGACAAAGTAATGTCTCTCTTTTTTAATATGCTGTCTAGGTTGGTCATAAATTTCCTTTCAAGGCGTAAGCATCTTTTAATTTCATGGCTGCTATCACCATCAGCAGTTATTTTGGAACCCAGAAAAATAAAGTCAGCCACTCTTTCCCCACCTATTTCCCAAGAAGTGGCAACTGTGTGGTCGCAGGGGGGTCAAGAGGGCTACTCCACATTGAAGGTCAGGAGGGGAGCCGTGAGGAGATACCATCTGTCCCAGGTAAGGAGCAGTGGCTGCACTTTCCTGGAGCAGACATAAAGAAATACCCCATATCTAAGGTAAGAGAAACCTAAGTAAGACGGTAGGTGTGGCTAGAGGGCATCAGAGGGCAGACACAGAAACCATAATCACAGAAAACTAGTCAATCTGGTCACACGGACCACAGCCTTGTCTAACTCAGCGAAACTAAGCCGTGCCATGTGGGGGCATTCAAGACGTCGGGTCATGGTGGAGAGATCTGACAGAATGTGGCCCACTGGAGAAGGGAATGGCAAACCACTTCCGTGTTCTTGCCTTGAGGTCCCCAGGTTGGTACGTGCCCAATATGCTACCAGTGATCAGTGGAGAAATAACCTCAGAAAGAATGATGGGATGGAGCCAAAGCAAAAACAATATGCAGTTGTGGATGTGACTGGTGAAAGAAGCAAGTTCTGATGCTATAAAGAGCAATATTGCATAGGAATATGGAATATTAGGTCCATGAATCAAGGCAAAAGGGAACTGGTCAAACAGGTGATGGCAAGTGTGAATTTTGACATTCTAGGAATCAGCGAGCTAAATAATGGACTGGAAAGGGTGAATTTAACTCAGATGACCATTATATCTACTACTGGGGGCAGGAATCCCTTGGAAGAAATGGAGTAGCCATCATGGTCAACAAAAGAGTCCGAAATGCAGTTCTTGGATGCAATTTCAAAAAAGACAGAATGATCTCTGTTCATTTCCAAGCAAACATTCAATATCACGGTAATCCAAGCCTATGCTCCAACCAGTAATGCTGAAGAAGCTGAAGTTGAATGGTTCTATGAAGACCTACAAGACCTTTTAGAACTAACATCCCCAAAAGGTGTCCTTTTCATTAGAGGGGCCTGGAATTCAAAAGTGAGAAGTCAAGAAACACCTGGAGTAACAGGCAAATTTGGTCTTGGAGTATGGAATGAAGCATGGGAAATGCTAATAGAGTTTTGCCAAGAGAACACAACTCAGCTAACACCCTCTTCCAACAACATAAGAGAAGATTTTACACATGGACATCACCAAATGGTCAACACTGAAATCAGATTGACTGTATTCTTTGCAGCCAAAAAGGGAGAAGCTATATAAAGTCAGCAAAAACAAGACTGGGAGTTGACTGTAGCTGAGATCAACTCCTTATTGCCAAATTCAGACTTAAATTGAAGAAAGTAGGGAAAAACACTAGACTATTCAGGGATGACCTAAATCAAATCCCCTATGACTATACAGTGGAAACGAGAAATAGATTTAAGGGACTAGATCTGATAGACAGAGTGCATTATGAACTATGGATGGAGGTTCATGACATTGTACAGGAGACAGAGATTAAGACCATCCCCATGGGAAAGAAATGCAAAAAGGCAAAATGGTTGTCAGAGGAGACCTTACAAATAGCTGAAAAGAAGAGAAGCGAAAAACAAAGGAATTAAAAGAAAGCTATTCCCATTTGAATGCAGGGTCCCAAGGAAAAGCACGGAGAGATAAGAAAGACTTCCTTAGTGATCAATGCAAAGAAATAGAGGAAAACAACAAAATGGGAAAGACTAGAGATCTCTTCAAGAAAATTAGAGATACCAAGGGAACATTTCATGAAGAGAAGTATTCGATAAAGGACAGAAATGGTATGGACCTAAAAGAAGCAGAAGATATTTAGAAGAGGTGGCAAAAGTACACAGAAGGTCGGTACAAAAGAAGATCTTCACGACCCAGATAATCACGATGGTGTGATCACTCACCTAGAGCCAGACATCCTGGAATGTGAAGTGAAGAGGGCCTTAGAAAGCATCCGTATGAACAAGGCTAGTGGGTGTGATGGAATTCCACTTGAGCTATTACAAATCCTGAAAGATGATGCTGTCAAAGTGCTGCACTCAAAATGCCAGCAAATTTGGAAAACTCAGCAGTGGTCACAGGACTGGAAAAGGTCAGTTTTCATTCCAATTTCAAAGAAAGGCAATAACAAAAAATGCTGAAACTACCACACAATTGCCCTCATCTCATGCTAGTAAAGTAATGCTCAAAATTCTCCAAGCCAGACTTCAGCAACACATGAAATGTAAACTTCCAGATGTTCAAACTGGTTTTAGAAAAGACAGAGGAACCAGAGATCAAATTGCCAACATCCTCTGGATCATGAAAAAGCAAGAGCATTCCAGAAAAACATCTAGTTCTGCCTTATTGACGATGCCAAAGATTTTGACTGAGTGGATCACGACAAACTGGAAAATTCTGAAAGATAGGAGAACCAGACAACCTGACCTACCTCTTGAGAGACCTAAATGCAGGCCAGGAGGCAACAGCTAGAACTGGACATGGAACAACAGGTTGGTTCCAAATAGGAAAAGGAGTACATCAAAGCTGTATATTGGCACCCTGCTATTTAGCTTACATGCAGAATACATCATGAGAAACGCTGGGCTGGACGCACAAGCTGGAATCAAGATTGCTGGGAGAAATATCAATAACCTCAGATATGCAGATGACACCACCCTTATGGTAGAAAGTGAAGAGGAACTAAAAAGCCTCTTGATGAAGGTGAAAGAGGAGAGTGAAAAAGTTGGCTTAAAGCTCAACATTCAGAACTAAGATCATGGCACCTGGTCCCATCACTTCATGTGAAATAGATGAGGAAACAGTGGGGACAGTGTCAGAATTTATTTTTTGGGGGGCTCTAAAATCACTGCAGATGTTGACTGCAGCCATGAAATTAAAAGACGCTTACTCCTTGGAAGGAAGGTTATGAGCAAACTGGGTAGCATATTAAAAAGCAGAGACATTACTTTGTCAACAAAGTTAATCTTGTCAAGGCTATAGTTTTTCACGTGGTCATGTATGAATGTGAGCGTTGGACTGTGAAGAAACCTGAGCACCGAAAATTTGATGCTTTTGAACTGTGTTGTTGGAAAATACTCTTGAGAGTCGCTTGGACTGCAAGGAGATCCAATCAGTCCATCCTAAAGGAGATCATCCCTGGGTGTCCATTGGAAGGACTGATGCTGAAGCTGAAACTCCAATATTTTGGCCACCTGATGTGAAGAGTTGACTCACTGGAAAAGACCCTGATGCTGGGAGGGATTGGGGGCAGGAGGAGAAGGGGAAGACAGAGGATGAGATGGCTGGGTTGGCATCACCAACCCAATGGACATGGGTTTGAGTAAACTCCAGGAGTTGGTGATGGACAGGGAGGCCTGGCCTGCTGCAATTCATGGGGTCACAAAGAGTCAGTCATGACTGAACATGAACTGTACTGAACTGAACTGATGGATCCAGATGCCACCATCTTAGTCTTCTGAATGTTGACCTTTAAGCCCACATTTTCAATCTCCTCTTTCACTTTCATCAAGAGGTTTTTTAGTTCTTCTTCACTTTCTGCCATAAGGGTGGTGTCGTCTACATATCTGAGGTTATTGATATTTCTCCTGGCAATCTTGATCCAGGTTGTGCAACCTCCAGTCCAGCGTTTCTTATGATGTACTCTGCATATAAGTTAAATAAGTAGGGTGACAATATACAGCCTTGATGTACTCCTTTTCCTATTTGGAACCAATCGATTGTTTCTTGTCCAGTTCTAACTCTTGCTTCCTGACCTGCATACATTTTTCTCAAGAGGGAGATCAGGTATTCCAGACCTTTCAAGATTTTCCACAGTTCATTTTGATCCACACAGTCAAAGGCTTGACATAGTCAATATAGCAGAAATAGATGATTTTTCTGGAACTCTCTTGCTTTTTTGATGATCCAATGGATGTTGGCAATTTGATATCGGGTTGCTTTTTGGACCATAAAGAAGGCTGAGTTGAAGAATTGATGCCTTCAACTGTGATGTTGCAGAAGATTCTTAAGGGTCCCTTGGACTGCAAAGAGATCAATTCATCAGTCCTAAATGAAATCAACCCTAAATATTCATTTGAAGCACTAACTCTGAAGCTGAAACTCCAGCATTTTGGCCACCCAATACCAAGAGTGAAATCATTGGAAAAAACCAAGATGCTGTGAATGATTGAGGACTGGAGGAGAAGGGGGTGACAGAGGTTGAGACAGTTGGATGGCATCACAAATTCAGGATATGAATTTGAGCAAACTCTGGGAGAGTATGAAGTAGAGGGAGACCTGTCCTGTTGCAGTCCATGAAGTCACAAAAGAGTTGCACACAACTGACCGACTGACAGCAATATTCAAAGTCTCTAGAGCTACTTCTTAAAATCATACTAAAATATATTGACTAAAAAGATAACAAATAACAAGTAATGCAGTACACTAAAAGATGCCATCATGTCAAAGAGACAAATCTTAGAACTGAATAGATTTTAAGAATTAGGTTGCAAGGAAATTTTTATGCAAACAATAAAAAAAAGTCATAGTGACTATACTTCTGGGATACAAAAGAGATATGAAATTTAAAATTATATTAGAGAAATGACAGTCAGTTCAGGTCATTTCAGTCACTCAGTCATGTCTGACTCTTTGCGACCCCATGAACTGCAACACACCAGGCCTCTCTTTCCAACACCAACTCCCAGCAAACCCATGTCCATTGAGTCAGTGATACCAACCAACCATCTCATCCTCTGCCGTCCCCTACTCCTCCTGCCTTCAATCTTTCCCAAAATCATGGTCTTTTCAGATGAGTCACCTCTTTGCATCAGGTGGCCAAAGTATTGTAGTTTCATCTTCAGCATCAGACCTTCCAATGAACACCCAGGACATTATATATCATTATATTATGTTAGTTATATATTTTGTCATATTATTTTACATATTAGTGATAAAATCACAAAGAGTTCCAGGTACCTGAATCCAAAACTCAAAAATGTTGAATTGTTTCTCAGCCTTTTGACAAACATGAAGTATAAAAACTACAAAACTTGAACACGAAGTATGGCCCAATAATCGATATCCAAATGATGCTAGAAGAAAATAAGTCCTCTGAATTAAAAGAAAACATAAATGACAATACAAACCAAGTGGACTTAACACACATGGACAGAATATTCCGTATAGCAGGAACTGAAGATTACACATCCCTCTCAAGTGCACTAGGTATTGTCTGAGTTTCCTGAGCTATACAGCAAATTCCTTTTGGCTATCTATTTGACATATGGTAATGGAAGTTTCCTGGAGAAGGCAATGGCACCCCACTCCAGTACTCTTGCCTGGAAAATCCCATGGATGGAGGAGCCTGACTGAATGACTTCACTTTCACTTTTCAGCTTTGGAGAAGGAAATGGCAACCCACTCCAGTGTTCTTGCCTGGAGAATCCCAGGGATGGTGTCACACAGAGTCAGACACGACTGAAGTGACTTAGCAGTAGCAATAGCAGCAATGGAAGTTTCCATGTTACTCTTTTCATACAATTCACCTTCTTCTTCCCTCTCCCCAGGACCACAGTCTATTCTCTATGTCTGTTGCTCTGCAAATAAATTCTTCACTATCACTTTTCTAGATTCTATATATATGTGTTCAGTTCAGTCGCTCAGTCATGCCCGACTCTGTGACCCCATGAATCACCAGGGCTCCCTGTCCATCACCAACTCCCGGAGTTTACTCAAACCCATGTCCATCAGGTCAGTGATGCCATCCAACCATTTCATCCTCTGTCATCCCCTTCTCCTCCTGCCCCCAATCCCTCCCAGCATCAGGGTCTTTTCCAATGAGTCAACTCTTCACATCAGGTGGCCAAAGTATTGGAGTTTCAGCTTCAGGATCAGTCCTTCCAGTGAACACCCAGGACTAATCTCCTCTAGGATGGACTAGTTGGATCTCCTTGCAGGGACTCTCAAGAGTCTTCTGCAGCACCGTAGTTCAAAAGCATCAATTTTTTGGTGCTCAGCTTTCTTCACAGTCCAACTGTCACTTCCATACACTACCACTGAAAAAACCGTAGCCTTGACTAGATGGGCCTTTGTTGGCAAAGTAATGTCTTTGCTTTTTAATATGTTATCTATGTGTTAGAACACCATATTTATCTTTCTCTTTCTGACTCACTTCACTCTGTATAATAAGTTCTAGGTCCATCCACTTCGTTAGAACTGACTCAAATGTTTTCCTTTTTATGGCTGAGTAATATTAATATTCCACTGTGTGTATAATTAATATTCCATTGTGTGTATATACATCAACTACTTTATCCATTCATCTGTCAATGGACATCTAGGTTGCTTCCATACAACGGGATACATGCGTCTCTTTTGGTTTCCTTGGGATATTTGCCTAGGAGAGGGATTGCTGGGTCAAGTGGTGGTTTTTACTCCTAGTTTTTTTTTAAGGAATCTCCATACCATCTTCCATAGTGGTTGTATCAATTTACATTCTCATCAAGAGTGCAGGAAGATTCACTTTTTTTCCACACCCTTTCCAGCATTTATTATTTGTAAACATTTTGATGAGGTTCATTCTGACCAGTGTGAGGTGATATGTCGGTGTAGGTTTGATGTACATTTCTCAAATAAATGAGGGATGTTGATCATCTTATCATGTGTGGTTAGCCATCTGTATGTCTTCTTTGAGATATGTCTTTTTAGGTCTTTTCCCCACTTTTTGATTGGGCTGTTTGTTTTTCTGGGATTGATTGTATTTGTATACTTCGGGAATTAATCCTTAGTCAGTTGTATCAGTTGCTATTATTTTCTCCCATTCTGTGGGGTGCATTTTCATCTTACTTATAGTTTCCTTTGCTGCACAAAAGTTTTTTTTTTTTTTTTTTGTTTAATCAGGTCTCACTGGTTTACTTTTGTTTTTATTTCCATTACTCTATGAGGTGGTTCATAGAGTATCTTGTTTTGATTTATGCCAAGTGTTCTGACTATATTTTCCTCTAAGATGTTGATGGTTTCTGGTCTTACGTTTAGTTCTTTCATCCACTTTGGGTGTATCTTTGTGTATGGTGTTAGGAAATGTTCTAATTTTATTCTTTTATATGTAACTGTCCAGTTTTCCCAGTACCATTTATTGAATAGGCTGTCTTTCCTGCATTGTATATTTTTGCCTCCTTTGTCAAAAATAAAGTGCCCATAGGTGCATGGGTTTATTTTTGGACTTTCTATCTTGTTCCACTGGTCTATATTTCTGTTTTTGTGCCAGTTTCCATACTGTCTTGATGACTATAGCTTTGTAGTTATAACGGGAAATCAGGAAGCTTGATTTCTGCAGCTCCATTCTTCTCTCAAAACTGCTTTGTCTGTTAGGGGTCTTTTGTGTTTCCATATGAATTGTGAATTTTTCTTCTTGCTCTCTGAAAAATGTCACTGGTAATATGATAGGGATTGCATTGATCTGTAGATGGCATTTGATTTTATAGTCATTTTCAAAATATTGTTTCTTCCTATCCAGCAACATGGAATATCTCTCCATCTGTTTATGTCACTTTTTATTTCTTTCATAATGTCTTGTAATATTCTGTGTACAGCTGTTTCATCTCCTTAGTTTATTCCTAGATGCTTAATTATTTTTTGTTGCGATAGTGAACGGGATTGATTTCTTAATTGCTCTTTCTGATTTTTCATTGTTAGTATGTAGAAATGCAAGTGATTTCTGTGTATTGATGTTCTATCCTGCAACTTTGCTAAATGCACTGTCTAGCTCTAGTAATTTTCTGATACTATCTTTGGGGTTTTCTATGTACAGTATTATGCCATTTGCAAACAGTGACAGTGTTATTTCTTCTTTTCTAATCTGGATTACTTTAATTTCTTTTTCTTCTCCAATTAATACAGCTAGGACTTCCGTAACTATGTTGAGTAATAGTGGTGAAAGTGGATACCCTTATCTTGTGCCTGATCTTAGGGGCAAACATTTCAGTTTTTCACCATTGAGAGTAATGTTTGCTGTAGGTTTATCATATATGGCCTTTACTATGTTGAGGCAAGTTTCTTCTATGCCCAGTTTTCAGAGAGTTTTAATCATAAATAGGTACTGAATTTTGTCAAAGCCTTTTCCTGCATCTATTGAGATGGTCATATGGATTTTATCTTTCAATTTGTTAATATGGGCACCATATTGCTTGATTTCCATATATTGAAGAATCATTGCATCCCTGAAATGAAGTTCATTTGATCATGGTGTATGAGCATTTTGATGTGTTGCTGAATTCTGTTTGCTAAAACAGAGGATTTTTGCTTTTATGTTCATTAGTGATATTGGACTGTAGTTTTCTGTTTTTAGGTTGTCTTTGGCTCCTTTTGGTATGAGGTTGATGGTGGCCTTGTAGAATGAATTTAGAAGTGTTCTCTCCTCTCCAATTTTTTGAAAGAGCTTTAGAAGGATAGGCATTACCCTTTCTCTAAATTTTTGAAAGAATTCACCTGTGAAGTCATCTGGTCCTGGGCTTTTCTTTTCTGGGGAGATTTTTTATCACAACTTCAATTTTAAGTGTTTGTAATTGGGCTGTTCATAATTTCTATTTCTTTCTGGTTCAGTCTTGGAAGATTGAAATTTTCTAAGAATCTGCCCATTCCTTCTAGGTTATCTATTTTATTGCCATAGAGTTGTTCATAATAGTTTCTTATAATCATTTGCATTTCTGCATTGTCTGTTGTAACCTCTAATTTTTCATTTCTAATTTTCTTGAGTTGATTCTTCTCTCTCTCTCTCTTTTTTTTTTTTTCTTTTTCTCAATGAGTCTGGCTAAGGGTTTGCCAATGTTGTTTATCTCCTCAAAGAACCAGCTTTTAGTTTTATTCACCTTTATTATTGCTTCTTTCTTTTCCATTTATTTCTGCTCAGAACTTTATAAATTCATTCCTTCTACTCCTTTTTTTAAATTTATTTTTCTTTTTCCAATTGCTTTAGGTGTAAAGTTAGGTTGTCTATTCAATGTTTTTCTCATTTCTTGAGGTAGGATTGTATTGCTATAAACTTCTCTCTTAGAACAGCTTTTGCTGCATCCCGCTGGTTTTGAGTTGTCATGTTTTTATTGTCAGTTGTTTCTAGACATCTTTTGCTCTCCCATTTGATTTCTTCTGTAACTTTTCAGGTATTTAGAAGCATGTTGTTTAATCTCCACATGTTTGTGTTGCTTACAGTTTTTGTTTTTTGTAAGTGATATCTATTCTCATACCATTGTGGTTGGAGAAGATGCTTGATATGATTTCAATTTTCTTAAATTCACTGAGGGTTTATTTGTGACACAAGATGTGATCTATCATGGATAGTGTTCCATGTGCCCTTGAGAAGAAGGTGTATTCTTCTGTATTTGGATGGGATGTCCTGAAGATATCAAAGAAATCCATCTCATCTAATGTGTCATTTAAGACTTGCACTTCCTTATTTCTTTTCTGTTTTGATGATTTGCCCATTTGTGTGAATGGGGTTTTAAAGTCTCCTACTATTAGTGGGTTACTGTAAATTTCTCCTTTTATGTCTGTTAGTGTTTGCCTTATGTATTGTGGCGCTCCTATCTTGGTTGCGTAGATATTAACAATTGTTATATCCTCTTGTTGAATTGATCCCTTGATCATGATGCAGAATTCTTCCATATTTCTTGTAATCTTCTTTATTTTAAGGTCTATTTTGTTTTGTATGAGGATAGCTACTCCAGCTTTCTTTTGCTTCCCATTTGTGTGAAACATATTTTTCTTTCACCTCACTTTTAGTCACATGTGTCTTGAGGCTTGAAGTGGGTTTCTTGTAGACAGCATATATATTGGTCTTGTTTTTGTACCCAATCAGCAGTCTGTGTCCTTTGGTTGGAGCATTTAATCCGTTTATATTTAAAGTAATTATTGATACATACATACATACATATATGTTCCTATTGCCATTTGCTAACATTTGGGGTAGATTCTGTATTTTTTTCTTCTGTTGTATTTCTTGACAATAAAACTCCATTATTCATTTGCTATAGAGCTGGTTTGGTGGTACTGAATTCTCTTACCTTGTTCTCATCTGAAAAGTGTTTGAATTCTTCATCAATTTTGAGTGACATCCTTGCTGGATACAGTAATCTTGGTTGTATATTTTTCCCTTTTAGTACTTGAAATAAATCTTTCCCTTCTGGCCTGCAGATTTTCTGCTGAATGATCAGCTGTTAAGCGTTTGGGCTTTCCCTTGTATGTTACTTGTTGCTTCTCCCTTCCTGCTATTAATATCCTCTCTTTGGCTTTAGCCTTTGTTAGTTTGATTAATATGTGTCTTGATGTGTTTCTCCTTGGATTCATCATGAATGGTCTCTTGGTGCCTCTTGGACTTGATTGGCTACTTCCTTTTCCATGTTGGGAAATTATTTTTACTATAATCTTTTAAAAAAAATGTTCTCATACAGTTTCTTTACCTCATCTTCTTCTGGGACCCCTATAATTCTAATGTTGGTGCATATCATACATTCCCAAAGGACTCTGAGACTGTCCACAGTTCTTTTCTTTATTCTGCTCTTCAGAATTTATTTTCAACTTTTTAATCTTCCAGCTCACTAATTCATAATTCTGCTTCAGATATTCTGCTACTGATTCTTTCTAGAGTATTATTTTTTATTTCAGTGATTATGTGTTTGTCTTTGTATGCTTATTCTTTAATTCTTCTAGGTCTCTGTAAACTGATTCTTACTTTTTCTCCATTTTCTTTTCAAGGTTTTTTTTTAATCATCTTTTCTATCATTTTTCTGAATTATTTTTCAGGTTACTTTTTGATTTCATATTCATTTATTTGGACTTCTGAGTTTCTAATTTTTTTTTTCTCTTTTATTTTTGCATTATTCCTCTGCTTTTTTTTTTTTTTTTTTTTGAGTTATTGTGTTTGAGGTCCCCATTTCCCAGGAAGGCTGAATTCTTTCTTCCATTTGATTTTTGCCCTCCTGAAGTTGGCACAGCTGTTTCTGATGAGCATTGTATAAAGTGAGACACATGCTGAATTTGTGTGTGTGTGTGTTTGTTTGTTGGTTTTCCTGCTATGGGCAAGGCTGAATGAGATAGTACTCCTTTCTGCTGATGATTAGCTTGTTGTTTTTTTGTTTGTTTGCTCTTTAAATGAGGTGTCCTGCACAGGGTGTTATTGATGGTTGAGTTATGCCAGGTCTTATATTCAAGTGGTTTCCTTTGTGTGAGTTCTCACTACCTGATACCCCCTAGGGTCACTTCTCTGGTATTCTAGGGTCTTGGAGTCAGTGCTCTCATTCCAAAGGCTCAGGGTATGATCTCTGGTCAGGAACGAGGATTCCACAAATGGTTTGTTATGGCATTAAGGGAGAGTAAAACACATATCCAAAAATGAGAAACCAATGATGAACCTCAGAGAAATGGCAGGTACAAAATCAGACAAATAATAATTAAAATAATAAAATGTACACATATCCATATACAGATATGAACACAGTCAAAGCATTCCAACAAAAATAAAGTAGATCTGGGGAACAAAGGAAATAAAAAATTATATTTACCAGTTAAGAACAAAATGTAGCTAAGCATAAAATGGAAAACAAAACTAAATAAAGGTGCCAAGTGAGGAATAAAGAAATGCAAACCAAGGTAACAAATATGTTGAGAGAAACAAAAAGAAAGGAAGAAATAATAAACATTCAAAAATTTGAAGACGTAGATGGAGATTTGTATACATAACAGTTTAACTGAAAGGGGAAAAGAAAAATAGGAAAGGGAAATGAAGGAATAAATGTAGAAAAATAAAATATGTCTTAAAATTTTAAATTACAAAAGAGAGATTTAAAAAAATCAAGGAAAAAGAAAGAAAAAAAGGTGGAGGGGGGATAGTTTCACAGAACAGCAAAACACCAATGTAGAGGCATAGGTTTATAACAATGATATGAAGTGTGATTCAATATACACATATACATATTTACCCATAGTGAAAGAGGTGGGAGGGGTTTCAGGATGGGGAACACATGTACATTCATGGCTGATTCATGTCAATGTATGGCAAAATAAACTACAGTGTTGTAAAGTGATTAGCCTCCAACTAATAAAAATAATTGGGGAAAAAGGGACTGAGAGAAAGAGCAAGACATCAAAGAAGAAGAAGACTGAACGGACCAGAAGAAATGCTGAAAACTATAATTCAGGAAATTAAAAAAAAAAAAAAGGATTTGAAGTTACTTATTATATACTTAAAAATATTGATCCACAATGACTAACACCAAGGTATTGTAGTATACTGGGTTTAAAGAAAAATAAAATATTTGACTATCTAGAAAGAAGAAAGGAACACATGATTTGCAAGTCATTTTAATTAGATAATTATCAGACTTCAAGAGCAACACTTTATGCTCAAAGAAAATAAGCTTATCTTAGTTATACTCTCAAGGAAAGAAAATGAGTCAAGCATTTTGTACCTAACAAAACTGATTTACAAGTAAAAAGGGCACAGGTACTCATTAGCCCTTTCTGAAGAAATCTACTAAAGAATCAGCTTCAGGTAATAATATGACCAGAAAGACATACAGTTTGTAAAATTGAGACTGGAAAACTATCCAGAAAAACCCTTAGGTTTTCAACAGATAACTTGTAGCAAAAATAAGCTTTGGATTAAAGGAGGCTTAAAAGACATACAAATATATATATATATATATACAGGAGCAAGACTAGCATTATACGGTGCATATTTGACTGGTGAAACTGGAAAACGCAAGGAAATAATTACTGTAAACAAATAATGATTCCTTATAGAAGGAAGAATGGGATTGCAATCAGGGTGGAGTATTTAGAAGTGTTTTGCCTTGTGGAGGGGAAGTTCAGGGACACTTTTACTTCTTGTAAAAGTGGTTAGATTGTTCACCTTTGAGTAATTCATTAAGCTGTGCATTTGTTTTCTGTACTTTTATATATTTGTACTTTCTTTCACAATAAAAATATTATTTTGAAAAAAAATCAAAATAGCCCAAAAAATTTAAGATTTGATTGACCTGGTGAACAAAGAAACAAAAATTATACCTACCAGAACAAAACTAATTAAAGCACACATTGGATAACTAAAGTAAAGCAGCTTATACAGCTTGTACAGCTTTGGTCAATTGGGAATAAAACAGTGAAAATAAAACTAACAAATATGTTGAGACAAAAGGAGAAAGAGTAAAGAAAGAAACAATATATATGTGAAATAAAATAAAGGTAAATAAGGATGATTTATATACAATAAAAAAGAACAGTAGGGAAAGAAAACAAAGTATAGATATTAAAAAAAAATAATAGATTTACAAAACTAAAATTTAAAAAGAAAAAAGAAAAGAAAGAACAAAAAACTCCACCGTACTGCAAAAGCTCAATGTGGATGAAAATGTGGACAACAATAAAATGTGGGGCTGAGCAAAAAAAACCAAAAAACAAAAAAAAAACTCTAAAGCTTAATTTGATTTCCTAGTGCCAATAAGATCAAAACCTACAACAGGGGGCAGGGGAAGGAAAAAAAAAAATTCAAAAGAAGCTACAGAACAAGTTAGAAATTAGAACAATAAATGTTTTTCTTGAGGTATTACTCTCAGAATCCTTTCCCCTTCTGGGAATGTTACCTCCCTAGGATGATTTCCAACACTATATGGATCTCAGAACCTGCTGTGGGGGCTGCTCAGATCTAATCTGGTCCCATTCCTGTGCATTCTTGCCTCCAATGTCCCCAGTTATCAGAACCAGTGCGCTTTCTTTTGTGGGTGCTCTCAATTGCCTTTTATATATTCCATAGACATAGAGTCTGCTGAGTTGATCATTTGGATTTAATCTATCGCTTTTACAGCTTGTGGGGAGGTTCTGGGTCTTCTTAGCCACACTGCCCTGGGTTTCATTTGTGATTTTATTTCCCCCTTTACATGTGGGTTGTCCACTGGAGTTTAGCTCCTGAGGTTGCTCTGGAGGGCTTGAGTTTGCCCCTATGAGAGCCAGGTGTGGAAGTGGTGCAGTGGCTTGTGTCTCAGGAGTTCTGTCAGCACCAGGTATTCAGGGGTGTTATTGGTTAGGGCAAGAGGAAATACAGTTATCCAGAAGGGTATGGCCACCAGTATTGGCCAATATGCTCCAGTGTTCTTGCCTGGAAAATCCCCTTTCGGACAGAGAAGACTGACAGCCTATAGTCTACAGGGTCGCAAAGAGTCAGACGGGACCAAAGTAACCCTGCACACATAAACACAAGACTTCTTTTTGGTGACAGCTCTGATCCAGTAAGAGTTGAGCATGAAGGTGGTTCAGCTGCTTGTCTTGTGGGGATCCTGGCGGCACCAGTTGTTTAGGTACACCAGTGCCTCCACAGCAGAAGTTATGGCCCTATTAGAGTCTTTTTTTGAGCCTCATGTAGCTGGAGATCAGAAAGCCTTTGTCCAGTTTTTCTCCATTACTCCTCTGATTCAGGCACTTAGAGGGATCCCTTGCCTGGGGTCCACTCTGTTTCATGTGTCAGGCACACAGACAGGCCCCCCTGACTAGGGTCGTACTCTGTACATCAGCACATCAGGCACATCCCACTTTATGTGGGATCTTACGCTGTAGTTCAGTGTGTCAGGGGGTTGATGGGTCAATCTATCTATTGTTAAGCTGCCGATGCTAGTGTGTGGAGACAGAAAGGCTATGGCGATGGCTCCATATATATATACATGACTCAGCCGTATTGCCTTGCTTCCATGGCTTCCTGGCTTTCCTCCACAGGCGTTTCCCACCACAATCTTCTCCCTCTCATCCCCTCAATCTGTCTCCCTGCAGTCAACAGCAGCCCTCACAGTGGGCTCCACAATTGCTCCACAATCTTTTAACTTCAGCTTCCAGGTGCTACCCCTTCCAGGAGACCTATATCTCTGCCTGGCTTATGTATGGCTGCAGCAAAGACTGTCTGAGTCTCATTCCATTTAGGTTGCTCTAGATCAGCTATTCCACTCTCAGCCTTTAATAGTTCTCCTCTGACTCAGAAAATTGTCCTGCTGTGGGGATCATGCCCCTGCTTCATTTCCCCCACCCCACAAGGGCAGGTCCAGTCATACTAACACTCCTGGTTAACCCTTATTTCCTTCATCCTACCAAGTTTTGTGCGATTCTCTATATTGTTCTGCACCTGTCAAGTACTCCTCTTTGCTCTCAGCTGGTGTTCTGCATGCACTTCTGTGTCGGAAGGTGTATTCCTAATGTATTCATGGACAAAGATATACTGAACATCCACCTACTCCTCCATCATATTGTTCTCTACCATGTCTCTACTTTTTAATATGGTGTGTAGATTAGTCATATATTTTCATCCAAGAAACAAGGGCCTTTTATTATCATGTCTACAGTCAGATGCACAGTGATGTTGGAGGTTAAGAAAATATAACCTGTCAGTGATTCCATTTTATCTCCATTGATATGCCTTGAAATGATGGTACCAAATGGCATGATCTTAGCTTTGGAATACTGAGTTTTAATCCAGCTTTTCAACTCTGCTCTTTCACCTTCATAAAATCACTCTTTAGTTCATGTTTTCTTTTTGCCTTTTGGGTGGTGTCATCTGGATAAATAAAACTATTGATGTTTCCCACAGAAATTGTTTTTCCAGCCTTCAAATAAGCAGGGTGAAAATATATAGTCTTGATATAACCCTTTGCCAATTTATCAAACAATTTACTGTTCCATGTTTGAGTCTAACTGTATTGAACTGCACACACATATCTCAGGAGACAGGTAAGGTGGTCTGATTTTCATATCTCATTAATTTTTTTTTGTGATCCACAATATCAAAACTATTAGCAGAGACAACGAGGCAGATATAGATTATTTTAATTAATTTCCTTTCTCTTCTATCCAAACACCCATTAGTGCTAAGTCGCTTCAGTCATATCCAACTCTTTGTGACCCTATGGGCTGTAGCCCGCCAGGATCCTCATCCATGGGATTTTCAGGGCAAGAATACTAGAGTGGGTTGCCATTTCCTTCTCCAGGGGATGTTCCCAACCCAGGGATCAATCATGCTTCTTCTACATTGGCAGGTAGGTTCTTTACCACTAGCGCCATCTGGGAAGCCCAAACATCCATTCAGTCTAGTACAGTTCAGTTCTCAGTCATGTGCAACTCTTTGTGACCCCATGAATGGCAGCACGCCAGGCCTCCCTGTCCATCACAAACTCCCGGAGTTTACTCAAACCCATGTCCATCAAGTTGGTGTTGCCATCCAGCCATCTCATCCTCTGTCGTCCCCTTCTCCTCCTGCCCCCATCTCCTCCCAGCATCAGGGTCTTTTCCAATGAGTCAACTCTTCACATGAGGTGACAAAATTATTGGAGTTTCAGCTTCAACATCAGTCCTTCCGATGAACACCCAGGGCTGATCTCCCTTAGGATGCACTGGTTGGATCTCCTTACAATCCAAGAGACTCTCAGAGCCTTCTCCAACATCACAGTTCAAAAGCATCAATTCTTTGGCCCTCAGCTTTCTTCCCTGTCCAACTCTCACATCCATACATGACCCCTGGAGAAACCATAGCCTTGACTAGACGGACCTTTGTTGACAAAGTAATGTCTCTGCTTTTTAATATGCTCTCTAGGTTGGTCATAACTTCCCTTCCAAGTGTAAGCATCTTTTAGTTGCATCACTGCAATCACCATCTGCAATGATTTTGGAGCCCAGAAAAACAGTCTGACAGTTTCCACTGTTTCCCCATCTATGTCTTATGAAGTGATGGGACCAGATGCCATGATCTTAGTTTTCTGAAATTTGAGGTGTAAGCCAACTTTTTCACTCTCCACTTTCACTTTCATCAAGAGGCCTTTTAGTTCCTCTTCACTTTCTGACATAAGGTTGGTGTCATCTGCATATCTGAAGTTATTGATATTTCTCTCAGCAATCTTGATCCCAGCTTGTGCTTCTTCAAGCCCAACATTGCTCATGATGTACTCTGCATATAAGTTAAATAAGTAGGGTGACAATATACAGCCTTGACATACTCCTTTTCCTATTTAGAACCAGTCTGTTGTTCCATGTCCAGTTCTAACTGTTGCTTCCTGATCTGCATACAGGTTTCTCAAGAAGGAGGTCAGGTGGTCTGGTATTTCCATCTCGTTCAGAATTTTCCACAGTTTACTGTAATCCACACAGTTGAAGGCTGCAGAAGCACGCTGGCTGCAAAGGACCACACAGAAGCGTGGCTGTGAGGAGATACCCCTCGCCCGAGGTCAGAGGCAGCAACTGAGAGTGCCAGGCTGTGAGAGCACAGGAGCAGCCCAGAGGAGCTACCTCACGTTGGATGTCAGGGGCAGCCACCGAGAGGAGAAACCCAACCTCCAAGGAGCAGCAGCTGTGCTGGCCCAGGAGGGTCGAGAGGAGCAGCTCCCTGTTCAAGGTCAGGAAGGGTGGCTGTGAGGAGATACCCCTCATACAAGGTAAGAAGAAGCCATAAAGAGATATCCCACCTCCAAGGTAAGAGAAACCCAAGTAAGATGGTAGGTGTTGCGAGAGGGCATCAGAGGGCAGACACACTAAAACCATAATTACAGGGAACTAGCCAATCTGATCACACAGATCACAGTCTTGTCTAACTCAATGAAATTAAGCCATGTCATGTGGGGCCACCCAAGATGGATGGGTCATGGTGGAGAGGTATGACAGAATGTGTTTCACTGGAGAAGGGACTGGCAAACCACTTTGGTATTCTTGCCTTGAGAACCCCATGAACAGTACGAAACACCCACTAACATGCACCTATTAAGATTAAATCATTACCTACACATGCCTAGTCTTTTTGGCTGTTGTTTTGTTTTGTTTTTCTATTTCAAGTAGTCAGCTATCAACTGGTACTTTCCTTGGAACTTGCCCCAGAAATGGAAAATCATTTTGTTCTCATTTTCTTTTTTTCAAACAATTAGGCGTAATTTACCTAGTATGCATATAGAAAGTTTCCTTGACCTGAAGTTTATCTTGAAGCACTATAAAATAGCCATTCATTGAAAGAAAGCCTCATTCTACTCTTAATTATTTCAAAATAGAAATAATCATCTTCATAGATGACATGTAACTGTATTGTTCAAACTAGACAATTGTAGGAATTTTTTGACATTAGCCAACATAAATTTATCTTTGTTATCCTACATAGTCTAACACTTATTTGGTAGATCAGTTGCAACTAGGATTATTTTCATATAATGAAGATGGTTGGTGAGTTGACCTTTAAGGAGAGGCAGAATAAATATCAGGCATCATCGGCCCTGGGAACCATGAATTACCTGCCTGTTGCAGGTTAGGAAAAGAACTATGATGGAGTGACATATGGCCATACCTAAATGGAAAGGTAGAAGTCTCTACCATCAGTCAAAATAACTATTCTGTACTGGAGACACGATATGGTATGCAGAAGTAGTCAGCAGGGAAATTTTCAATGCAGCAATTTGCTTGAATGCAGCTGCAAGAGGAGAGTGCGATAGCCGCATAAAAACTCAATATTCAAAAAACTAAGGTCATAGCATGTGTTCCATTATTTCAAGGCATATCAATGGAGAGAGAATGGAATCATTGACAGATTTTATTTTCTTGACCTCCTATAACTTTGCAAGCAGTGAGTGCAGCCACGAAACTAAAAGACATTTGCTCCTTGGACAAATAGCTCTGACAAATCTTGACACCATATTAGAAAGCAGAGAGATTGCTGACAAATATGCAATAGTCAAAGATATGCCTTTTCCAGTAGTCATGTTTGAAGGTTAGAGCTGGAAAGGACCCCAAGACCTGAATAAAAAGTGTTACTGTTTTTCAACTATGGGCCTGGAGAAGACTCTTGAGTGTCCTGTGGACAGCAAGGAGATTAAACCAGTCAATCCTGAAGGAAATCAGCCATGACTAATCGGGGAAAGAGTGATGACGAGACTGAAGTGCAAACACTCTGGCTAACTGAGGCCAAGAGCTAAATAATTGGGAAAGAACCCTGATACCTGGAAAGATTGGGGGCAGGCTTAGGGTTAGGGGTAGGAGAAGGGAATGACAGAGGATGAGATATCTGCAAAGCATCACCAACTCAAAGGATATGAGTTTGAGCAAACTCTGGGCGATCTGAAGGACAAGGGAGCATGGCGTGCTGCAGTACATGGAGTCCGAAAAAAGAGTCCGAAAAAAATGAGCAACTGAAAAACATCAAAAAATTGGTATTGGCAGGGATTGGGGGATGGATCATAAAGCATGTTAACTCTCTCATTGTAAGTGAAATTGAGGACTATTAGAAATCGCAAAGCTCTTATCAGCTTACTACTTCCTTTTCTCCCTCAAAATGTACTGTCAGAAGGTGATTTGAGAGCTTTCCAGTGAGAGAGAACCTCTGTGGAGTCGTGCTGTATCCTGAGGTGAAAACCTTACCCCACATGCCACTTGGATCTACAAGCGTGGTCTTATGCAGTGGCAGGATTGCCTCTAAATGTCTGTTAGACTGTTCCATCTTCTGAGGTGTTAACTGCTCTGGTATGTGATCTTAGAAAGGGGATTGAAGGTTAAGAAAAATAAAAAAAAACACATTAAAGCTTCTCAATCAAGCTTTGTAGTACTGGGAGCAGCTTCTTTGACTTGGGCATCCTAGTAACCTTAAGAAATACTTAGGTGGAATTACATTACTGAGCATGGAAGGAGGTCGGCCACTGGCTCCATTTTGACTTTCCACTTGCATTCTCTGTGAATAGGCCATTCTTCTCTTAATGCTGCAGTTTTGTCTTCAGATGATGACTGAGAATTGGGAAAATGAGTGAATGCATATGAAAGCCCCATAATACTGAGGACAGTGATTACAATGTTCTCCACTTCAATAGAGTCAGCTCTCAAGATTTGTAGCATTTTAATATAAGGAGTATCAATAAGTCTGCAAAAAATTATACTCATAAAACTCTTATTGACTGCTGCCCACATAGAATTGAATTGAAGCCAGCAGTCCTGTATAGTCAGCATATTATCAGTGGGTTGACATGTCGACATTGAAGGTATTAGGTAAGAAGTATGTGGACCACGTTATAACTCCTTCTATTTTAAATGTCTTTCTGATACTCTTGGGCAAGGTTATGCATGTTTCACTTGTGGGAACAGAATTCCAGATTTCATCCTTAGTTTCATTTGATTCTCGAGTGTTCTTCATTATTGGTGAGTGTCAGCTTCCCTGTTCCCTATTATGTCTTAACAGTACCTTGTTATCCAGGAAGAGAGAGAGTATCCCATTACAGGTGGCCTGGTTGAAACTCCAGGTGTCTACTTAGCCTTCCCTGGTACTGCCACAGTAGAGGATGGGTATTTGGTTATTGCCAGATAGAATAAAGTCTAAGGTCGTCTACTCAACTTTTGCTGAGCTGACTGGGAGAGTACCACAGTTTTTACCTGTGCGTGGATGAAATGTCTTGGTTATTATCTAAATGTTTTGCATTTTGTAACTCATCCTTTTGTCTTGAACTTTGAATACAGACTTTTGTAAGAGAATTTTAAATTGTGCCTATTTGTATTTGTGTTAACCATTTCTACATGCATAAATCTATAATTTTTCAAGGCAAAAATAAATTCCAGATAGACATTAACAAACACATTCTTACTCCAATATACACATAAGGCACGGTCACAATTTTATATGCCAGAATAACAAATAAATAAAGAAAATAAAAGCCAGGATACAAACTAGGGATTGCTGTGGATCCCACAGAATTTCTCTGGTACTTGTTTCTAGACAAAGTGATGGAAATTATTTTTGTAGTTGAATGATTTCACACTAGTGACACCCTAAATAAGAATACTTTAAAAGATAATCCTTTGTTCGGAATCTCAGGCTATCTTATAATAGCTTGTATGTAAGATTATTCTCTGACTTGGTTAAATTAAAACCATGCTGTAGGGAATCAAAGTTGAAGTCATACGGATCGCTCCTGCATACCAGAGTCCAAACATGAAAAGCCCAAAGTGAAACACCCTACAACATATATTAATGAAACACTGAAAAATTAAACACAAAAAGAAAACATTAAGATTCAGCAAGGGCAAAGACATAAATAACATATAGGTGGATCCACCTAAGGATAGCAGCTGATTTTTCAGTAGAAACTCTTCAGGCAAAAAGAGAATATTTGCACATTTCCAACTGATGGAAGAGTCAAATCGGCAACCGGTAATCTCATTCATATATGAAGGAGAAATTAAAAGCTTTAGGAAAACTGAGAGAATCCATCACATCAAAACTGTTGAACTGTTAACATACTGTTAAACTGAGGCTGTGAGTTCATATGCCATTAGATGTGGAAAACTCATCAGTAGCTATGAAATTGGAAAGGACAATTTTCATTCCAACACCAAAGAAGGGCAATGCCAAAGAATGTTCAAACTAACATGCAATTGTGCTCCTTTCACATGCTATCAAGGTAATCTTCAAAATCCTTCAGCTGTATATGAACCAAGAACTTCCAGATGTGCAAGCTGGACTTGGAAAAGACAGAGGAAACAGAGGATAAATTGCCAACATTCGTTGGATCCTAGAGAAAAAGGGAATTCCGGGGGGGGTGGGGGGGTGGGGGGTGGGGGTGGGGGGTGGCGGGGATTAATTCTGCTCATTGACTTCACTAAAGCCATTGACTAAAGATCATGAAAAAGATCATGTGGGCAATTCCTAAACAGACAGGAGTATCAGACCTGTCTCCTGGTAAATGTGTATGTGGGTCAAGATGCAGTAGTTAGAACCAGACATGGAACAATTGACTAGTTCAAAACTGGAAAGCGAAGTGACAAAGCTATATATGGTCACTATTCTTATGCTAAATATATAGAGAGTTTATTAGGCAAAACACCAGGCTGGATAAATCACAAAGCTGGAATGAAAGTTGCTGGGAAAACCACAGAACAGTCTCAGATAAACAGATGGTATCTCTCTAAAAATAGAAAATGAAGAGGAACTGAAAAACCTTTTGATAAGGGTGAATAAAGAGAATAAAAAACCTTGCTGAAAACTCAACATTCAAAAAACAAAGATTTTGGCATCTGGTCCCATCACTACTTGGCAAATAGAAAACATGGGAAATATAAAAGCAGTGCCAGAGTTAATTTTCTTGGTCTCCAAAATCCCAGCGAATGGTGACTGCAGTCATCAAATTAAAAGACACTTGTTTCTTGGAGGAAAATCTATGACAAATCTAGACATTGTATAAATAAGAAGACACATCTCCTTACAACAAAGGTTCCCACAGTCACAAACCCCTATGGTTTATCCAGTAATCATGTACAGATGTGAGAGTTGAAACATATAGAAGGCTGAGAGCTGAAGAATTGGTGTCTTCGAACTGTGATCCTAGAGAAGATACTCAAGGGTCGCTTTACTGTAAGGAGATCAAAGCAGTCATTCCTAAATGAAATCAAGGCTGAATAATCATTCGTAGGACTGATGATGTTTAGCCCACCTGAGTTAAAGGCCAACTCATTGGTAAATGCTGGGGAAGATTGAGAACAGTCAGGGAAAGGAATAAGAAAGGATGAGCTGGATGGATGTCATCACCAATTCAATGGACATGCATTTGAGAAAACACTGGGAGAGGAAGAAGAGGGAGTCCTGTCATGCTGCATTCCATGGAGTCACAAAACAGTTGGACAAAACTGAGTGAATAAACAACAAAACCAGAGTCTCTAGAGCTATTTAAAATCACTCTAAAATGCATTTAGTAAAAGAAATAACAAATAACCATTAATGTGTTACATTAAAAGGTGGCAAATGGATTTTTTTTTTATATATGGCAACTAGAGTCTGTCAAGGAGATAATACTTAGAATTGAATAGATTTTAAGAATTAGGTTGCAAGCAAAATTTTATCTAGTCAATAAGCAATATAGTGACATGGTTACCATATAAAGTAGACAAAGCAGAGTTTAAATCCAAACTGATATGAGGGATAAGACATAATATTTCATTATGTTTTATCAGTTATATATTTTGCCATATTATTTTTACCTTGATACAAGGGCATATTAACTGAAATATGCATATAGGATTTATAAACATATATTCACCTCCCCAAAGAGTTCCAGGTACCTGAATCAAAAATTGAAAACTTTTCAATTATTTCTCTGCCTTTTGGCTAATATGAAGTGTAAAAACTAAAAAAAAAAAAAAAAAAAAAAATTGAGCGAGAAGTACAGCCCAAAATTACATGTCCAAATAATGGTGCAATAATCTAAGACCACGGTGGGAAGAGAAAACTTAAGTGATAAGATTAACCTTGTGGACTTAACACACATAAACAGAACATTCCACCCAACAAGGACAGATTATCCATCCCTCTCGAGTGTACTTGGAATATTCTCCAGAATATTCTTGAGGGTTGAGTTTATATTAAGCCATAAAACAAGCCTTTTAAAGTAAATCATAACAAATATGTTTCTGACATCCTAGAAATGTACATTTAAATCACTAATTGGAGGACTATTTGGAAAATGTAATCTGTGGAAAATTAAACAACACATTCCTAAGGAACCAATGAGTCAAAAAAGAAGTCACAGGGGAAATTAGAAAATATTCTGAGGTGAATGAAAATGAAAACACAACATACCCAAATCATCACATACAGGAAAAGCAGAACTCATATGTATTTAAGTTTACATTAAAGGGAAGCTCTCCAATCCTGAGGATAAGCTTGTGTCTTCTACAGAAAAGGGAAAAAGAAGAAAAAAAAATCTAACCTCATAGCAAGAAAACAGAGGGAAACAATAAAGTTTAACATGGGAATAAAATAATATAAATACTAAAATATTATAAATACTTGACCATCTTGTCAAGGCTATGGTTTTTCCAGTAGTCATGTATGGATGTGAGAGTTGGACTCTAAAGAAAGCTGAGCATGGAAGAATTGATGCTTTTGAATTGTCATGTTGGAGAAGACTCTTGAGAGTCCCCTGGACTTCAAGGGGACCCAACCAGTCCATCCTAAAGGAGATCAGTCCTGAATGTTCATTGGAAGGACTAATGTTGAAGCTGAAACTCCAATACTTTGGCCACCTGATGCAAAAAAACTGACTCTTTTGAAAAGACCCTGATGCTGGGAAAGATCAAGGGCAGGAGGAGAAAGGGACAACAGAAGATGAGATGGTAGGATGGCGTGACTGACTTAATGAGCATGAGTTTGGTTGGGCTCCGCGAGTTGGTGATGTACAGGGAGGACTGTTGTGCTGCATTTCATGGGGTCACAAAGAGTCAGACACAACTGAGCTACTGAACTGAACTGATCTGAAATACTAAACGAATAGAGAAACAACAAAAAGTAGCAACAACAACAATAATATAAGTGGAAAATATTAGGTAAACTGAACAAACAAGATGAGAGAAGATTTAGTTACAGAAATGAGAATGAATTAGATGCTATTGCTATGAAATCATACTAAACAAAGAGGAGTGTTGGGTACTTGGATAAGGCTTTATGCTAGCAAAAGACTTAAGTTATGTGAAACAGTAAAATTGCTGGGAGAACAGAGTGACTAAAGCAATTTTAAAAACTGGAAAATCTGAAAAGACTCATAATAAAGCATTGTAACAAAAGTTCTATCCATCCTGATTCCTCCTTTCACTCTTCAGAGTGGTCTTACAGAAATACTTGGGAAGTTGATCCTCAGGATTAAATCCTCCTCAGGATAAAACTCTTGCTGAATAAAACACAATTTCTCAACCTTTAGGCTATGAATTTTTCCCAGTCAGTAGCACACATTTTAGAATTTCCAAATAAGTGATTCTTGTGTTGAACCGCAGCTTTCAACGTACGTTTACGAATTCCTACTTAACATGGTTTTTATTGTCAAAGTTTACCATTATTTATTAAAACTTGAATGAATTCATGTTTCCATAAACTGGTGACATCAATTGGCAGCACTTTTAGAAACAATGACAAACAAATCAAATGAAGGTACCCTTATGTCTACAGTTTAAATTTATTCTGGCTAATTTAACTCTGCATTTAAATTTTTTGCTTTTTGTTTTGTCGATACCTAATAAAGAGGTCTTTGGTATATATTTTACGTGACATGTGCACTGTGATGCCTTTCTTGTCAGTTGCTCAAGTTGGCCAAGGACTGATTTTCTTTTTCAATTTAAAAAATAATTTCAAATTGGAATATAATTGATTTACAATATTGTGTTAGTTTCTGCTATTCTACAATGTAGGTCAGCTATTGGTATATAGAGATGAGCCCCCCATTTGATCACCCACATCCTTCTTGAACCTCCTCTCCTACCCCACAACCAACTTCTCTAGGGCATCCCAGAGCACTGAACATCTTTTCACTAGCTGTCTACTTCATACTTGATATTATACATTTGTCAGTGCATCTTGCTCAATTCATTCACTCTCTCCTTTGCCCTCTGTGTCCAGAAGTTTGTTCTCTACCTCTGCATTTCTTTCCCACCCTCCAAATGGGTTCTTCCTTGTCATTTTCCTAGATTTCACTTATGTGCATTAATAAAGAATATTGATCCTTCTCTTTCTGAATTACTTCATTCTGTATAATAGGCTCTAGTTCTATCCATATCTCTACAAGTCATCCAGTTGTGCTCCTTTTATGAATGAGTAACTTCCTATCCAATATATGTGCCCCAAATTCTTTATCCATTCCATGATATTTGAACACCTAGCTTGCCTCCCTATCTCGGCTACTGTTAAAGTTGTTGAAATGGATACTGGGGTACATATGTCTTTTTCAATTGTGGTTTCGTCTGGGTATATTCCAAATAGTGGGTTTGTTGGGTCGTATGGTAATTTTATTTCTAAGTTTCTAAAGAACTTGCTATGGTTATGCATCACAGTGCTATTTATTTACACTGCTAACAACAGTGGATTCCCATTTCTCCACACCATCTCTTTCATTTATTATTTTAAGATTATATAATTTTTTATTTCTTTACTTGGTTGCATCAGGCCTTATTTGTCACATGTGGTGTCTGGTTCCCTGACCAGACAGAATCCAGAACCCAGGGTTCAAACCTGGGACCCCTGCATTGGGACCATTCTGTCTCAGTCACTGGACCTCCAGGGAAATCCTCTCTTGTAGAATTTTATACTGATGGCCATTCAGAATGATATGTATTGTAATTTTGACTTGTGTGCCTTTATTACTTTGAAGTAGCTATTGCTCTGCTCAGTTTCTGGGAAGATTTTTTTTTTTTAATCACAAATGCATGTTGAATTATATAAAAGGGTTTTTCAATATCTTTTGAGGTGATCCTATGGTGTTAATCCTTCAATATATATTGATATCCAGCTCCTGAAGAATGTTGGCATTTCTGGGATAAACACTACTTAATAATGGTGTTTAATAATTTTAAAGTGTTGTTGGGTTCTTTTACTAGTATTTTGTTGAGGAGTTTTGCATCTATTTTCATCCATGTGATATCGGTCAGTAATTGTAATTTTCTGTATTAACTTTGATTTTGTTATCAAGATGATGGTGACCTTGTAGGATGAGTTTGGGGGTTTTACTTCCACTGCAGTATCTCAGAAGAGTTTCAGAAATGCAGGTGTTAACACTTCTCTGAATGGTTCATAAATCTTACCTCTGAAGCCATCTGGCCCTTATAGTTAACTATAAAATTTTCAACACAATTTCACTATTAGTGTTTGTAATCACTGTGTTCATATTTTCTGTTTCATCTTAGTTGATTTTCCAAGAAGTTTCTGTGGCTTTCTGGTTCTACATTTTATTGGCTTATAGTTGTTTGTCATAGTCTATAAGATTCTTTGTTACTTCTGTGGAATCAGTTATAGCCTCTCGTTTTTCACATCTAATTTTATTGATTTGTGTGTTCTCCCTTTTTTCCTTCATGAGTCTGACTCGTGATTTATCTATTTTGTTTGTGCTCTCCTACTGCCCCTTTTTACTGTGGAAAATTCTAAGAGAGATGGGAATACCAGACCACCTGACTTGCCTCTTGAGAAACCTATACACAGGTCAGGAAGCAACAGTTAGAACTGGAAATGGAACAACAGACTGTTTCCAAATAGGAGAGGGAGTATGTCAAGGATGTATATTGTCACCCTGCTTATTTAATTTATATGTAGAATACATAATGAGAAATGCTGGATTGGAAGAAGCACAAGCTGGAATCAAGATTGCTGGGAGAAATATCAATAACCTCAGATATGCAGATGACACCACCGTTATGGCAGAAAGTGAAAAGAAACTAAAGAGCCTCTTGATGAAAGTGAAAGAGGACAGTGAAAAAGTTGGCTTAAATCTCAACATTCAGAAAACTAAGATCATGGCATCTGGTCCCATTTCTTCACAGGACATAGATAGGGAAACAGTGGAAACTGTCAGACTTTACTTTTTGGGGGCTCCAAAATCACTGCAGATGGTGATTGCAGTGATGCAATTAAAAGACGCTTACTCTTGGAAGGAAAGTTATGGCCAACCTAGAGAGCATATTAAAAAGCAGAGACATTGCTTTGCCAACAAAGGTTCGTCTAGTCAAGACTATGGTTTTTCCAGTGGTCATGTATGGATATGAGAGTTGCATTCCTTCCAAGGAGTAAGCATCTTTTAATTTCATGGCTGCAGTCAACATCTGCAGTGATTTTGGAACCCCAAAAAATAAAGTCTGACACTGTCCCCACTGTTTCCCCATCTATTTCCCATGAAGTGATGGGACCAGATGCCATGATCTTAGTTTTCTGAATGTTGAGCTTTAAGCCAACTTTTTCACTCTCCTCTTTCACCTTCGTCAAGAGGCTTTTTAGTTCCTCTTCACTTTCTACCATAAGGGTGGTGTCATCTGCAAATCTGAGATTATTGATATTTCTCCCAGCAACCTTGATTTCAGCTTGTGCGTCCAGCCCAGCATTTCTCATGATGTACTCTGCATGTAAGCTAAATAGCAGGGTGACAATATACAGCTTTGATATACTTCTTTTCCTATTTGGAACCAGCCTGTTTTTCCATGTCCAGTTCTAACTGTTGCCTCCTGACCTGCATACAGGTCTCTCAAGAGGTGGGTCAGGTGGTCTGGTTTTCCCATCTTTCAGAATTTTCCACAGTTTGTCGTGATCCACTCAGTCAAAGGCTCTGGGATCGTCAATAAAGCAGAACTAGATGTTTTTCTGGAACGCTCTTGCTTTTTCATGATCCAGAGGATGTTGGCAATTTGATCTCTGGTTCCTCTGCCTTTTCTAAAACCAGCTTGAACATCTGGAATTTCACGGTGCACATATTTCTGAAGCCTAGCTTCCAGAATTTTGAGCGTTACTTTACTAGCGTGTGACATGAAGGCAATTGTGCTATAGTTTGAACATTATTTGGGATTGCCTTTCTTAGAGATTGGAATGAAAACTGACCTTTTCCAGTCCTGTGGCCACTGCTGAGTTTTCCAAATTTGCTGGCATTTTGAGTGCAGCACTTTGGCAGCATCATCTTTCAGGATTTGTAATAGCTCAACTGGAATTCCATCACCTCCACTAGTTTTGTTCATAGTGATGCTTTCTAAGGCTTACCTGACTTCACATTCCAGGATGTCTGACTCTAGGTGAGTGATCACACCATCATGAATATCTGGGTTGTGAAGATACTTTTTGTACAGTTCTTCTGTGTATTCTTGCCACCTTTCTTAATATCTTCTGCTTCTGTTAGGTCCATACCATTTCTGTCCTTTATCAAACCCATCTTTGCCTGAAATGTTCCCTTGGTATCTCTAATTTTCTTGAGGAGATCTCTAGTCTTTCCCATTCGGTTGTTTTCCTCTATTTCTTTGTATTGATCGCTGAGGAAGGCTTTCTTTTCTCTCCTGGCTATTCTTTGGAACTCTGCATTCATATGGAAATATCTTTCCTTTTCTCCTTTGCTTTTCAGTTCTCTTCTTTTCACAGCTATTTGTAAGGCCTTCTCAGACAATCATTTTGCCTTTTCGCGTGTCTTCTCCATGGGGATGGTCTTGATCCCTTTCTCCTGTACAATGTCAGGAACCTCTGTCCACAGTTCATGAGGCTCTCTGTCTATCAGATCTAGTCCCTTAACTCTATTTCTCACTTCCACTGTATATTCACAAGGGATTTGATTTAGGTCATACCTGAATGGTCTAGTGTTTTTTGCTACTTTCCCCAGTTTAAGTCTGAATTTGGTAATAAACAGTTCATGATCTGAGCCACAGTCAGCTCCCGGTCTTGTTTTTGCTATTAGGTCCATCTAATTTATGTCATTTATTGAGCCCATCTTTGAACTATTCCCTTGGTATCTCTAATTTTCTTGAAGAGATCTCTAGTCTTTCCCATTCTATTGTTTTCCTAATTTTTATTTTATTTATTTATTTATTTTGTACTGATCACCGAGGAAGTCTTTCTTATCTCTCCTTACTGTTCTTTGGAACTCTGTATTCAAATGGGTATATCTTCCCTTTTCTCCTTTTTTTCACTCCTCCCCTCCTCCCTGGCTATTTGTAAGGCCTCCTCAGACAGCCATTTTACTTTTTTGCATTTTCTCTTGTGGGGATGTTCTTGATCCCTGTCTCTGTAAAATGTCATGAAACTTCGTCCATAGTCCATCAGGGACTCTAATATCTAGTCCCTTAAATCTGTTTCTCCCTTCTACTGTATAGTCATAAGGGATTTTATTTAGGTCCTATCTTAATGGCCTGATGGTTTTCCCCACTTTCTTCAATTTCAGTCTGATCTGAGCCATAGTCAGGTGCCATTCTTGTTTTTGTTTATGGTATAGAGCTTCTCCATCTTTGACTGCTAAGAATATAATCGATCTAATTTTGGTGTTGGCCATCTGGCCATGTGTAGACTCTTCTCTTCTGTTATTGAAAGAGAGTGTTTGCTATGATCAGTGCATCTGTTGGCAAAATTCTATTAGCATTTGCCCTGCTCCATTATGTACTCCAAGGGCAAATTTTCCTATTACCCAAGGTGTTTCTTGACTTCCTACTTTGCATTCCAGTCCCCTATAAAGAAAAGGACATCTTTTATGTGTGTTAGTTCTAAAAAAGATCTTGTAAAACTTTTCAATTTCAGTTTTTTTCTGCATTATTTGTCAGGGCATAAACCTGGATTCTGGTTATAGTGAATGGTTTGCCTTCAAAAGGAATAGAGACCATTCTGTGATTTTTGAGATCACATCCAACTAGTGAAAGGTTGTTGCTGAATCATGAAAAGATACCAGGATTCTTGGCCTCCAGAGGAGAAGAATTCAATCCAGGGCCAGAGATGAGGCTTGATTGCTCAGAGCTTCTGTGTAATAAAGTTTTGTTAAAGTATAAAGGAGATAGAAAAAGTTTCTGACATAAGCATCAGAAGGGGGCAGAAAGAGTATGCCCTTCCTAATGTTTGCAGTGGAGTTATATACTCTCTAATTAGTTATTACAAAATCAAAAGAATCAAAAGATTGTCTAGGGGTTATAAAGATCTCACTAGACCTACTCCCATAATTTACATTTTAAGATAACAGAATTAGCCAGAAGATTTTTTTCCAGAGACTGTCCTCAATCATGATACATTATTGCTATATAATCCTAAGCAATGTAGAGGGGGAAATGTTTGTCCTTTCTTCCTCCTTGAGAACTCCAGACCCCTCTCTCCTTGGGGACCCCTGGACTTTTTATCAATCTGCCTTGGAATTGACTCTATCACTACTGCATTTTGGACTCTCTTGTTGACTATGATGGCTACTCCATTTCTTCTAAGGGATTCTTGCCCACAGTAGTAGATATAATGGTCATCTGAGTTAAATTCACCCATTCCAGTACATTTTAATTCACTGATTTCTAAAATATAGAGGGCCATCTCCTTTTGACCACTTCCAATTTGCCTTGGTTCATAGACCTAACTTTCCAGATTCCTATGCAATATTGCTCTTTACAGCATCAGACCCTGCTTCTATCACCAGTAACATCCACAACTGGGTATTGTTTTTGCTTTGGGTCCTTTTCTTCATTCTTTCTGCAGTTATTTCTCCGCTGATCTCCAGTAGCATAATGGGGACCTCCTGATCTGAAGAGTTCATCTTTAAGTGTTATATCTTTTTGCCTTTTCATGCTGTTCATGGGGTTTTCCAGGGAAGAATACTGAAGTGGTTTGCCATTCCTTTCTCCAGTGGATCACATTTTGTCAGAACTCTCCACCAAAATTTGTCTGCCTTGGGTGACCGTTCACTTCATGGCTTAGTTTCATTGAGTTGTAAAAAGCTGTGGCCCATGTGATTAGATTGGTTAGGTCACAGTGATTGTGGTTTCAGTCTACTTGTCCTCTGATGCCCTCTCTCAGAACCTACTTAATGCAGTTTCTTAACTGCAGTCTTAATGCAGTTTCTCTTAACTTGGATGTAGAGTATCTTCACAGCTACTCCAGGAAAGTGTAGCCACTGATCCTTACCTTGGACATAAGGTATCTCCTCATGGCTGCAACTACTGACCTTGGCCGTAGATATCGCCTCTCGGTTGCTCACCACTCCAGTTCCATGCAGCCACTGCTCACCACTCCAGCACAATGCAGCCACCACTCGCCGCTAAATCTCTATCCAGATCAGTAAGCAACAGTTAGAACTGGATAGGGAACAACAGACTCATTCCAAGTAGGAAAAGGAGTACAGTCAAGGCTGTATATTGTCACCCTGCTTACATAACTTATATGCAGGGTGCATCATGAGAAACGTTGGGCTGGATGTACTAAGGCAATTTCCAGTCTCCGTTAAACTGCAGGAAAGCATTTAATTGTTATTTTATTGTATGACATTATAATCTAGGGACGATTGTTACCAAACAAATTTATCCTCCATTTTTGTGTTTTAAAATTAGACCTGCTATTAAAGCAGTGTTGTCAGCCACTATCTTTTGGTCTGTAGCTGGAAGATGTATCCATTCTAGGGGTCCTGATTTCATTAATACACCAGTCGGAGCTGTAGGAGTAGGCAAGCACAAAAGCTGCGGCACTTTACTTGTATCAATCCTATTTACATGACTATAGATACGGAAGCTGTTTCTTTATCAAGGGCTTGTCGAGCTTCAGGGGTCAGGCTCCTTTCGAAAGCTGGGTCAGAGTTACCGTGTAAGACATTAAACAAGGGCTTTAATTCAGCAGTAATGAATTTTACCTAAGGCGTAATCCAGTTAATATTTCCAAGCAAATTTTGATAATCACTTAATGTCACCAAATGAACTATTTTTTTCATTGTAAGGGAACATGAGTCACCATTTTAGAGTACAGAACTTGCCCTAAATAAGTAACTGGGGGGTTTATTTGGGGGCAATTTGAAGGCTACAGTATTGTAAAGCCTCTGCTAGATCATGCAACACTGATTGTAAGCAGTCCTGATCAGGATGTGCTATTAGGATATCATCCATATAATGAATTAAATATATCTGTCTATCTTTTATATGAAACCATGTACAAAAGACTTGAAAAGATTTAGAAGTGTATGCAGGGGCATTGTCAGGTATTAGACATTAGGATAACACAAGTCTAACAGTGAGTGGTTATTTTGGATAGAAGCAGAATGAGCTTTTACATGTACATATTTTTAAATAGCACTTATTTATTTTACTAAAATAACAAAGTTAAAACAAATATAAAAAACTTAAAGGCAAAGAAATGCATAATCTGTTGTTGATAGATTTATTCTAAGAAAACTTTTTTCGCTTCACAGAGAGAGTAGACTAAATTTCAGTCTGTTACCAATTTAGCAGACAGCAAACAAAGAACACGTTTTTTTTTTTTTTTTAGTTAATCTTAGAGAATTTTTTTTTTTCTTATAAATCTTGAACTAGAGGTATTTTTCTAAAGCTATGAGTCAAACCATACAGGATAATTGACAAAATAGCCTGGTCATTGTTGTGACCTGTAACACTTGAACATGATAATTAAAACTATAACTGACAACATGTTACCAGGACATATCAATTTTCATGAATTTTCCATAATTTTTAGGATATCTACATAAGTAACAACAACTGTACAGTACAAACTGAGAAGATTTAGCACCATTCCAACAATCATTGCCATGCCATTTAACATGTCAAATGAACTCAGATAGTATAATAGCCCTTTGGGAGACCTCAGGGGCCCTCTGAAGCATCCCAAGCTTAGCTAGACGTCTAAAGAATTTTAAAAGAATGTGTTTAAAGATGTTTTAGCATAAGGATCAATTAAAAGCCTTTCAAACATTGGGTCAGATTTAGTCAATGTTGATGGCTGTATCCTTCAGCTTGTTGACATGTCAAAATGCACTTAAATGCCAAGGCTCAAGTTGTAGTGAAAGTGAGCCCCACCCCCTTTGGACCAAATGGACTCTACCCAGTTTTTTGTTTTGGCCATGTCCTTCCTAAAAAAGTCTATTTATCTAAGTAATTTTAATGCAATTTTAGAAAATCCTGATCATGCCAAACTCTTTTTTAATAATTCTAATAACTTTGGTAATTTACTGAAAGTATACTTCCTGCTTTCCATTCGCAACTAAGAGCTAACATTTATATGAGCATTTTATAGACTGGTGAGCATAAATACCACTGATAATGTTTAAAACACTTGGTTTTTCTTTTTTTTTTTAATTTATTTTGTAACATTTTAGGATGGCATCAAGCACTATTTACTTGTAGTCCCACATCTCTTTAGTTATTCTGTAAAAGGAAATCAGTGTTTAGTAGGAAATGTTTTAAACATCTAATATATTTGGAAATGACCTAATTATTTAATAGACTTAATACTTAGTTTAGCACATCCCTTAGAAATTTAAGTTACGTCAATCTGGAGAGGCAATTGTAGACGGGTATTCCTAAAGAAAAATGATTTGTTAGAGTTTATATAACAACTCATATCTCTTTTCCATTTTTTAGAAAAATGTTTCACTCCAGGTAATCGCCTTTTGACAAAGTGGTAACAGATATAATATTTAAATTATATTAAACCTAGGTACAAAAAATATTTTACTTGATGTTAATTACTCTAAGACATGTCTATATCAGATAGCTCTCTTTAAAAGGAGTTTCTGAATTGAATAGTGTGCCAAAAGAATTTTAACTTGTTCAATAAAGTACATTCTAAGTGAACCTAAAAAGCACAGTTTATAAGCATGCAAATTCTTTCCATTTTTGGTGTAATACATCAATCACATCTGCAAAGAGAAAACCAAAACTCTATATAAAGTAGTAGAGCTCACCTAGCCACAAGAAGCATTCATGTAGTTATTTTTCAAAAGGGTCAGAAAACCTAATTATAAACCTGCTAAGATTAACTTATAACTTAAGCTACCATACTGAAGCTAGTCAGTGATTCACTAATACTGCAAAAGATGCTTTCTGTTAGCGAGAGTGGTTTCTTCCTGTTAACTGGGTAAGAATCAGACTTTGAACAACAGGGAACAATCAATTGATATTTCAGCATGAATCCGAGGCATATTTTACTTTTGGGTATGTCCATCAGAGGGTTTTTAGCCAGAAGTACTCATCCTAAAAGATAAGTCTTCCATTTGATTAGAATTTTCTACCTCGGAGGCTTTGGACCTTTTAGAGATAAGGCACATCTCAGATCTTTCCATATTTCGATTTGCAGCAGGGATGGTGAGGCTTGCTATCACCCCTTTCTTTTCATTTAAAAGGAAAAAACAAACAAAAAAAAAGATTAACACACATTGTTTCAGACTTTTCTGACACCTAAACCTAGAAAATATCTTTATATATACACATTCCTAGCTGAAGATGACAAGAATGAGAGCCTCAAGGAGCAGGCCAGAGCTCACCATTATACTTTTATACTCGTGTGTATTAAGTATAAACCAATGACGTTTCAACAAAGGAGTTTTTTTAGTTATTTATTTTAAAGCTACAGTACCTCAGAACTCCTTGGCAATAAATAGCTTGTCTGTCTCAAGTCCTGCTTCCCAGAGGGAGCTCGGTAGGAGCCTGGCCCAGGCCGTGAGGTCTGGCACCGCACGCCCTGGTGAGGTCGGGCGGCTGGACAGTCAGAAATCGTAGGTCTTGCACTTCAGGTACTTGCGCATGGAGTCGATGCCCTGCGCGGAGCCCCATATCTTCTTGAGCACCTCACACTCCCGCTCATTGGCCCGCTCCAGCTCCAGCCTCATGTTGCAGCGCACAAGGGCCTTGGATTCCTCCAGCACGACACGGTTGCAAGAGGCGAGCTCCTTGATGCGAACCATGACTTCCTGGGTGAAGGTCCCAGGCCAGAACACCTGGGAGACCAGCCCTTTGCTGCACGCCTCCTGTGCTGTTAGCTTCCGCCCTCTGAACAGCATTTCGTTGGCAGATGCTCCTCCCATAATCTTGGGGAACATGACGGTGGAACAGCCGTCTGGACTCTGTCCGAAGGTGGTATAGGGCGTCTGGAACCATGCCTTTTCGTTGGCCCAGACCACATCACAGAGAAGCAGGATGGATGCTCCTAGCCCAATGGCCGGGCCATTCACAGCTACGACAATAGGCTTCTTGAACTGGATGAAGATGTTCACGAAGTTTCTGATGGCCTCAGCTATTCTGGCGCTCTCCCTCTTGCGGTTATCTGGCAGGCGCCGGATGAAGTAGAGGAAGTCCAGGCCGCAGCAGAAGACACTGCCCACAGCGCTGAGCAACACCAGGTTGCTGTCGTCGGCGTTGGCCATGCTCAGCGCTCTCTGCAGCTCCTTCATCACCTCCGGGTTCAGCGAGTTGTTCTCGGATTACTTGGTGGACAGCAGGATGTGGGTGAAGCCGTCCTGCTTCCGGACCACAATGTCCCGGTACCTGTAGGCGCTCTCCCTCTGCCACACGCTGAAGCGCAGCTGCTTGTTAAAGGGCTGGTCTTGCCTGTCCTTCATGAACTTCTTCTTCCCAGCTTTCATGCCCATGACTGACGTCTGCAGGGGACTTGTGCAGTTGACTGGAAGTGCGTCCACCAAATCGGACGTGCCATTCCCTTTCATGACCAGCCCTGTGGCCATGGTGGCCTTCACGGGGCCCGACGCCCGTGGCAACAATGGGTGTATCCAGGGCCGGCTCCCCATCATCACCGGCTCTGGCTCTGGGCTCAGTAGGTCCCCGATCTGCTTCTCAGCTGCCGCCTCTGGGGCTGCTGTGTCTTCCGGCCCCTGCTTCACGGGGTCCGGATTCTCGGGGCTCTCGTCCTGAAAGCTGTCCAGCACAGTCCCACTCTTTATGGGGCTCTTGGGCACGAGAATCCTGTTGCCCAACCGGGCCAGGTCCATGTACTTGTAGGTGGCCAGGCCCCGTGCAGAGCTCTCCTGGAACTTCTGGCTGGCAGTAAACGGCGGGCTGCTCTTGGCCTCGTGCTCCTTGCCCACCACTAGGGCCTTGGGGGCGGCCTTGGAGAAGCTGCTGTTGGTGGATCTGGAGATCTGATTCTGGCCATTGTTTGGGGAGGTCCGCTTGGCTCTAGTGAGGGTGCCCTCCTTCTGCTTCCCGGTGTGCTGCCGGTTAAAGTCATGGATGCACTCCTCGCAGTTCACCAGGTGCTGCTCTGGCTCCCATGTGGCATCCTCCCTGCCATAGCCTTTCCACTGAACCACATACTCCGTCTTCCCTTTCTTGTTTTGCCTCTTGTCAATGACCCTTTCAACGTCATACAGCTCCTCGGAGGCCATGGCTGCCCCCTCTGGGCTGGGCCAGTGAGGCAACCCTGGTCATTTTGAAGACTCCCAGTGGTCTGCTCCAGAGCCCCTGAACACCCCTATATGTAGGGGACCACACCCTTATGATTATGACGTCAGTAAGTCCATTCCCCAGCCAATGGCAGCCTTACCCCAGCCTTAGCATCACAAAGCCTCATCCTGAAACCTGTGATGTTGGATGCAGAGCAGCTCAGTTGATTTGATGGCAGAAATGAGGCATTTTTCATCATCCCAAAGAGCCCCCCAAACTCACCTGCCATCCTCATCTCTCTACACCAACACAGATGGGCCACATGTCAGGGAGAGTGTGTCTCCTCCAAACCTTACCCCACAACCGGGTTTCAGCCTTTCCTTCGAGTCTGTCTCACGTTACATTATTAACTACTTTTCGTTTTCTTGCCTCAAATCCATCCATGATAATTAGGCTGTGGAACTGAGAATAATTTCCCTTTCATCCTACAACTGGTAGGAGGAAATGCACCTTGAAGGCCATTCAATTCTGGGCCACTTATGAGAAACCTTTTCCATCCCACCTCCTTTTCTCAGTCTTCATCTAGCTCTCCTCAGTTTTCTAGTCTCCAGTCTAAAAGCCCCGTCCTCAACTGTGAGAATACACAATATTCAGTATGCACTGAATACATACACTTGCTCTGGCGCTACTTGGCACTGTCTTGTTTCAATTCGAGGACTAATTGTCACCTCCCCAGATGTAATACCCAGGCTTCAGTTTTAACATGGTAATGTGGATGAGGCAGACAAATGCATGCTTTGGGTTGTGCTGGATGACCCCAAGAAGGAAATCACCACCTGTGACTGACTAGTATTCCCAGGAAGGAAGGGGTGCAGCTTGCCCAGTGGTGTGTGAGCCTCATGTGCACAGTGCTTCTCAACATGCACCCTCACAAATTTCTTCTCATCCTGTTTTCCTGGCAGAAGCTCCTTTGGGTGTCTCCTCACAGTTGAGACCATGGTGGAATTCATTTCCATGAATAGCTGCCACAAGCTTCCAGCCTCTTGGAGGAAACCCTGTGTAATCATGCCTACCCATCTAGTTCCCAAGGTCTCTCATTGAGGTTGTTGGTGCTGGGGGATAGGGGAAAGAGTTGTGTGCTTCAGCACAGTCCCTTTGTTCCTAATGGGCTAGCAGGGTCAGCCAGCCTTAGATGTACCCTTGGGGGTCAGTCTTTGTTGACATAGTGGGATTCCCTGTGGTTTCCATGAGGTGCTGTCTTCCTGGTGTGCACTGGCTGCTTAGTCACCTAGGACAAGCCTCAATGTTCAGAGCAGTCTTATTTCTACCAGTCAAAAAGTTGAGAAGCACAAGATGGTGGAGGGGGAGGGGTACAGGGAGTACATCTCTCTCCACGGATCCATCAGGAATAGACCTTCAGACACAAGTGCTTGCAGAACCTCAGCTGAGAGTAGACAGGACTGCCTGAACAGAGGAAAATAGTAGATGGAACCGCAAACAATCAGGAGGATGCAATAACTAGGGGGTGGGGGGAGGAGACATGCGTGTTAGTAGGATTGGGCCTGCCCTCAGGGGGTGGGAGACCTGAAGTAGGTGTCCGATCTCCACATGGGAGCAACTGTCTGCATCAGAGGAGAAACACTTAAGGCTGAGAGTGAAACAGCACATCTGTGGCAGCCTAGAAGGGATGAGAATGAGACAGTCCTTTCCACAGTCATTCACACCCCAGAGAGGGACACAGGTCCTGTAGAAGGTGCAGCAGAAAGCAGATGGTTCCTAGAGATCGTGGAGAAATCCCTGGCCATGGTCTGCTGCCTACTGGTTAGAGACAAATTGAGGGGATGCTCAAATGAGGAGATCGTGTGGGAAAAGCCTGTGCAGGTAAGCCAGGTGGCCATGGGAGGAAGGTGACACTGCTGAGTCATGTGTAGGGGGTGGAGCCATCGGGACAGCCTCTGTCTCCCCACACGCCTGCATCACAGCTGAATAAAAGAGAGGTTGGTCCCATGAAGCACTTGAATCACTGAACTACAGAGTAAGACTCCACCCAGGGAGCGCCTTTAAGTACCTGATGCTCCAAACGACAGAGTAGGACCCCAGCGTGGGGGGTCCCACTATGTGCCTGACACGCTGAACAACAGTGACGGACCCCAGACAGGAAAGCCCTCGAAGGGCCTGAATGCATGTGTCTATGGAGAAAGACTAGCCAAAGAGGCCTTCAGATTGCCAGCTACAATAGGCTCAAAGAAAAATTCAGACAGGGCCTTAATTCCTGCAGTGGAGGCAGTCCAAGTCTCTGTACACTTGGCACTGCCAGGGTCCCTGCAAGCCAAGCAACTGTGTCGCCTTCATGCTCAACTCTCACTCAGGCAGAGCTGCCACGGTCCAAGTACTCCTCTGTCTTTGCTCTCAGTTTCGCTTCAGGATTGTCAGATTCCTTTCTACCCTGGAGACTGTGGCAGGATTCTCTGCCAGGGAGGGGATTCTCCATGCAAGAATCCTGGAGCGTATTGGCCAATACGGATTGCCATGCCCTTCTAGAGCACTATATTAGCCGCTGTCCTTATTGCCAAACCCCTGAGCACGCGGCGCTTGCCAGAACCTCTGTGACCCAATCTGCTGCACCACCTCCACACCTGGTCCTCAAAGGGGCAAACCCAAGGACTCCAAGGCAACCTCAGGAGCAAATTCCAGTGGACAAACCACATGCAGAAATGGACGGGAAACCCCCATGAAAGTCAGCAGCAGTGTAGCTAAGGAAGAAGGCCCAGAACCTCCCTACGAGGTGTACAAACTGCAGATTAAACCCACACGATCACCTAGGAAGACTCTGTGTCTAAGCAATGGATAAACAAGTCATTGAGAGATCCCTCCTGCAAACCAACCAATCAACCAACAACAACCACAATGAAACAAAACGCACCAATTCTGATGGCTGTGGACTTTGCAGGCAAGAACACATAGGAGTGGGACCAGATTAGAATGTAAGTTGCCCCCACACCAGGTCCAGAGATCAGCACACTGATGACGGGTAGCCGAGGGAGGTGAGGTGGCCTGTGAATACAAGTGAAGGAAAGGACTCTGACAGCAGTGACTCCAGATAAACGTATGTTCTTCCTCTCTTTTGATTTGCTCTGTAGATTCTTTGGGATTTATTTGTTTTCTTTCTTTCCGCCCTCACCACAACTGCAGTAGTTGTCATTGTTAATTTCACTACGGAATCAAATGAAGCTTTGGAGCTTTTTTCCTGTGTGTGTGTGTGACATCTTCTTCACTCCTTCTATACAACGTTTCTTGTACGTTCAGCTTTTGCAGTTCTGTAGAACTTTTTTTCTTTTATTTTCCTCAGTCTTCTTCTAAGTTTAACTTGACAATTTTTAATCCTCCTAATTTTGTTATCTACATTTACTCCTTTGTTTATTTTTCGTACTGTATTTCCCGCCCCTTTGTAGTTAAACTTTACCTGTATAAATGATTTTATCTCCCACTGTTTAAGAATGTATATCTGTTCATTTTTTTCCCTCTCAACATATTTGTTAGATTTATTTTAACTGCCTTATTGCCCACCTAGAACCTAGGACTAGTTTTGTATTCCGGTTAGTGCTTTAGTTAGTTTTATACTTGTGGATAAACACTCGGGTTCCTTTGTTCACTGTGCCAATTTAATGACGTTTATTTCACTTTATTTTTGTTTTAGAACTTTGTCTCTAAGTTGGTCTTTTGCTGCTCTGTAGAGTTTTATTTTCTACTTTTTATTGTCTTCTTCCATTTCCCCCGCTTATTATACATTTATTTACTTATTTATTAAAACTAGTGCATTTTTTCTATATCGATTCTTTTCTTTGCCTTTCCTACACTTATTTTCCCCTTAGGGTGAATCTTTAATATATATATAAATGTTCATCCTCCTCTTTACCATTGCATATCTATGCTTTGTTTTCTGTATTTCCTTTCTTATCAGCTTCGGGGACGCAGGCCTGGTGAAGTCCAGGTGTTCCTTTAGGATAAGCAGTGTCTGCAAAGTATAGAAAACTGAGTCGAGTCTTGGTTGAGTGCAGAATCAAGACTATTTTATTCTTTTACATCAGTGCTTATGTACCCTAAAATCAATAATCCTTTAAAGACCTTTAAGGAAGGGGCAATGATAAGATTGTACCAGGTGCATAATCCTGGGTGACATCAGAAATAACTTTCCAGATCAGTCCATACCTACACATAACTTTTCAACAATTCAAGGGCAGCAGCTAGTCAACTGTGAAAAGCCATCTACAAACATTATCTTGTGAAGCTGATCCCCAGGCTGACTTAGCTCTGGTATGTAATGCTCAAGGTCAAAGTTCTCATGAATTCCCTCCTGATCACACCCTAAGCAATCTTCCCAATCTCATAATGGACTCTATTGACTTTTGCTTATGGGGTAGATAGACCTGTTTATTAGAACCCGTGGGCCCCCATGGACTGTGTTGCTGCCATGCAAAGGTTTCGAAGAGGAATTTTAGGTAAGAGTCAGACTTGTGTTTTGGGAACTTCAAAGAACGCCAAGCATCAGAAGATGAAAGGCCGAAGGCCTGGGCGTGGGTTGTGGGGCAATCCCGAGAAACCCCCAGAGGTCGGGATGATTTGCGTGTGGAGTGGTCCTGGAGGTCCCCACAACTTTGCGTGCCAGCTCCTTGAGCCCAGACCGTGTCACAGGCTGCGTTTCTCTCGCCGGCTCCCGACATCTCCCCGTTTATTTCCTAGGACAGCAAGATGAAGTTCAGTCGCAACACTTTGAATGCTGTGCAGTAGACTTTGAAAAAGACAAGGAAGAAAAAGTATTACTAGTAAGGCCATGGCATCCATATCAATACAGCTTATTAGCCTGGAGACAAAGTTTTGCCTGTCACCAAGCTTGAGAGGATATTGAAATGATTAGTTGCTGTTCCGGCAGCGGTGAAGTCTAGTCTGGAATGCTCTAGGGCTTGGATTTGTTTACATACGTTTTCTAAATCTAAGCTTATGCTGGAGCTATTCCAAATTCCTGTGATATGACTTTTAATCCATTCCCAATTATAGTCTGTTTCATTAACTTGCTAGGGAGTGATACAGATCCATCGACAATCAGCGTGGCAAGACAGAGCTAATTTTACTATTAATGCTTGCAATTCAGTTCCTATGTGCATTACAGCTTCTTCCAAAGTATCTACTTCCATCTCTAGTTTACTATCTATGATTTCTTGAGATGCTAAAGTCAGGGACACATTTCTGCAGATGTTATTAAAAAATTGAGCTGTATGCACTTGTTGGGTTAGAGCTACTGCTGCCACTGTAATGGAGGCAATTGCGGCTATCAAGGCAGAGGTTGCCAAGATAAGTACATCTACTAAATGCTTAGCCCTCATAAGATCTTGTCATTGTTGAAGCACAGCTAAACCAGAATTGTCACACCAAGGAATAGTAACATTACCAGCAACCATAAGATATGGAGGGTGTTGCAAAACCACAAACAAGCCAACCTTAAATCGGGGGCTGAGGCAAGAGGATAGCATACATTCTTTACAAGTAACTATGGTTGGACCTCCAGTATAATCAGCAAATATCTGTGCGTCGTTAGAATTATTAGTGAAAAGGAAAACAGGGAGAGAGCAAACAAGCTAATGCAGAAAAGGTACTAGCAATTTTAGGTCTAATTACTGTGATCTCGGAGGTGGCGGCAAGTGCTTTCCATAGTTCAGGCTGCCAATGTGTCTGGTTGTTTAAAGGAAAAGATAACAGGGCAGGGACAAACTGATTGTGATGCCCAAACTAGTCGTTTTGAATTTTGTTTGGTAAATTTTAGTGGCGACTCAGTGATAATTCCCTTTTTAGAAGCTCCTAAAGGATGTACCTTCCTTTAGGGGCATGATTAGACTTCTATTATATGGGAAATGAAAACATAAAGGGAGATCATCAGTGAGTCCCCAGAAAGTGTAATTGAGTTTGATAGGATACTTATCCTAAAAATATGAAGTGTACCATCCGCCCAAAGGATGGGGTCGAGTTGTGTGGATCTGCATGGCCTATTGGTGCAAGTAACGACCTGGAATGGAAGGGGGTTAGTGAAGTTGGCCTAATATACCCCAGGTGTGGCTGAAGAGGCATTTACCTGACAAGCAAGCAGAGCAAGGATAGCTATGAAAACCTTTTCAGGAGTAGGAGCATGTCTTGTCGACACAGCTATGTCTTGAGCTGGGTGACAGACGTCCATGATTTGTCCCCAGGTCGGGAGAGCAGCCTGTCGGGTGGCTCGTGTTGGGCATTTTCTATGGGGCACGGAGATAGATCGTGTGTGGTCTCTCAAGGACAGCCGTGATATCTGCATAGTGGGAGGTTCATGTGGATATTCATCTGGAGCTTCTGGTGCTGTCTGTGCTTGATTTTTTGGAGTTTCCATGCTGGAGGAGGGGGAGGCCCCCTTTTTCCTTTTTGGCCAAGAAAGCAGAGGCATCAGGTCCTCGGGGAATTGAGACACACCGGATCAGCCTGTCAGAAATCGGAATGGTTGACTCTGCATCTTGAGGAATGATAAAAGCATACCATCGGCCGCTGGTTATCAGTGGGTCAGGCCCCTTCCATTGTCCTGAAAGGACATCCTTCCACCTGACTAAAGGTTTCATGACCCTTTGTTCTGGGGTCCAATGCCAAAACATGGCAGTGTGACCCAACAAATCAGCATTAAGATTATGTAGTACAAAGACGGCACGCTCTAACACCTGGTGAGGGGAACTCTACTTGTATAGTTATATCTTGAAAGACTTCACCCGTCCTGGCTGTAGTTATAATCACATGAGAGAAAGTGTCCACGGTTACATGAACAAAGGATCGCCTCCAAAGGCGATCAAAGGATGGAACATGGGCTATATCTACCTGCCAGAGCATATTTGGCAATAGTCCTGGAGAATATAATCTGAATGCTAAGGTAGGTAGAAAAGTAGGGCAGTGTGTACAGGAGTGAACTATTTCTCGAGCTGACTCTCGGGGAATGTGAAACTGATATTTGAAAGCAGTTGCATTTTGATGATGTAGGGCATGTGAGGCTCGATCATCAATAACAGTGTCAGTTGCAATCGATTTAGTAAGAGCATCAGCTAAATCCTTTACACGACTTAAGGGCCCTTGTAGACTCAAGTGAGCTCGAATATGCCTGATATCAAAGGTTTTATTTGGAATCTATATTGGTTGTCGCAACTTAGACAGTAAGTGAAAGATGGTGGTTTTATTTTTAGGCAGCACAGCTGTCTCAATATGAGAAAATGGTCTGATAACATACTGTGAGTCAGAGTATATGATAAACTCTTCTTTGGGGAACATAACAAAGGCCACTACGACGGCAGTCAGTTGAGGCTTTGGGGCTGAGGTTTCTTGGGCATATAACACTTTTAGTTTGAGTTTCTGTAACTATGGAAGCTTTTCCATTGGAAGACTCATCTGTAAAATTATTGACAGCCTTTGGTATAGGAGAGGCTTGACATCTTTTTTTTTTTTTTTGGAAAAAGACTGGGTCATCAGCCATGAAATTTAATGAAGAGTGAGAGGGCAAATGATGTGGGCAAGGAAACTTGCCCTACATAATGTCCTAAGGCAATTTGCCAGTCTTTGTTAAACTGCAGGAAAACATTTAATTGTTATTTTATTGTATGAAATTATAATCTCAGGAGGATTGTTACCAAACGAATGTATCATCCTTTTTCTGCATTTTACAATTAGTGTTGCTATTAAAGCTGGGTCATAAGCCACTATCTTCTTGTCTGTAGCTGGAAGATGTATCCATTCCAGGGGTCCTGATTGCATTAATACACCAGTCGGAGCTGTAGGAGTAGGCAAGCACAAAAGCTGCCACACTTTACTTGTATCAATCCTATTTACATGACTATAGACACAGCAGCTGTTACTTTATCAAGGGCTTTTCGAGCTTCAGGGATCAGGCTCTTTTCGGAAGCTGGGTCAGAGGTACCTTGTAAGACATTAAACAAGGGCTTTAATTCAGCAGTAATGAATTTTACCTAAAGCCTAATCCAGTTAATATCTCCTAGCAAATTTTGATAATCACTTAATGTCACCACATGAACTTTTTTTTAATTGTAAGGGAACATGAGTCGCCATTTTAGAATATAGACCTTGCCCTAGATAAGTAACTGGGGGGTTTATTTGGGGGCAATTTGTAGGCCTCTATACTGTAACGCCTCTGTTAGATCATGCAGCACTGATTGTAGGTATGCCTGATCGGGATGTACTATTTGGATATCATCCATACAATGAATTAAATATACCTGTCTATGTTTGATATGAACCATGTGCAAAAGACTTGAAAAGATTTAGAAGTGTATGCAGGGGCACTGTCAGGTTTAAAACATTAGGATAACACAAGTCTAACAGTGAGGGGTTATTTTGGATAGAAGAAGAATGAGCTTTGACATGTACAATAACTTTAAATAACACATTTATTTTACTAAAATAACAAAGTTAAAACCAATATAAACCACTTAAAGGCAAAGAAATGTATAATCTGTTATTGATAGATTTATTCTAAGAAAACATTTTTCGCTTCACAAAGAGAGCAGACTATATTTCAGTCTGTTACCAATTTAGCCGAGAGCAAACAAACAGCATTTTATTTCGTTAATCTTAGATAAGTTTTTTGCTTTTTTTTCTTATAAATCTTGAACTAGAGGTATTTTTCTAAAGCTATGAGAGTCAAACCATACAGGGTAATTGACAAAGTAGCCTGGTCATTATTGTGAGCTGTAACACTTGAACATGATAATTAAAACTGTAACTGACAGCATGTTACCAGGACATATCAATTTTCATGAATTTTCCATAATTTTTAGGTTATCTATATAAGTAATAACAACCATACAGTACAAACTGAGAAGATTTAGCACCCTTCCAACAATCATTCCCATGCCATTTAACATGTCAAATGAACTCAGATAGTATAATAGCCTTTTGGGAGGCTTCAGGGGCCCTCTGAAGCATCCCAAACTTAGCTAGTGGTTCAAAGAATTTTAAAAGAATATGTTTTAAAATGTTTTATCATAAGGGTCAATTAAAAGCATTTCGAACGTTGGGTCAGATTTAGTCAATGTTGATGGGTGTATCCTTTAGCTTGCTGATATATCACAATCAAGTTCTAGTGAACGTGAGCTCCGCCCCCTTTGGACCAAATGGACTCTACCCAGTTTTTTGTTTTGGCCATGTCCTTCCTAACAAAATCTATTTATCTAACTAGTTTTAATCCAATTTTAGAAAATCCCGATCATGCCAAACTCTTTTTTAATATTCTTGATACCTCTGTTAAATTTACTGAAAGTATACTTCCTGCTTTCCATTACCAACAAAGAGCTAACATTTGTATGAGCATTTTAGAGACTGGTGAGCATAAATACCAGTGATAATGTTTAAATCCCTTGTTTTTTCTTTGTTTTATTTATTCACTTTGTAACATTTTAGGATGGCATCAAGCACTATTTACTTGTAGTCCCACATCTCTTTAGTTGTTCTGTAAAAGGAAATCAGTGTTTAGTGGGAAATGTTTTAAACATTTAATATATTTGGAAATGTCCTAATTAATAGACTTTTAATACTTAGTTTAGCACATCCCTTAGAAATCTGACTTATGTCAATCTGGAGAGACAATTGTAAACGGGTATTCCTAAAGAAAAATTATTTGTTAGAGTTTATATAAAAACTCATATCTTTTTTCCAATTTTTAGAAAATTTTTTCACTCGAGGTAATTGCCTTGTTGACAAAGTGGAAACAGATATAATATTTAACTTATATTAAACCTAGGTAGAAAAAATATTTTACTTGATGTTAATTACTGTAAGACATGTCTATATCAGATAGGTGACTGAACAAACATTCTTATCAGGTATTCAATACTGAATATAACTCAGTTCACCTGAACCTGGAATTTATTGTTTCATTTAGAATTATTTGATTTGTAAGTGCTTATTCTTCTTTAAAGCAAATGAATAGAGCTCATTTACAAATTAACCTAAACAATATTATGCAGAGACAAGGACATACCAACACATCTTTAGACAAATGCAGTGCAAAATCTAGCTTCATGTTTTAAGCTGGGTCATGAATTAGATATTACACAATAAAACTTACTAGCTTCTACAAATAGAAGAAATACATTAAAAATTTTAAAGGCTTTTTTTCTTTCCTTTTTGTCTCAGTGTCAGGAGTTAGAGATTGTCTAGGGGCAAATACTTTGGTGCTTTTTCGATACCAGCATTGCATACCATGCCCACCCCCTCCTGCCCAACCGTCCTTGACAGAGCTCCCCAGCTAAATTCCCAGCCTTGCACTCACATACAGAAACACCACATCCTCCTCCTCTTCCCCCATGGGAAGGGTATCATTGGGGCTCAGTCTGAGCACAGGACAGCCCCAAGCTTTCAAGCTAACTGGACCTTCTCTTCCCATCTCCAACTGCACAGGAACCATGCCCCTCCCTCTGCACATACCTTTCCTTTCTCTGCCCTTTCTGCCCCACACAGAAAGCTCAGAGAGCTCAGAGACACACATAATTTCACACCAGGTTGATTTTATTTAAATGTCATTATTAATGTTGGTGGGTGCTATTGGTAGAAGACTCAATGACTGTACTGTTGGCCACTTTGAAGCAGTGAGACCCTGGAAGAATTCTCATGTCTCTAGCCATGTTCTGAAGTCACTGGCTATGCAGTTGTCCAGCAGGAATGGCAGGGGTCTCCATGATCTCTTGGGCCTCTTCCAGTTGGTTCTGATTCAGCTCTTGATTTGCCTTGGAACACTGGCTCCAGAGGTTTGAACCTCTGATATTGTTAGGATTCTCTGAGGTGGGAGCTATTTGAAAAGCCTTCTTGCTCAGCTTTGGTTGAATGTGCTTATTTGCCCTCACAGGTACCCTGGCAACCTGGAGAAAACAAGAGAAGGAGCAAAGAATGGCATTAACTTGGGGAAGAGTGTATTGCTGTTTGGGACTGATGGTTTCAGTAGAAGGAGTGTGACCAAGAGGTGGCATGTGCAAGACAAGGAAAGGGGAAGGTGTCTTAGGGGCCCTGTCAATGGGCAGGGTGAGCTTGGGTGGGTTCACTCACCTTGACACTTCTTTTCGACCTCAGTTGATAAGACGTCTTCATCTTGTCGTACTGCATAAGGAGCCGGTTGTTTCTGAATTGTGCTAGAGTCTTTTGGCTTCCCAGTCACTTTAGTCATTTGGTCTTGTGTCTGTGTGTGTGTGTGTGTGTGTGTGTGTGTGAGTGTGTGTGTGTGTTAAGAAATATTCAATTGATTTAACTAGTTTTCACAGGTGAATGTGTATTCTATAGAAACTTGATTGATTGTACAGTTTATATATACTTCAAACTACAGAACGCAAAAAGTAGGTCATATGGATGCAAAACTACTGCACCAACCCGTCCAAGTAAAGGCAGATTTACATTCTGTAAGCTCTCCGCAAGGCCAGGCGGTGGTCGGTTCCAAGTAGAAACTTCAAAACTGTACTGAAATAAGGTTTTGATTTTATTTCACTCTTCATCCATTCCATATGATTGCAAGCTCAGAAACCTGCCAGGAGACAGGCTTCTGGAAACGTCCCCAGCACTGGCAGGAATGCAGACATCTATGTCCACAAGGCACTCTCACATAGGATCCTCTCCTTGTTATGGTGTGTAGATGTGAAAGCAGAGACTGAGAACATGAAATGTCGAAATAATAAGGTAGTTCTCTTTAAAAGGAGTTTCTGAATTGAATAGTATGCCAAAAGAATTTTAACTTGTTCAATAAAGTACATTCTAAGTGAACCTAAAAAGCACAGTTTATAAGCATGCAAATTCTTTCCATTTTTGGTGTAATACATCAATCACATCTGCAAAGAGAAAACCAAAACTCTATATAAAGTAGTAGAGCTCACCTAGCCACAAGAAGCACTCATGTAGTTATTTTTCAAAAGGGTCAGAAAACCTAATTATAAACCTGCTAAGATTAACTTATAACTTAAGCTACCATACTGAAGCTAGTCAGTGATTCACTAATACTGCAAAAGATGCTTTCTGTTAGCAAGAGTGGTTTCTTCCTGTTAACTGGGTAAGAATCAGACTTTGAACAACAGGGAACAATCAATTGATATTTCAGCATGAATCCGAGGCATATTTTACTTTTGGGTATGTCCATCAGAGGGTTTTTAGCCAGAAGTACTCATCCTAAAAGATAAGTCTTCCATTTGATTTAGAATTTTCTACCTCGGAGGCTTTGGACCTTTTAGAGATAAGGCACATCTCAGATCTTTCCATATTTCGATTTGCAGCAGGGATGGCGAGGCTTGCTATCACCCCTTTCTTTTCTTTTAGAAGGAAAAGAAAAAGATAAACACACATTGTTTCAGACTTTTCTGACACCTAATCCTAGAAAATATCTTTATATATACACATTCCTAGCTGAAGATGACAAGAATGAGAGCCTCAAGGAGCAGGCCAGAGCTCACCATTATACTTTTATACTCGTGTATATTAAGTATAAACCAATGACGTTTCAACAAAGGAGTTTTGTAGTTATTTATTTTAAAGCTACAGTACCTCAGAACTCCTTGGCAATAAATAGCTTGTCTGTCTCAAGTCCTGCTTCCCAGAGGGAGCTCGGTAGGAGCCTGGCCCAGGCCGTGAGTTCTGGCACGGCGCGCCCTGGTGAGGTCGGGTGGCCGTACAGTCAGAAATCGTCGACCTTGCTCTTCCTGTACTTGAGCATGTAGTCCATGCCCTGCGCGGAGTCCCATATCTTCTTCTTCTTCTTCTTTTTTTTTTTTTTAACTTATTTTTTTTTATTATTATTTGGAGGCTAATTACTTCACAACATTTCAGTGGGTTTTGTCATACATTGATATGAATCAGCCATAGATTTACACATATTGCCCATCCCAATCCCCCCTCCCACCTCCCTTTCCACCCGATTCCTCTGGGTCTTCCCAGTGCACCAGGCCCGAGCACTTGTCTCAGGCATCCCACCTGGACTGGTGATCTGTTTCACCATAGATAGTATACGTGCAGTTCTTTTGAAATATCCCACCCTCACATTCTCCCACAGAGTTCAAAAGTCCCATATCCTCTTGAGCACCTCACACTCCCGCTCATTGGCCCGCTCCAGCTCCAGCCTCATGTTGCAGCGCACAAGGGCCTTGGATTCCTCCAGCACGACCGCGGTTGCAAGAGGCGAGCTCCTTGATGCGAACCATGACTTCCTGGGTGAAGGTCCCAGGCCAGAACACCTGGGAGACCAGCCCTTTGCCGCATGCCTCCTGTGCTGTTAGCTTCCACCCTCTGAACAGCATTTCGTTGGCAGATGCTCCTCCCATAATCTTGGGGAACATGACGGTGGAAGAGCCGTCTGGACTCTGTCCGAAGGTGGTATAGGGTGTCTGGAACCATGCCTTCGTTGGCCCAGACCACATCACAGAGAGGCAGGATGGATGCTCCTAGCCCAATGGCTGGGCCATTCACAGCTACGACAATAGGCTTCTTGAACTGGATGAAGCTGTTCATGAAGTTTCTGATGGCCTCAGCCATTCTGGCGCTCTCCCTCTTGCGGTCATCAGGCAGGCGCCGGATGAAGTAGAGGAAGTCCAGGCCGCAGCAGAAGACACTGCCCATGGCGCTGAGCAACACCAGGTTGCTGTCGTCGGCGTTGGCCATGCTCAGCGCGCTCTGCAGCTCCTTCATCACCTCCGGGTTCAGCGAGTTGTTCTCGGATTACTTGGTGGACAGCAGGATGTGGGTGAAGCCATCCTGCTTCTGGACCACGATGTCCTGGTACCAGTAGGCGCTCTTCCTCTGCCGCACACTGAAGCGCAGCTGCTTGTCAAAGGGCTGGTCTCGCCTGTCCTTCATGAACTTCTTCTTCCCAGCTTTCACGCCCATGACTTAACGTCTGCAGGGGGCTCATGCAATTGGCCATCAGCATGTCCACCAAATCGGACGTGCCATTCCCTTTCATGGCCAGCCCTGTGGCCATGGCGGCCTTCACGGGGCCCGACGCCCGTGGCAACAATTGGTGTATCCAGGCCGGCTCCCCATCATCACCGGCTCTCCCGCCGGGCTCAATAGGTCCCCGATCCGCTTCTCGGCCGCCGCCTCTGGGGCCGCTGTGTCTTCCGGCCCCTGCTCCATGGGGTCTGCATTCTCGGGGCTCTCGTCCTGAAAGCTGTCCAGCACAGTCCCACTCTTTATGGGGCTCTTGGGCACGAGAATCCTGTTGCCCAACCAGGCCAGGTCCATGTTCTTGTAGGTGGCCTGGCCCTGCGAGGAGCTCTTCTGGAAATTCTGGCTGGTGGTAAACAGTGGTGTGCTCTTGGCCTCATGCTCCTTGTCCACCACTAGGGCCTTGGGGGCGGCCTTGGAGAAGCTGCTGTTGGTGGATCTGGAGATCTGATTCTGGCCGTTGTTTGGGGCGGTCCGCTTGGCTCTAGTGAGGTTGCCCTCCTTCTGCTTCCTGGTGTGGTGCTGATTGAAGTCTTGGATGCACTCCTCGCAGCTCACTAGGTGCTGATCTGGCTCCCATGTGGCATCCTCCCTGCCGTAGCCTTTCCACCAAACCAAATACTCCATCTTCCTTTTCTTGTTTTACCTCTTGTCAATGATCCTTTCAACCTCATTCATATCCACGGAGACCATATCTCCCCGCTCTTGGCAGGGCCAGTGAGGCAACCCTGGTCATTTTGAAGACTCCCAGTGGTCTGCTCCAGAGTCCCTGAATACCCCTATATGTAGGGGACCACACCCTTATGATTATGAGGTCAGTAAGTCCATTCCCCAGCATTTATTGTTTGTAGACTTTTGGATAGCAGCCATTCTGACTGGCATGGTTTTGATTTGCATTTCTCTGATAATGAGTGAGGTTGAGCATCTTTTCATGTGTTTGTTAGCCATCTGTATGTCTTCTTTGGACAAATGTCTGTTTAGTTCTTTGGCTCAGTTTTTGATTGGGTCTTTTATGTTTCTAAAATTGAGCTGGAGGCGTTCCTAGTATATTTTTAAGATTAATTCTTTGTTGATTCATTTGCTATTATTTTCTCCCATTCTGAAGTCTTTCTTTCACCTTGCTTATAGTTTCCTTTGTTGTGCAAAAGCTTTTAGCTTTAATAAGGTCTCACTTGTTTATTTTTGCTTTCATTTCCAATATGCTGGGAGGTGGGTCATAGAGGATCCTGCTGTGGTTATGATGGAGAGTGCTTTGCCTATGTTTTCCTCTAGGAGGTTTATAGTTTCTAGTCTTACATTTAGCTCTTTAATCCGTTTTGAGTTTATCTTTGTGTATGGTGTTAGAAAGTGTTCTAGTTTCATTCTTTTCTAAGTGGTTGACCAATTTTCCCAGCACCACTTGTTAAAGAGGTTGTCTTTTCTCCGTTGTATATTATTTCCTCCTTTGTCAAAGATAAGGTGTCCATAGGTGTGTGGATTTATTTCTGGGCTTTCTATTTTGTTCCATTGATCTATATTTCTGTGTTTGTGCCAGCACCACACTCTCTTGATGACTGTGGCTTTGTAGTAGAGACTGAAGTCAGGCAGGTTGATTCCCCAAGTTCCATTCTTCTTTCTCAAGATTGCTTTGGCGATTCAAAGTTTTTTGTATTTCCATACGAATTGTGAACGTATTTGTTCTAGTTCCATTTGTGTCATCTTTCATTTGTTTTATCCATACCTGGTTCTTTTCTGTGCACAATTTTTTCTCTGCTTAGGCAGGTTCATTCCCAGAGATTGCATTTTTCTTGTTACAATGGTGAATTAAATTGTTTCCTTAATTTTTGATTTTGGTTTTCTGTTGTTATGTGTAGGAGATTTCTTTGTGTTTATTTTGCATTCAGAAACTTCTCTAAAGTCATTGACTATGTTTACTAATTTTCTGGTGGCATCTTATGATCCTCTGGCATAGTAATCTATGTTTGCAAACAGTAACAGTTTTACCCCTTCTTTTCCAGTTTTCTGGTAGTTATTTTCTTCTTCTTCTTCACTGATTGCTGTAGCTAGAAGTCACAAGATTATGTTGATTAACAGAGGTAAGAGTTGGCAACTTTGTTTTTTTCATGAACTTAGGCAGCATGTTTAAGTTTTTACCTATGAGAAGCATGAAAACAGTGGTTTTATCCATACATGGCCTTTATTAAGTTGAAGAAGATTCTCTCTGTTCCCACTTCTTCTACAGCTTTTATCATAAACGGGTGCTGAATTTTGCCAAAGGCGTTTTCTGCACCTATATCTTAGATGGTTTCGAGAGATTTCCTTGGAAGCACCTTTGTTATCTTTCAGTGTTCTTTCCCCCTTTGGCCACCTGATGCAAAGTGCTGTCTCATTAGAGAATGCCCTGATACTGGGAAATATTGAAGGTAAAAGGAGAAGTGGGTAGCAGATGCTGAAAGGGTTATAGTATCACCAACTCTATGGACATGAGTCTGAACAAATTCTGGGAGATAGGGAAGCTAAGACTGATGGGACACAGGCCATGGGGTGGCAAAGGGATGGACATGAATAAGTGACTGAACAACATTAGCAACACATTCTCTCCTGTTATTGGCAGTAGTAGTCATTCTTGACTACTTCATTTTTTATCCCAACATACCCTATCTGCATCTCAGTTACACTAATTTTACCACTTACATGCATAGATTCAGCCACATTTGTTGTCATAATTGCCCCCCACTGGCCAAAAATCTATGTGATTTCTCAACTACACATGAGCCAGTATTCTAAACTTTCTCCAGCAGTCATTTATATTCCTCATGCACCCTCTACTTTGCTCTAGCCAGAGAAAATTGTCATTCGCCAGCTAAGCCATGCGACAGGAAGCAAGTTCTCCAGGATAAATAAACTTTTAGGATTCTGTATTCTATCATTTTCTCAATCTTCACATTGTTCCTTTAAGTTTCATTTCTCCAATCACACTGAAATTTCAGTCTGTGCTCTGTTCATCTCAGTCTCACTGTCTGTGAAGACACTGTTCTTGTTTTCCTTGATTTTCCTTTTTTAGAAATGTCTATGACAGTTTATTTTAAATTCTTCTGGGAGTTTTTTTTTTTTTTTTTTCAGTTTACAAATCGTTTTGAGATTTTAATTTTAGATTGACCTGTTTGATGAGCTCTGATAGATGCTCCTTTCCAAATGGAAAAAATTATGACAACTCACATCTACTTTAGCTTCTGATTCTACTCACTTGCATTCAGGAGTAAAGGATTGTTTCTGAATAATACAACCTGCATGGGTGTACGTCTTAGTCACTGAATCATGCTTGACTCTTTGCAACCTCATGGACTGCAGCCCACCAGGCTCCTCTGTCCATGGGCTTTTCTAGGCAAGGATATTGGGTTGGGTACCCATTTCCTTCTCCAGGACAAACTGAATAGTGTAACCAAGATGAAACATAATTTGTAAGGTTTTAAATCTTAATAAATTCTGGACTTGCAGAAACAATTCCCTCAAAAAAAAAAAAAAAAAAAAAAAAGAGTAAATCTTGATTGCAAGTTAAAGTCAACATCTTTGGTTGCCTATCCCAAGATCATCTAAAAATAAAATAATCATTGGCTTCTATGAAAAGCATATTTTTCAGTTACTCATATAGCTAGCTAAGGAATATAAAAAAGCAAAATGAAATCTCAGAGATCTATATCATAAATAGAGGAAAATAATGGAATTTCTCCTTAAGAGAAATTGAAGCTAAGGTATGAATCTTTCTGATTTTTTTCTTGGTGAGTGGCAGTTGACATTCTTGCTGGTAATTTTTTTCCCATCAAGATTCCTTAAATCAGTGTCCATACTTGCTATTCAACCCAAGCAAGATGGTAGGCGCTGAGAGGGCGTCAGAAGGCAGACAGACTGAAACCGCAATCACAGACAACGAGCCAATCAGATCACATGAACCACAGAATTGTCTAATTCAATGAAAGTAAGCCATGCCGTCTGGGGCCATCCAAGATGCTTGGGTCATAGTGGAAAGGTCTGACAGAACGTGGCCCACTGGAAAAGGGAATGGCAAAACATTTCAGTTTTTTTTTTTTTTTTTTTTTTGCCTTGAGAACTCCATGAACAGTTTGAAAAGGCAAAAAGTTAGGACTCTGAGAGGTGAACTCCCCAGGTCGGTAGGTGCCCAACATGCTACTGGAGATCAGCGGAGAAATAACTCCAGAAAGAATGAAGGGATGGTGCCAAAGCAAAACCAACATCCAGTATTTGATGGGACTGGAGATAGAAGCAAGGTCCAACACTGTAAAGAGCAATATTGCATAGGAACCTGGAATGTTAGGTCCATGAATCAAGGCAAATTGGAAGTGGTCAAATAACAGATGGCAAGAGTGAACAGTAGAGTCTGAAGTCAGACAGGTTGATTCCTCCAGTTCCATTTTTTCTTTCTCAAGATCAATCTGGCTATTCGAGGTTTCTGTATTTCCATACAAATTATGAAATTATTTGTTTTAGTTTTGTGAAAAATACCGTTGGTAGTTTGATAGGGATTGCATTGAATCTATAGATTGCTTTGGGTAGTATAGTCATTTTGACACTGTTGATTCTTCCAATCCATGAACACGGTTTATTTCTCCATCTGTTTATGTCCTCTTTGATTTCCTTCTTCAGTATTTTGCAGTTTTCTCTATATAGGTCTTTCGTTTCTTTAGGTAGATAGACTCCTAAATATTTTATTCTTTTTTTTTTTTTTTTTTTTTTTGCCATGGTGAGTGATATTGTTTCCTTAATTTCTCTTTCTGTTTTCTCATTGTTAGTGTAGATGAGTGCATGGGATTTCTTTGAGTTAATATTATATCCTGCAACTTTACTATATTCGTTGATTAGCTCTAGTAATTTTCTAGTAGAGTCTTTAGCGTTTTCTATGTAGACATCATGTCATCTGCAAACAGCGAGAGATTCACTTCTTCTTTTCCTATCTGGATTCCTTTTACTTCTTTTTCTGCTCTGATTGCTGTGCCCAACACTTCCAAGCCTATGTTGAATAGTAGTGGTGAGAATGGGCTCCCTTGTCTTGTTCCTGATTTTAGGGGAAATGCTTTCAATATTTCACCATTGAGGGTAATGCTTGCTGTGGGTTTGTCATACATACCTTTTATTATGTTGAGGTGTGTTCCTTCTATTCCTGCTTTCTGGAGAGTTTTTATCATAAACAGATGTTGAATTTTGTCAAAGGCTTTTTCTGCCTCTATTGAGATAGTCATATTATTTTTTTATCTTTCAATTTGTTAATGTGGTGTATTACAGTGATTGATTTGCAGATGTTAAAGAATCCTTGCATTCCTGGGATAAAGCCCACTTGTTCATGATGTATGATTTTTTTGTTATGTTGATGGATTCTGTTTGCTAGAATTTTGTAAAGGATTTTTCAATCTATGTTCATCAGTGATATTGGCCTATAGTTTTCTTTTTTTGGTGGCATCATTTTCTGGTTTTGGAATTAGGGTGATTTTGGCCTCATGGAATGAGTTTGGAAGTTTACCTTCTTCTGCAATTTTCCGGAAGAGTTTGAGTAAGATAGGTATTAGCTCTTCTCTAAACTTTTGGTAGAATTCAGCTGTGAAGCCATCTGGTCCTGGGCTTTTGTTTGTTGGAAGATTTCTGATTACAGTTTCGATTTTTGTGCTTGTGATGGGACGGTTAAGATCTTCTATTTCTTTCTGGTTCAGTTTTGGAAAGTTATACTTTTCTAAGAATTTGTCTGTTTCTTCCAAGTTGCCCATTTTATTGGCATATAGCTGCTGGCAGTAGTCTCTTATGATCCATTGTATTTCAGTGTTGTCTGTTGTGGTCTCTCCATTTTCATTTCTAATTTTGTTATTTGGTTATTCTCCCTTTGTTTCTTAATGAGTCTTGCTAATGGTTTGTCAATTTTGTTTATTTTTTTCAAGAAACCAGCTTTTACCTTTGTTGATTTTTCTATGGTCTCTTTAGTTAATTTTTTTTTTTTTCTGCCCTATTTTTAAGATTTCTTTCCTTCTACTAACCCTGGGGTTCTTCATTTCTTCCTTCTCTAGTTGCTTTAGGTGTAGAGTTAGGTTATTTATTTGACTTTTTTCTTGTTTCTTCAGGTAAGCCTGTAATGCTATGAACCTTCCTGTTAGCATTGCTTTTCCAGGGTCCCATAGGTTTTGGGTTGTTGTGTTTTCATTTTCATTCATCTCTATGCACATTTTGATTTCTTTTTTGATTCCTTCTATGATTTGTTGGTTATTCAGAAGTGTGTTATTTAGCCTTCATATGTTTGAATTTTTAATAATTTTTTTCCTGTAATTGAGATCTAAGCTTACTGCACTGTGGTCAGAAGAGATGAATGGAATGATTTCAATTTTTTTTTAATTTACCCAGGCTAGATTTATGGTCAATGATTTGATCTATTCTGAAGAAGGTTCCGTGTGCACTTGAGTAAAAAGGTGAAGCTGATTATTTTGGGGTGAAATGTCCTATAGATATCAATTAGGTCTAGCTGGTCCATTGTGTCATTTAAAGTTTGTGTTTCCTTGTTAATTTTCTGTTTAATTGATCTATCCATAGTTGTGAGTGGGGTATTAAATTCTCCCTCTATTACTGTGTTACTATTAATTTCCTCTTTCATACTCATTAGCGTTTGCCTTACATATTGTAGTGCTCCTATGTTGGGTGCATATATATTTATAATTGTTATATCTTGTTCTCAGATTGATCCTTTGATCATTATGTAGTGTCTGTCTCTGTCTCTTTTCACAGCCTTTATTTTAAAGTCTATTCTATCTGTTATGAGTATTGTGACTCCTGCTTTCTTTTGGTCTCCATTTTCATAAAATATTTTTTTCCAGTCCTTCACTTTTAGTCTGTGTGGGTCCCTTGTTTTGATGTGGGTCTCTTGCAGATGGCATATATATATATATAATTTTTCCATTTATTTTTATTAGTTGGAGGCTAATTACTGTATAATATTGTTGTTAGGGGCCTTGTTTTGTATCCATTCAGCCAGTCTTTGTCTTTTGTTTACAGCATTCAACCCATTTACATTTAAGTTAATTATTGATAGGTATGGTCCCATTGCCATTTACTTTGTTGTTTTGGGTTCATGTTTATACAACCTTTCTGTGTTTCTTGTCTAGAGAAGATCCGTTGGCATTTGTTGAAGAGCTGGTTTGGTGGTGCTGAATTCTCTTAGCATTCGCTTGCCTGTAAAGCTATTGAATTCTCTGTCATATCTGAAGGAGATCATTGCTGGGTACAGTAATCTAGGTTGTAGGTTATTCTCTTTCATTACTTGAAGTATGTCCTGCAATTCCCTTCTGGCCTGAAGGGTTTCTACTGATACATCAGCTGTTATCCTTATGGGAATCACTTTGTGTGCTATTTGTTGTTTCTCCCTTGCTGCTTTTAATATTTGTTCTTTGTGTTTGATCTTTGTTAGTTTGTTTAATATATGTCTTGAGGTGTTTCACCTTGGGTATATCCTGTTTGCAACTCTCTGGGTTTCTTGGACCTGTGTAATTATTTCCTTCCCCGTTTTTGGAAAGTTTTCAGCTATTATCTCCTCGAGTATTTTCTCATGGCCTTTCTTTTTGTCTTTTTCTTCTGAGACTCCTATGATTCGAATGTTGGGGGCATTTCACATTGTGCCAGAGGCCCCTGAGGTTATCCTCATTTCTTTTGATTCTTATTTTTTTTTTCTTTTTTCTTCTCTGCTTCATTTATTTCCACCATTTTTTCTTCTACCTCACTTAGCCTTTCTTCTGTCTCTGTTATTCTACTGTTGGTTCCCTCCAGAGTGTTTTTGATCTCATTTATTGCATTATTCATTTTCAACTGACTCTTTGTTCTTTCTCCTAGGTTCTTATTAAACATTTCTTGCATCTTCTCAATCTTTGTCTCCAGGCTATTTATCTGTAACTCCATTTTGTTTTCAAGATTTTGGATCATTTTTATTATCACTATTCTAAATTCTTTTTCAGGTAGATTCCCTATCTCCTCCTCTTTTGTTTGACTTGGTGGGCCTTTTTCATGTTTTTTTTTTTTTACCTATTAGGTATTTCTCTGCCTTTTCATCTTGTTTAGATTGCTGTGTCTGGAGTGGGCTTTCTGTATTCTGGTGGTCTGTGGTTCCTTTTTATTGTGGAGTTTTCACCCAGTGGGTGGGGTTGGATGATTCGTTTGCCAAGGTTTCTCATTAGGAAGCTTGTGTCAGTGTTCTAGTTCGTGGAACTGGATTTCTTCTCTCTGGAGTGCAATGGAGTGCCCAGTAATGAGGTTTGATATGGGTTTATGTGTTAGGTGTGACTTTGGGCAGCCTGTATGTTGACGCTCAGGGATGTTCCTGTGTTGCTGGAGAATTTGCATGGTATGTCTTGCTCTGGGACTTATTGGCTCTTGGGTGGTGGTTGGTTTCAGTGTAGGTATGGAGACTTTTGGATGTTCTCTTATTACTTAATGTTCCGTGTAGTCTGAGTTTTCTGGTGTTCTCAGGTTTTGAGCTTAAGTCTCCTGCCTCTGGGTTTCAGTCTTATTCTGGCAGTAGTCTCAAGACTTCTCCAACTATACAGCACTGGTAATAAAACTTCTAGGTTAATGGTGAAAAGATTTTCCTCTGTGAGGGGCACACAGAGAGGTTCACAGAGTTACATGAAGAAGATGAGAGGGAGGAGGGAGCTAGAGATGAGCAGGAAGAGACAAAAGGGGGACTCAAGAGGAGAGAGACAGATCTATGCAGTTCTCTGTTCCCAAAGTATTCTCCATAGCCCAGACACCCACAGAGATTCACAGATTTGGATTGGGAAGAGAAGGGGGAGGGAGGAAATATTGGTGTTCTGAGGTAGAAAACGGAGAGTCAAAAGTGGGAGAGAGTAATCAACACAATCCTGAGTAAAAATGGGTACTGAATATTGGATTCTTAAATGTCCAAAATGGATATTAGATACACCTTTCAAAGATGATGGGCTGCTTTTCTGGGCATCTGATGTCTTCTGCTAGCGGTCAGAAGTTGTTTTGTGAAGTTTGCTCAGCATTCACATGTTCTTTCAATGAATTTGTAGGGGAGAGAGTGGTCTCCCCATCCTATTCCTCCGCCATCTTGGCTCCTTCCCCTAGCGTGTTTTAAGTGGAGACATGCTGCTGCACCATGTATCCCTAAGCAGAAAGAAGCAGCAGGAAGAAATAACTTGGGGCCATTCAGGGAGATACAAAGCAGACAAGAAACAGAATGGGACAGATTACCAGGTAAAGAGATGGGGTATGTACAGCCCCTACAAAGAGCTTTCTGTCTTCTGAAGTGCAGTAGAATTATTTCCCCATAGGACCAGGCACATCTCACTTTCTTATGTAACGTTTGGGAGGCTGATGGCACTGTAGCATAAACAGTTGCTACCTGCAGATTAACATTGCCCAAAGAAAGCCAATGCCAAAGAATGCTCAAACTACCACACAATTGCACTCATCTCACATGCTAGTAAAGTAATGCTAAAAATTCTCCAAGCCAGGCTTCAGCAATACATGAACCATGAGCTTCCAGATGTTCAAGCTGCTTTTGGAAAAGGCAGAGGAACAAGAGATCAATTTGCTAACATCCTCTGAATCATCAAAAAAGCAAGAGAGCTCAAGAAAACCATCTATTTCTGCTTTATTGACTATGCCAAAGCCTTTGAGTGTGATCACACTATACTGTAGGACATTCTGAAAAAGATGGGAATACCAAGCCACCTGACCTGTCTCCTGAGAAATCTCCCTGCAGGTCAGGAAGCAACAGTGAAAACTGGACATGGAACAACAGACTGGTTCCAAATAGGAAATGGAGTCTGTCAAGGCTGTATATTGTCACCCTGCTTATTTAACTTATATGCAGAATACATCTTGAGAATCACTGGGCTGGATGAACCACAAGCTGGAAACAAGATTGCCGGAGAAATAGCGATAACCTCAGATATGAAGATGGCACCACACTTACAGCAGAAAGTGAAAAAGAACTAAACAGGCTTTTGATGAAATTGAAAGAGGAGAGTGAAAAACTTGGCTTAAAGCTCAACATTCAGAAAACAGATCATGGCATCTGGTCCTATCATTTCATGACAAATAGATGGGGAAACAGTGGCTGCTGCTTCATTTCTTTTGCTCCAAGGTCATTGCAGATGGTGACTACTGTCATGTAGTTAAAAGACACTCACTCCTTGGAAGGAAAGTTACGACCAACCTAGACAGGATATTAAAAAGCAGAGACATTATTTTTCCAAAGAGATTCCAACTCACCAATGCTATGGTTTTTTCTAGTAGTCATGTATGGATGTGAGAGTTGGACTATAAAGAAAACTGACCACTGAAGAATTGATGCTTTTGAACTGTGGTGTTGACAAAGACTCCTGAGAGTCCCTTGGACTGCAATGAGATCCAACCAGTCCACCCTAAAGGACATCAGTCCTGGACTCATGTTGAAGCTGCAACTCCTGTACTCTGGTCACCTGAGGTGAAGAACTGACTCACTGTATAAGACCCTGATGTTGGAAAGATTTAAGGCAGGAGGAGGAGGGAACAACAGAGGATGAGATTGTTTGATGTCACCACTGACTCAATGGAGATGAGTTTGAGGACACTCCAGTAGTTCGTGATGGACAGAGAGGCCTGGTGTAATGAAGACCATGGCGTCCTAGACATTAGAACTTGAGTGAGCAACTGAACTGAACTGAACTGAACCTGCAGAGTTTGCCAGTTTCAAACATCACTCTTTGAAGTCTTCACAGAATGCTTAAGCATCAGCGTTCTGCAGTGGATTGCTTAGGATCATCCTCTAGCTGCTCCTGGCCCCACAGGACTGGGGCGATGGGGTAAGCTGGCATGTGCTCTCTCCTGGAGGCAGGATGAGAACAGAACCACTTGGAAAGGGCCTTTGTACAGTAAATGAGCAGACTTCAATTCCCCTGGCACTGATGAGTATGTCCCTTAGTGGGATGCTGACCTTAGTATCTCTTACTTAGAGATGTTTCACCTATAAATCTCTCTATATAGAGAGAATTCCATCTCTAAATATGGTATTCTCTTTATGTCCTAAATTGACATATGGACAAAATGTTTCTATGTGAAGCACAGAACTTGTTTCACATATGAATGCATGCATGTAGGTTCCCTGTATGAAATATGGAATTCTCTATATTGCATATGTGAATTTCTCAACACTCAACTTCCAGAATGAAAATAGCATTTTCTATATTTCATGTGAAAATCTGTATGCACATTTTTCTACATGAAAATGGGAATTTAATGTATTTCACCTATGCATAACTGGGTGCTAGATTTACTACATGATATCTGAAATTTTGTGTATTTCACTTATGAACAAGTAGCCATTGATTTTCGTACACAAAATATGGAATTTTGATTCTACACATAAATAAATCAGGGCACTAATTTTCTCCCTTAAATGTGGAATTCTTTAAAATTCACATATGAAACTCCTATCGCAGATTGAATCCATGAAAAAATGACTTTTCTATATTGATTTAGCAAAATATGGGTCATGATTTTCAATTCTCTATATTTCACAAATGAAAATCTGGCCCTCATTTTCCTACATGACGTATGGATTTCTTTATTTTCAATACTTGAAACTTTAGGCACGGCACTTTTTTCCATGAAGTATGGGATTCTTTGGTTTCACATCATCTATGGTGCCAAATTTACTACTTGAAATAAGGAATTCCTATATTTTTCATAGGCAAATCAATACCAATATTCTTATATGAAATATCAATACTCTACAGCTGACTATGAATATTTGATGAAGATTCTTTCCCTACATAACATATAGAATTCTCTGCATTTCACAGCTGAAAATTAGAATGGTTATTTTTCCTGCAAGGAATGCAGAGTTCTCTTTCTTAAACATGAACATCTAGGTGCAGATTTTCCTACATGAAAAATGAAAGGCTCTGCTTCTCAATTCTTTATCATCTATGCCACCAGGGAACTTGAACAGTTTTAGGAAGACCTCCAAGACTTTCTAGAACTAATACTGAGAAAAGATGTCCATTTCACCATAGGGTTCTGGCATGTATAAGCAGGATGTCAAGAGACATCTGGTGTAATGGGCAAGATTTCATGGTGTAGGAAATGAGGCAGGACAAAGTCTAGTAATGTTTTGTCAGATAGAAAGGGTAAAAATTAAAATAGTGACACAGTTTTCTTGAGCTCCAAAATCATTGGGGACAGTGATTACAAGCATGAAAATAAAAGACCTGTGCTCTTGGAAAGAAAAGCTATCACAACCCCAGACACAATGTATTGAAAAGCACAGACATCGCTTTGGCAAAAATTGTCCATATAGCCAGAGCTATGGTTTTATCAGTAGACATGTACGGGTGTGATAATTTGTCTACAAAGAAGGCTGAGTGCCAAAAAGTTGAGACTTTGTAACTGTGGTGCTGGAGGTGGCTCTTGAGATATCCTTGGACAGTAGGGAGATCAACCCCATCAATCCTAAATGAAACTAACACTAAATATCCATTGGAAGGTCTGATGCTGAAGCTGAAGTTTCAATATTTTGTGAAATCTCTATATTTCACATAAAAAACTTTGGATGTCATTTTCCCTGCAGGAAATATAGAATCATCCCTATTTCTCATTTTTAAAATCCGACTGAAAATTTTCCCACATGAAAAGTGGAATCTCAATAATTCATTCATGAAAATATGGGTGTAGATATTCTCACGTGCGTTTTGGAATCCTCTAAATGTCACATATAAAATCGAGGCACACACATTCTTACATGAAATATGGTAATATTTACATGTCATATTTCACCATCAAGGTGTAGCTGTTTCTAGTTGAAATATGGAATTCTCTGTATCTCACTATTTATATCTGCAGGCAATATGGAATTCTCTATATTTCACATATAATATCTGATGATGAAGTTTTGACATGGAAATACAGATTTTTGTCCATTTCACTTATGTAAAACCAGGGTGAAGATTTTCTGACAAGACATATGAGCTTTATATAATTCAGATATGAAAAGTTGAGTGCAGCTTTTGTACATGTATGGGATTTTCTATGTTTCAAATATGGAAATCTTAGCTCAGCTATTCTTATATGAAATAAAGTCCCTAAATTTTATTTATAAAACCTGGACACTGATTTATCTTGACAATTTGCTACATGACACATATGAAAAGATGGGTGTAGATTTTCCTACCTGAGAAAAGGAACTATATGTACTACCCTTATCAAAATATGAGCACAGGTTTACTTTCTAAAATATGTGGTTCTTTATAGTTCACATCTGAAAATATGAGTGCTGTTATTTCTATGCTAAATATGTAATGAGATGGAATTCTCTAAACATCTCATTTGAAAATCCAGGCACAGATTTTCCTGCATGAAATATGGAATTAGGTATATAGTGGAATGAAACACTGAATTCTTTACATTACATTTATGAATATCTGTGTGTATATTTTCTTACATGATATATAGAATTCTTTGTGTTTAACCGTTGGAAATATGGGCTTTCATATTTCTTGCGTTCAACATTGAATTCTCTATACTTCACATAATTAAATATTAGCAAGTGTTTTCTAAGCAGATATTTTCAAATGTTAAATATGGAATGCGATATGTTTCACATGTGGAAATCAAAGTTCAGGTTTTCCTAAAGGAAACATGGAATGAGGTATATTTTACAGATGACAGTCAGAATATATATACATATATTTGCTTGCTATATGAAATTCTGAATATTTCATAATAAAAAATATGTATTAAGGTTTTCTGACATAAATATGTGATTTTCTATAATTCACATAGAGAAATCTGGGAACAGATTTTCCTAATGAAATATAAAAAGTCTCCATGTCTCATATAGAAATCTGTGAATTTATTTTCAGATGAAATGTGAAAATTTTCATGTATCATATATGGAAATCATGGTCCAGATATTACCAAAAAATTTGGGAATTTTTCTCTATGTTTTATATATGTGAAATATCCACCTGAAATATGGAATTCTCTATATTTCTCATTTGAAATCTGTCCACACGTTATCACATGAGATATAACATACTCTCTATATCACATACAAAATCCCTGCTGAAATTTGCCTACATGAAGGACTGAAATTTATGTACATCACATATGAAAAACCATCCCCACACGAAATCTGTGATTCTGTATATTTCAGACACCAAGATCTGTGCAGTGATATTACTACATAAAATATAGAATTCTGTATATTTCACATCTGAAAAATCATGGTGACTATTTTTCTCAAATAAATATCAAATCTGTATATGTTACAAATGAAAATCTCAATGCTGATTTTAGTCCACGATACATTGAATTTTTTCGTATTTCATTTTATAACAATCTGGATGCTATTATTCTTACCTGAAATGTGAAATTCTCTATACATCATATGCGAAAATCTAGGTGGAGATTTTCCTAGATGAAATATGGAATTCTCTATATTCCACATATGAAAACCTTGGCATTGGTTTTCTTAAGATACAGAGAATCATTATGGAACTGAAATCATCTCTATTTTACAAATGAAAATCTGGCCACAACTCTCTCAAGAAATATGGAATTCTTTGTATTTCTCAAACATATATCAAAAGAACCAATCTCCACCATAAAATATGGAATTTTCTATATTCCTGAATGAAATCTTGGTCCTAATCCTCCTTCATGGAAGTAGCTGCTGCTGCTGCTGCTTCTGCTGCTGCTGCTGCTAAGTCACTTCAGTCATGTCCAATTCTGTGCGACCCCATAGACGACAGCCCACCAGTTTCTGCCGTCCCTGGAATTCTCCAGGCAAGAACTCTGCAGTGGGTTGCCATTTCCTTCTCCAATGCATGAAAGTGAAAAGTGAAAGTGAAGTCCCTCAGTAGTGTCTTCGCTACCCCCATGGATTGCAGCCTACCAGGCTCCTCCGTCCATGAGATTTTCCAAGCAATAGTACTGGAGTTGGCTCCCATTGCCTTCTCCACATGGAAGTAGAGCTTCTCTCTATATTTTACATTTGAAGATCAGAATGGAGATTTTTCCTGTAAGAAATATGGAAATCACTTATATTTCATAAGAACCACTGGTTCTTCAGTTACTGAAACACCTGCCTCCCCTATTTGCCCTTTGGCACTGTTGCTCATGAAAATAGTTTCCATTCAGGGCATGCTTTGCTTTGATCAGAAATTGGCAGCTACTGCCAGCTACATGCCCAAATCCCAAGGGGCATGCCTCTGAGGAAATGCTTTTAGCCTACACTTGATTGGTTCCTGATGTGCTCTGAAGGTCAGCATGTAAAGGTCTGGCCCCACCCACCAATGTACTACTCATGTGTGGTGACCCACGGATCCACATGCATGTCTACCTTTCCCTCTGCTAGACTATAGGCAAGTAACCAATTGGTGGGGAGTGACTGAAACCTGTGGGTCTGTTGAGCCAGGCAGCTGCTGCACTTTGGGGTCCACATCCTTCACAACTTGGGCCATGGCCAGGGCCACAAGGATAGAGAAATCGGAGGAAGGCTAGACTGCCCCTGGCACCCTGAATCCCCTTCATTGTGATACTGGTCTTCAGGACACAGGGACCCTGCAACCTGGCAGCACGCTGGGGCCATCAGGGACGTTACAGACAGCGGGGCGGGGGGGGGGGGGGCAGGGGGGCGGGAGGAGGGCACCAGGCAAGAAGGGCACCCTCTTCAGGATGGAGGCAGTGGAGGAAGGCGTGGCTCTGCAGGAAGGAGAAGTGGCGGGGTTCTGGCAAGACCTCCAGCCGCTGGTGGAAGACATCATGAAGGAGGTGGAGGTGGTGATGGTGGTGGAGTAGCTGCAGGCACAGGTATCCGCAAGAGTGGGAGGAGAACTCAGAGGAACAGGACCAGGGACACCCAAAGCCGGGAGCCCCGAGTGAATGGTCCCCACTTCGGGCACTGGAGGCATTGGCTGTCCTGCTGGTAGACCTGACTTGTGCCAGTGAAAAATAACACAGGGCCTACTTTCAGCTCAGGTGGAAGAACCATCAGAGGGGAAACTGTCTCTTGTCTCGGTGAAGCCCAATGATCCAGGGCATTCCTGGCTTCTGGGACAAAATCGTATCCTTACTAACACTTCCTGGGGTCGGTTGTTTAGAAGGAGAGAAGGAGCAGGAACAGGAGGAGGGGTGTGGATGAGGGCACAGGCAAGCCAAGTGGGCCGAGGGAAGTGGGGGCTGGGAGGAGGGGTGAGCTCCAAAGGAAGCTCCTGGGCATGGCTCCATTTGTGTGTGTCTGAGCCATGACTCTTCGTGACACCTTTTGGCCTGCATCTGAACAGAAGCCGTATCCTGGGGCTGGAGTTCTATGTGACCAGAGACAGTAGGCCAGAATAGCATTCTCAAAGAGTTATTATTGCAATTGTGGATTATCTGGGAAAGCAACAGAGACATTGGGAGTCCCAGAGCCCATACCAGTCAGTCAGAGTCCCAGTAGTTGTTCTCACTAGTGCAGTGGAGAAGCAGGACGTTGTCCTCTCACCTAGGTAGAGCTTGAAGGGGCGGTTCTTTTTGCCCAGAGTTAGGGCCAGACCACCTCACCCTTTGGTGAAGACAGGGAGCAGATCAGAGTCCCAGGGATTTGCTAAACACACAAGCACACACACACACATAGCGACACACAGCAAACATTTGCCTACAGAGAAGACATGCCACTGGGACTTCAGATCATGACGTTTTAAGCAGTGACATGCCACTACCCTGCACACACAGATGAGGCAGAAATCAGGAGCTGTAAGAAACTGACACTCCCTCAGTGGATGCAGAGAGGGGACCTAAGGGACCATGGGAGACCAAGAGCCATGAGCATGTTTGATGGTATAGCAGGGGCTGGGGATGTCAGTGCGGCACCCAGCAAGCAGGAATGCAACGTACCTTGAAGATGCCTGTTCCAGGGTACTTATTCTTGTCCTTGACCTAAAGTAGATAATGAACCACCCCCAAAATGTGTTTCATGATCAGTGATGAAGGTAAAGTCTTGCTTATGTACATGATTGATTTGGAGGTGAGTGAGGAAGACTAAGGACAAGTGGATGGGGGAAAAGGGCAGGGAATTTTTTTTTTGGGGGGGAGGGGGAGGGCATGTATTATATCCATGCATGTGCAGTGTAAGTGTTTGGAGAAGAGAAAGGTGTTGATGCCTGCCTAGCATTCAAGCTGAGGACCCTAAAAGCTTGTACCTTTTCCCTCCTCCTGGTTCTGGCAGGTGCAGGAACTAGGCCATCCCCAGTCCAAATGCAAGCTGATGTTTTCCTTTTATGACAACCCCTACTTCTGGAATACAGTCATCATGGAGGAGTACTACCATGCCATAACTGGTGTGATGTGGCTCCCAGTCACTGTGAGTGGATGATGGAGGGAGTGGATGCTCCTCCTGTGTGATCCTTCCCCCTTGTCTTCCTCAAGGTTATAGGGCATATTGTTCCACTCCAGTCTACTGGTTCTGGGATTATGGATGGGGAGCTCCCATCCTCAGTCTGGACACCAGCAGCCTTAACTTCCTCAACTGGTTGCCAACCCACAACTTCCCAGCATCAATCAGGACTGCAGAGGTAGTGCCATTCTGGGCCTACCCTAGAATTGGAGATGGATGCTGGAGTTCTTGGCCACACATGGGAAGTTTTGGGGCCTCATCAGGCATGTTCTGACCTTCCTCATGTTGCCAGCAGATCATCTCCAAAGACCTGTAGTTCGATCCTCTGCAGTACTACCCCTGGGAGGAAGGTCCTGCCCTGAGAGGTACCTACAGGAAGACAGCTTTTGAGGGGAACAGGAGGTGGACCCTGAAGTCACCAGTGTGGAGAGTCTGGGGCACTCTTCTTTCCCAAATGGGGAAGCTAGGCTCATGTAGGATGGCTGCAGAGCCTGGATTCAGATCATGAAGGTAGACAGTGACAGTTAGGGAGCTTGGGGAATTCATGTGTCAAAATCTCACTCAGAGCAGCTATAGTTACAGCATAAGAGTCCTCGGTGATTCTGATGCAGGCAGAGTGATTTAAGCACCGTTTGCAGAATCAGGATTCCCTGCGTTCTGCCAACCTATGGCCTCTTGCTACTCTTTGTGATTGAGATTACCATGGCCCTTCTCTCACACCCATCCTCCTGGGAAAGCCGACCTGTCAGAAGGGGTTCATCACTGGTATCCCATTAATTTATTATTATTTTTTTTTTGTAAATTAATTTATTTACTTTAAGTGGAGGCTAATTAGTTGACAATATTGTAGTGGTTTCTGCCATGCATTCACATGAATCAGCCATGGGTGTATATGTGTCGCAATCCAGACACCAATCCTGTCCCAACCCCCTCCCATCTCCCTCCTTAGTCCATCCCACAGGGTTGTCCCAGTGCCACCCTGTCTCATACATCAAACCTGTACTGGTGTTCTGTTCCATATTTCAATGTACATGTTTCAATGTTATCCTCTCAAATCACCCCACCCTTGACTTCTCCCACAGAGTCCAAAAGTCAGTTCTTTAAATCTGTGTCTCTTTTGCTGCCTCTCTTATAGAGTCATCATTACCATCTTCCTCAATTCCATATATATGTGTTATTATACTGTATTGGTGTTTGTCTTTCTGACTTACTTCACTCTGTATAATAGGCTCCAGTTTCATTCACTTAACTAGACCTGATTTAAATGCATTGTTTTAATAGCTGTGTAATGTTCCATTGTGAATATGTACCACAGCTTTCTTATCCATTCATCTGCTGAGGGACATCTAGGTTGCTTCCATGTCCCAGCTATCGTAAACAGTGCAGTGACGAACATTGGGGTACAAGTGTCTCTTTCAATTCTGGTTTCCTCACTGTGTCTGTGCAGCAGTGGGATTTCTGGGTCATATGGCAGTTCTATTTTCAGTTTTTTTAAGGAATCTCCACACCATTCTCCATAGTGTCTGCACTAGTTTGCATTCCCACCAACAGTGTAAGAGGGTTCCCTGTTCTCTGCACTGACTCCAGTGTTTCCTGTGTGTAGGCTTTTTGAGAGCCGCTATTCTGAATGGTATGAGATGGTGCCTCATTGTGGTTTTGATTTGCATTTCTCTGATAATGAGTGATGTTGAGCATCTTTTCATGTGTTTGTTAGATATTGTATGTCTTCTTTGGCTCAATATGCCAGCAAATTTGGAAAACTCAACATTGGCCACAGGACTGGAAAAGGCCAGTTTTCATTCCAATCCCAAAGAAAGGTAATGCCAAAGCATGCTGAAACTACTGCACAATTGCACTCATCTCACAAGCTGGTAAAGTAATATGCAAAATTCTCCAAGCCTGGCTTCAGCAACACATGAACCATGAACTTCCAGATGTTCAAGCTGGTTTTAGAAAAGGCAGAGGAACCAGAGACCAAATTGCCAACATCCAATGGATCATTGAAAAAGCAAGAGACTTCCAGAAAAACATCTATTTCTGCTTTATTGACTACACCAAAGCCTTCAACTGTGTGTATCATAATAAACTGTGGAAAATTCTGAAAGAGATGGGAGTACCAGACCACCTGACCTGCCTCTTGAGAAACCTGTATGCAGGTCAGGAAGCAACAGTGAGAACTGGACATGGAAAAACAGACTGGTTCCAAATAGGAAAAGGAGTATGTCAAGGCTGTATATTGTCACCCTGTTTATTTAACTTGTTTGCAGATTACTTCATGAGAAATGATGGGCTGAAGAGAGTACAAACGGGGATCAACATTGCCAGGAGAAATATCAATAACCTTAGATATGCAGATGACACTACCCTATTGGCAGAAAGTGAAGAGGAACCAGAAAGCCTCTTGACGAAAGTGAAAGAGGAGAGTGAAAAAGTTAGCTTAAAGCTTAACATTAAGAAAACTAAGATCATGGCACCTGGTCCCATCACTTCCTGGCAAATTAGATGGGGAGACAGTGGAAACAGTGGCTGAATTTATTTTGGGGGGCTCCAAAATCACTGCAGATGGTGATTGCAGCTGTGAAATTAAAAGATGCTTACTCCTTGGAGGGAAAGTGATGACCAACCTATATAGCATATTTAAAAACAGAGACATGGATTTAGCTTCCAACTAATAAAAATAAATTGAGAACAAACAAACAAACAAACAGAGACATTATTTTGCCAACAAAGGTCCGTCTAGTTAAGGCTATGGTTTTTCCAGTGATCATGTATGGATGTGAGAGTTGAAATGTGAAAAAAGCTGAGCCCCGAAAAACTGATGCTTTTGAACTGTGGTGTTGGAGAAGACCCTTGAGAGTCCCTTGGACTGCAAGAAGATCTCACCAGTCCATCCTAAAGGCGATCAGTCCTGGGTGTACATTGGAAGGGCAGATGCTGAAGCTGAAACTCCAATACTTTGGCCACCTCATGTGAAGAGTTGACTCATTAGAAAAGACCCTGATGCTGGGAGGGACTGGGGGCAGAGGAGAAGGGGAGGACAGAGGATGAGATGGCTGGATGGCATCACTGACTCGATGGACATGAGTTTGAGTAAACTCTGGGAGTGGTGATGGACAGGGAGGTCTGGAGTGCTGCGATTCATGGGTTCACAAAGAGTCAGACACAACTGAGCGACTGAACTGAACTGACTTGGAGAAATGTCTGTTTAGTTCTTTGGCCCAATTTTTGATTGGGCTGTTTCTTTTTCTAGAATTGAGCTGCATGAGCTTCTTGTATATTTCTTAGATTAATTATTTGTCAGTTGTTTCATTTGTTATTATTTTCTTCCACTCTGACAGATGTCTTTGCACATTTCTTATAGTTTCTGTCATTGTGCAAAAGCTTTTAAGTTTAATTAGGTCCATTTGTTTATTTTTGCTTTTATTTCAATTACTCTGTAGGGTGCGTCATAGATGATCCTGCTGTAATATTTGTCAGACAATGTTTTGCCTATGTTTTCCTCTAGGGGTTTTGTAGTTTCTGGCCTTACATTTAGGTCTTTAATCCATTTTGAGTTCACTTTTGTGTATGGTTTTAGAAAGTGTTCGAGTTTCATTCTTATCCAAGTCATTGACCAGGTTTCCCAGGTTTGTTAAAGAGATTGTCTCTTCATCATTGTATATTCTTGCCTCCTTTGTCAATGATAAGGTGCCCATATGTGTGTGGATTTATCTCCAGGCTTTTGATCTTGTCCCATTGATTTATATTTCTTTCTTTGTGTCAGTACCATACTGTCTTGATGGCTGTAGCTTTGTAGTATACTCTGAAGTCAGGCAGGTTTCTACCTGCATTTTGACTTCTCTTTCTGAAGATTGCTTTGGCTATTTGAGGTTTTTTGTATTACCATACAAATTTTGAAATAATTTGTCCCAGTTCTCTGAAAAATACCGTTGGTAGCTTGATACAGATTTCATTGAATCCATAGATTGCTTTGTGTAGTATATTTATTTTCACTATATTCATTCTTCTGATGCAGGTACACGGTATATTTCTCCATCTGTTTGTGTCATCTTTGATTTCTTTTATCAGGGTTTTATAGTTTTCTATATATGGGCCTTTTGTTTCTTTCGGTAGATACATTCCAAAGTATTTTATTCTTTTTGTTGCAACGATGAATGTAATTGTTTCCTTAATTTCTCTTCATATTTTCTCATTGCTGGTGTATAGGAATCCAAGGGACTTCTTTCTGGGTGTTAATTTTATATCCTGCAGCTTTGCAATATTCATTGATTAATTCTAGTAATTTTTTGGTGGTGTCTTTATGGTTTTCTATGTAGAGGATCATGCCATCTGCAAAGAGTGAGACTTTGACCTCTTCTTTCCAATCTGGATTCCTTTTTGCTTCTGTGGTTGCAATGGCTAAGACTTCCAAAATTATGTTGACGGGTAGTGATGAGAGTTGACACCCTTGTCTTGCTCCTGATTTTTTGGGAAATGTTTTCAATTTTTCACCATTAAGGATAATGTTTGCTGTAGGTTTATCATATATGGCTTTTCTTATGTTCGGGTATGTGCTTTCTTTGCCTGCCTTCTGTGTGGTTTATATCGTAAATGGATGTTGGATTTTGTCAAAGGCTTCCTTTGCATCTATTGAGAAAATCATACGGTTTTTATATTTCAATTTGTCAAGGTGGTGTATCCCATCGATTAATTTGTGAATTTTGAAGAATTCTTGCAGTACTGGGATAAAGCCCAATTGGTCATGATGTGTATTTTTACAATGTTGTTGAGTTCTTTTTGCTAGAATTTTATTGAGGATTTTTGTATCTATGCTCGTCAATGATATTGGCCTGTAGTTTTCTTTTTTGTGGCATCTTTGTCTGGTTTTAGTATTAAGGTGTACCATTGAATTTTTGTGCTGATGTTGGGTTCTTCTCTGAATTTCCACACTCACCACGTGGCCTTTCACCACCACTGCACAGACAAAGCTGGAAATGATTTAAGGCTGGCTCAGGATAATACTGAAGGGCTGGGGGCAGAAATGGAAAGGAATACCAAAAGGGCAGAATGTGGTGCCTAGGGATTCCATCTCCCACATAGCTGGGCACAGGCATTTTCAACTACTGAAACACCTGTTCCATGTTTGTGTTGTGCCCCCTGTGCCTTGCATGTGTGCATGTCCATGCACGTGATTATGTTGCCCGTGTCTGTGTGTGTGTGTGTGTGTGTGTTTCTTCACCATTATAGGTGCTGACATGAAGGCAGCAGGATGAGATTTGGAGCAACCAGAAGAGGAGGCAAAAGGCATCCACAGACAGAGGGAGACTGGTCAATATATTTCTGCAGTGCCCCTTTCCAGGACTGTAAATTAGAAAGAATGGCCGATGATAACTCAGGATACTTGTTCCACGAACCTGGAATGACCTTAAGATACATAAACAAGCTCAAAATTTCTGCTGTGTTGTTTTGTGTGTTTGTACTGGGAAGAAGGTGTGGAGGATCTGAGGTCTCACCCAAAACAAATCAAGTCACATGGGGCTTTTTAGCTACAACCTGTGGACCCGGTAAAGGGCCTACTGTGAACTGAAACATAAGATCTTTCAGAAGCGGAATCTCCAACTGGACAAAGAAGCTCCGTCATCTGGGGAATCCCTAGCTTTCGGGTAAAATTTGGAACCCTTGGGTGTTGCTTGTGGAATTCACGTTATCTGGGCAGTTATGAAAGCAGTGTACAGATCTGGCAGATAGGGTAGAAAATGTGTTTATTGGATTATGACTATTCTCTGCTGCTGCTGCTAAGTCGCTTCAGTCGTGTCCGAATCTGTGCGACCCCATAGACCTCCTGCAAATCATTTTCTGAGACTATGGGTGCTTCTTGATGTTCTAATTGGCACAAATTGACACTTGAAGTTTAGGTGCAGCAGATCAACTCGTAACTGCCATTAACACAAGAGACTCTTCAAGGAAAGAGTTGTCTGCTACACAGGTCTTCTCCAAAAAACTGAATGAACTTGGGGTTAAATTGGGATTTGTAAGTGTCCATGCTAGTTTGTAGCTAGGAGTGTTTGTTTTCCAGAAATTAGCTATGCTTTAGGAGGCTGAGATGGAGTTTGGTGCCTTGCTGTTAGAAACAAAAGGAAGGATTTTTGGGCCTTCAACCTGTCTGTGTTGAAGGAAGGTGACTAGTTACTAGTAACAAGTTGAACTGAGATACTGCTGGGCTACCTTTTAGGCTAGGTTTCTTCTTCCAGCACTTTCACGTCTAGCCTCTAGAAACTCCTTGACATAAAGAGGTTTGTGAACCACCCTCAGATGTCAGCCGAATGACCAAGATGAAGACACGCTTAGCTACCTGTCCAAGTTGAATATCAGGCTGGGGACACTGATATTGTGCAGGGGAGGTGACCACAGAGGAGAGGGAAAGTGATTTATCCTGGACAAGCAGGAAGTACAGCTCTTCTGTAGAGAGATTTTGTACCTCACCTTCCCGGTAGATGGAATAAATCAGATATCCCAGTCAATGCTGTATGAATGAATCTGTGACCTTGGCATTATTAATCAAGGTAGCTAAACAGCCACCTGAATTCACCTAAGCTAACCTAACTTTACATTTTCTGATTCTTCTGTGGGCTCAAACCTTCCTTTGAAACGTCCCTTTGTGGATTCAGTCCACATGGTGCAGTTTACTTAAGTAATTGATTTTCTTATTGAAGGATGACTGCTTTACAAAATTTTGCTGTTTTCTGTCAAATCACAACATGAATCAGACATAGGTATACATATATCCCCTCCCTTTTGAAACTCCCTCCCATCTCCCTCCTGAACTCACCCTTCTAGGTTGATACAGATACCCTGTTTGAGTTTCCTGAGCCATAGACAAAATTCCCAATGACTATTTTACCCATGGTAATGTAAGTTTCCATGTTAGTCTTTCTGTGCACCTCTCCTTCTCCTCCCCTCTTCCCATATCCATAGGTCTATTCTTCATGTCTGTTTGTCCATTTGCCCTGTAAAATAAATTCTTCAGTATCATTTTTCTAGAGTCTATATGTGACAAACTATGGTATTTATCTTTCTCTTGAAGTCCCATAAACTTAATTGTATATATAAATATACATCTTTCTATTTGGTTACACCTTGTTGTCCTGGTTCTTGTAGTTGCTGGTCTAAGACTTCCTTTGTCATGTTAGCATAAGGATGACCTTTGATTTAACATTTGCCTGCAAAGTTAATGTAATTGGTTTCCTCATGCAAAGCTTCTATTAATTTGCTTATCTAACCTGCAAATGGCAAATTCACAATTGTTTCACTTCATGCCCTTTAATTTTCGTTGAAAATTAGAGGTTTTGAATTTTGGAATTCAGTAAATGGAGAGGAAGCTTCTACCCTCATATTCATTTGTGACTGCTGGTTTTACTGGATTATTTTGGTTACTTTGCCCAAACAATTTTTGTATAGACTATTTTCTTTGTAATGTAGTGTGTAGTCAGTGACATCTCTGTTCCAGTACATAGGTGGCAAAAAGATATTCTTCTTAATCTTTGGGATGGAGAGACAAGGAGTAGAGGAGAGCAGTAAAAGATGAGGTTTGTTTGCTCATTTTTTTGTTTATTTTAAACCACAGTCCTAGTCTTTGCAGATAATATAGGGGTTTGGGTACACACCAACATCACTGTATACACACTCATTTTCCCAAATTTTCCCATCCAGTTCACTTGGAGAGTACAGATTAACCAGAGGTAGAAACTTAGGACCTTCTCAACTCCTTTCTGAGTCTGTGAATGTGTGAGACCTTGTCTATCTAGAGGCAGAATGGGCAAGTTCCTCCCTTACCCTCTCTGAGGTCGTGTTGGGTCTCCTGATAATTATGTGAGCTCAAGAGAGATTTAGAAAAATAAACTAATTTAGTTCATGCACACAGAGGGCTCACAGAAATAGGATGTCTGAAGTGACTGAAGTAGGCTGAATGAATGTGATTTTGGACAAATACTTATTTATAGGTTTAGTCCAACAAAGAAATCTATGTTTGGAAAAGTATGTTAATAAAGAACAGTCAGTTATTTTATATTGCTTTCTTACCCTTCAACTCCCTAATTCTGGGACCAAGGATTATTTCTAGCCTCCTGTCATAGGGAGAGTAACATCACATGAATTTAATTTTCACTTTCAGAGAGAGAGGAGGGGAGTGTAATATTGTAGTTTTTTAATCATTTCCCCTCACTGACCATTTGCCAGGCTAGCTTAAACAGCCAACATGCCATCAAGGTATGGAAGGTTACAAAATCTTGAGATTTTCTTGTGTGTGGGACTGGGTTCCAAGAGTTCCCACCTCTGCAACTTCCCTGGCAGCTTTGCAAATTCAAAGCTAAGTTGGTGGCTTAAGAGAGCACACGTGGGTCACTAGCTCAGTGTTAAGAAATCTACAAGAGAGAAAAGAACATAGGTTAGAATGAAGATGAAGGAACTCAACAGAACAAATCAAAGTACATTTCCAGTCTATTTGGTCTTTTCCTTCTACAGGAAGATAATCCTTGGGAGAACAGGCAAACAGTTGCAAAGAGAAAAGTACCCAGTTAGGTAGAGCAGGGGTACCTTGCTCTGGAGGTTTTGGGTCTCAAGGCAGTGCTGGACCTGTGATGAGGGCAGGAGATTGACAAAGAATGATCATGAGAGGTGAAGGCTGAGAAGGAGATGCTCCAAGTCAGCTCAGCCCAAGGCCCTGTGCCATGTGTGTGTGGTTCCTGGAAGGGAAACTCAAGGAATGGAGTTATGCTAAAATGATTGATACTGTGAACCTGTCCAAGGCGATGCAAGAACAAAGAACACACAGTGCATAGCACTCAGCTGTCCATGAAAAGCACTTCCAGGCCCTCAAATCTCTTTGGCGATCAGTCCCACACACAAGAAAATCTCAAGATTTTGTAACCTTCCAGGAAAACATGCGAAGGTGAAATAAGGCACTGACTTGATCGACAAGGGAATGAAAGCAATCAACTGGTACCAAAAAACAACAACCACAACAAGGGAGTGATTACATGAACAAGTGAACTTTGTATAATTCACATATGAAAATCTGGGGGAAATATTTTCCTCTATTAATATGAAACCTCTGCATTTCACATATGAAAATGAGGATGAAGCTCTTCACACATGAAATAAAGAAACTTATGTTTTCCATATGAAGATCAGTTCCTGATATTTTGCATGAAATATAGAATTTTCTACATAAAATATAAATCTGTATATTTCATGTATGAAAATATTCTTGATTTTTTCAATCAAATATGGATTTTTTTCCCATTTATTTTTATTAGTTGGAGGCTAATTACTTTACAATATTGTAGTGGTTTTTGCCATACATTGACATGAATCAGCCATGGATTTATATGTATTCCCCATCACGATCCCCCCTCCCACCTCGCTGTCCCCCACCCCCTATCCCTCTGGGTCTTCCTAGTACACCAGGCCTGAGCACTTGTCTCATGCATCCAACCTGGGCTGGTGATCTGTTTCACCCTTGATAATATAAATATAATGCTGTTCTCTCAAAACATCCCACCCTCGCCTTCTCCCACAGAGTCCCAAAGACTATTCTGTACATCTGTGTCTCTTTTTCTGTTTTGCATATAGGGATATTGTTGCCATCTTTCTAAATACCATATATATGCATTAGTGTACTGTATTGGTCTTTATCTTTCTGGCTTAATGGGTTCTGATTGAAATGAATTATTTTCAACGGCTGAGTAATATTCCACGGTGTATATGTACCACATTTTCCTTATCCATTCGTCTGTTGATAGACATGTAGGTTGCTTCCATGTCCTGGCAATAGTAAACAGTGCTGTGATGAATATTGGGATTCATGTGTCTCTTTCAGATCTGGTTTCCTTGGTGTGTATACTCACAAGTGGGGTTGCTGGGTCATATGGCAGTTCTATTTCGAGGTTTTTAAAAAATCTCCACACTGTTCTCCGTAGCGGTTGTACTAGTTTTCATTCCCACCAACAGTGTAAGAGGCTTCACTTTTCTCCACACCCTCTCCAGCATTTATTGCTTATAAACTTTTGGATAGCAGCCATCCTGACTGGCGTGTAATGGTACCTCATTGTGGTTTTGATTAGCATTTCTCTGATAATGAGTGATGTTGAGCATCTTTTCATGTGTTTGTTAGTCATCTGCATGTCTTCTTTGGACAAATGTCTGTTTAGTTCTTTGATCCATTTTTTGACTGGGTCATTTATTTTTCTGGAATTGAGCTGCAGGAGTTGCTTGTATATTTTTGGAATCCAGATAGGAAAAGAAGAAGTGAAACTCTCACTGTTTGCAGATGGCATGATCCTCTACATGGAAAACCCTAAAGACTCTACCAGAAAATTACTAGAGCTAATCAACGAATATAGTAAAGTTGCAGGATATAAAATTAACGCATAGAAATCCCTGTGCGTTTTACACTAACAATGAGAAAACAGAAAGAGAAATTAAGGAAACAATACCATGCACCATTGCAACAAAAATAATAAAATACTTAGGAGTACATCTACCTAAAGAAACGAAAGACCTATACATAGAAAACTATAAAACACTGATGAAAGAAATCAAAGAGGACACAAACAGATGGAGAAACATACCGTGTTCATAGATTGGAAGAATCAATGTTGTCAAAATGACTATACTACCCAAAGCAATCTATAGATTCAATGCGATCTCTATCAAGCTACCAATGGTCTTTTTCACAGAAATATGGATTTCTTTTATGTTTCAGACAAAACAGAAATCAGCATCAGGATATTTCTCCATGAAACGTGGAACTCCTTTTTTTTTTTTTTTTTTAATTAGTTAGAGGCTAATTACTTCACAACATTTCAGTGAGTTTTGTCATACATTGATATAAATCAGCCATAGATTTACACGTATTCCCCATCCCGATCCCCACTCCCACCTCCCTCTCCACCCTATTCTTCTGGGTCTTCCCAGTGCACCAGGCCCGAGCACTTGTCTCATGCATCCCACCTGGGCTGGTGATCTGTTTCACCATAGATAATATACATGCTGTTCTTTCAAAACATCCCACCCTCACCTTCTCCCACAGAGTTCCAAAGTCTGTTCTGTATTTCTGTGTCTCTTTTTCTGTTTTGCATATAGGGTTATCGTTACCACCTTTCTAAATTCCATATATATGTGTTAGTATGCTGTAATGTTCTTTATCTTTCTGGCTTACTTCACTCTGTATAAGGGGCTCCAGGTTCTTCCATCTCATTAGGACTGATTCAAATGAATTATTTTTAAAGGCTGAGTAATATTCCATGGTGTATATGTACCACAGCTTCCTTATCCATTCATCGGCTGATGGGCATCTAGGTTGCTTCCATGTCCTGGCTATTATAAACAGTGCTGTGATGAACATTGGGGTGCACATATCTCTTTCAGATCTGATTTCCTCAGTGTGTATGCCCAGAAGTGGGATTGCTGGGTCATATGACAGTTCTATTTCCAGTTTTTTAAGAAATCTCCACACTGTTTTCCATAGCGGCTGTATTAGTTTGCATTCGTGGAACTCTTTTTTGCACACATGAAGATCTGTGCTCCTATTTTCCTACCCGAAAATAAACAGTTCCCTATATTTCCTATGTGAGAGTCTTATGCTGATTTGAAACATCGAATTTTCAAGTGAAATATAGAATTTCCTTTATTGTATATTTTAAAATCTGGATGGATGTATTTCTACATAGCAATTGGAATTTTCATGAATTTTTGATAAAATCTGTGCAGTGACTTTCCTCAAAGAATAAGGAAAAATCATCTGTAAAATTTGATTTTTGATCATCAAGCCTGAAACAGGAAAAGTCATCGACTTTTCATTATGAAACGATGAACACAGCTTCTCCTTTGTGGATATTGGAATTCTCTCTTTATTTCATGTAATAATATGTGTGCAGGTTTCCTACATAAAATATTCTCCACTTTTTATGTGAATATCAGTCTTCTGGATGTCTTCCATACAATATAGACTTCCTAATAAATATGTATCTAACATTTGCACCAATTTTACTACATTAAAATATGAAATCTCCATGTTTCACATATGAAAATCTATGTGCAGATTTCTAACGTGGAATCTTGAGTTCTCTGGAATTTACATACGGAAATTCACTTGATGATTTTTCCTACATGGACAATAGGATGATCTATATTTTCCATTATCCTGTAGGTGCTGATATATGGATTTCTGCATACTGTACATATCAAGTTTTGAGTGTGGAATTTTCTATTTGAAAATATGAGCCCAGATTTTCATAAGCACAATAGATTAGTCCATACTCTGTTCAGTGAATCTGAGATTATTTTTATTTGTGAAATACAGAAAATTCTGAATTTCATGTAGGGAAATCTGTATCTACTTCTTTATGTGAAATATGGAGAATTTCATGTAGAATATCATATAGAATTCCATATAGAAAATCCTCCTGTGCACAAATTTGCATTGAAATATCGAGAATATCATATTTCATCGAGGAACACATTGCTTAGGTTTTCAGATGCTAAATAGAGAGAACTCCATAATTCATTTAGTTTCATCAGCACCCGAATCTGCTCAAGTTCAGTAGAGAGTGTTTCATATTTTAGATAATAAAATAGACACCAATATTTACTTATGACAACTATAGAGGATTTTGTGTTTCATTTAGAAAATTAGTACCTTCTGTTTGGATATGAAATATAGGAAACTCCAATTTCAAGTGGGAACGACTGCATGTCCATTTCAAAAATTGACATTCAGAGTCTTCCACGTATTTCATAAGTAATAACATTGTTCAGATTTTCATATACAAATTATCTTTTAGTTCCATATTTCATGTTTGAAATCTGAAGCCATTTTCACATATGAAATGTCAGAGTTTTTATGTTTCATCTATGAAGAGATGTAAGTAGAATTTTTCACATAAAGTTAAAAAAATTACAAATATTATATATGAAAATCTCTGACCAGATAGGACTATTAAACAAGGAAAGAAAGGGATGTCCATATTCTTTTTTTATTTAGAATTACCCACAAATTCTCAATAAGACCAAAAAAACATTTCAAATTTCTTCTCAGTAAAGTGCTCTTGGATTGTCCCATGTATAATATTGAGAAATCCACCTTGTACCCAGGACAATTTTCACCCATATATTTTAATATAGAAGATTCCAAATTTCTCTAAGAAAATCTGCACACTGATTTTCAATTATGAAATGCAGTGTAGTCCATATTCTTGGATTTTCACACATGTAGTAATGCAAAATCCAAATTTCACGTTGGAAAATCAGTGCCAAGATGTTTGCATATGAAATATAGAGAATTCCACATTACATGTTGGAATATCAGCAAACAGATGTGCATATGTGAAATACAGAGGATTCCATGCTTCATTATGGATATTGTGGGAATACATTTTCAATGCAAAATGAAAATGATCCCCAATTTCATTTAAGAAAATCTGTGATTACATTGTCATATGTGATGTGTAGAGAAATCCATATTTCATAACTTTCGGCACCAAAGATTTTCATATGTGTAGCAGAGAGAATCGTGTTTCATGTAGGAATTTCTGGACCTAGATTAACGCATGAAAACATGGAAGATTCCATTATTCAGGGACCACTAGTCACACCCAGGTTTCCAACTGTGAAATATAGGGATTCAACCATTCATGTTGGATTTTCTTTTTTATGTGGAATGAACAAAATTATGTGGAATTACAAAGTTCCACATTTCATGATGGAACATCTTCACATAGACGTTCATCTGTGAATTACAAAGAATTCAGTATTCTATGTAGGTAATCTGCATCCAGGTTTCTATATAAGAAATACATAGAAGACCAACTTTCATACAGGAAAACCGGTTACTTGCTTTTCTTATATGAATACCTGCATCCCATTTTGCATGTAAAATTATAGAAAAAATTCATAATATAAGTAAAATATCCAAAGTTGCATTTTGGATGACTGATTTCAGAATTTAGTCTGTGAAATGAGAATTCCAAATTTCCTGTAAAAAAATTTTGCCTAAATTTTCATATGTGAAATGCAGAGAATTTTATAGGTCATCGAGGAAAAAAAAATATCTAACCCAGTTTTTAACTGAGAAAGAATATTTCATTTTTCATGTAGGATAAGGTATGTCCAGATTCTCACATGTTATACAGACTGCTGTATTTCTTGTTCACCAAAAACACTATGCCCAGATTTTCATAAATTGTATGTAGAAAGTGTCATGTTTCAGTAGAGAATCTGTGCCCAGGTTTTCTAATGCAAAACATATAGAAGTCAATATTTCTTATAAGATAATTTGTCTCCAGGTTTTCCTATGCTAAACACAGAGAATTCCATATTCATGTAGGAAAATCAGAGTGCAGCTTTTCATGTGTGATGTTGAAAGCTTTGAATATTTCATACTGGATAAGATGTGTCCAAAATGTCATATGTGAAATATACAGTATTCCACACTTCAGGGAGTATGGTTGATATCCTGTTATTCATATATGAAAAGTAGAGAATTCAATATTCCTAACATTGCAACTCATATGTTCATATGTCATATATAGAAAATTTCAAATTTCTTGTATAAAGTGTTGTGTTCAGATTTTCTTTTTTTAAATATAAATATATTTATTTTAACTGGAGGCTAATTATTTTACAATATTGTAGTAGTCTTGCCATACATTAACATGAATCTGCCACAGGTGTATATGTGTTCCCCATCCTGAACCCCCCTTGCACCTCCCTCCCTATCCCATCCCTCTGGGTCATCCCAGTGCACCATCACTTGAGCCGTGAGCTGTGAGCTTTATGATTCTTTTCACATATGATAATATGCATGTTTCAATGCCATTCTCCGAAATCATCCCACCCTCTCCCTCTCACACAGAGACCAAAAGACTGTTCTATACATCTGTGTCTCTTTTCTGCTGTCTCCCTTATAGGGTTACCATAACCATCTTTCTAAATTCCATATATATATATGCATTAGTGTACTGTACTGGTGTTTTTATTTCTGGCTTACTTCACTCTGTATAATAGGCTCCAGTTGTATCCACCTCATTAGAACTGATTCAAATGTACATTTTTTTAATGGCTGAGTAATATTCCATTGTGTATATGTACCACAGCTTTCTTATCCATTCACCTGCTGATGGACATCTAGGTTGTTTCCATGGCCTTCCTATTATAAACAATGCCACAATGTACATTGGGGTGCATGTGTCTCTTTTAATACTGGTTTTCTCAGTGTGTATGCCCAGTAGTGGGATTGCTGAGTCAAATGGCAGTTATATTTTCAGTTTTTGTAAGGGATGTTCTTCACAATGTTCTCCACAGTGGCTGTACTAGTTTGCATTCCCACCAACAGTGTAAGACTGTTCCCTTTTCTCCACACCCTCTCCAGCATTTGTTGCTTATAGACTTTTGGATAGCAGCCATTCTGCCTGATGTGAAATGACTTTTCAAATGTGAAATAGAGTTTACTTCATAGTTAATTAGGATAACATGAACTCTGCACAGATTAGCGTATTAAAATATAGGAAATATCATACTGCTTGTTTGAAAAGCTAAGGTGATATTTTCATATACAAAGTATCAGAAGTCCATATCTCGTGTATGGATTACTTTATACAGTCCTGCTTATCAATATTCAGATTTTCTAATTACATGCACAAAAATGCATCCACATGTTTTCATATTAAAATATGTATATATGTATATTTCATCTGTCAAAACTGAACCCATATTTTTATATGTGAAATACAGAGTTCATATTTCAGGTTTAAAAAAACCTTTACCAGGCTTTTCTTATTCCAAACATGCAAAGTTTCAAGTGTCAGAAAACATTCATTCAGATTTTAACATATGATAAATCGAGAATTCCATATATGAGAATCCTCTGAATGAGGATCTTCATATGAAAAATATACACAATTACAGATTTGATGTAGAAAATTCTACACCCAGTGCAATATCATCTCCACTTGAGATTAGATTTAGCTTCACTCTGCTGTATGTGGGTTTTTTCATTCCATTTCTTCTGAAAATCCTCACAAATAACTCACTTTAACAGCAAGTTCACTTCAGTTCAGCTCAACTGCTCAGGGGTATTCACCTATTTGTGATCCCATGTGCCGCATCTGCCAGAGTCCAACCAAACCATGTTCAATGAGTCAGTGATGCCATCCAACCACCTCATCCTCTGCCGTCTCCTTCTCCTCCTGCCGTACATCTTTCCCAGCATCAAGGTCTTATCAAATGAGTCAGCTCTTCTCTCAGATGGCCAAAGTATTGGACTTTCAGCATCAACATCAGTCCTTCCAATGAACACCCAGGACTGATCTCCTTTAGGATGGACTGACTGGACCTCCTTGCACTCCAAGGCACTCTCAAGAGCTTTCTCCAACACCACAGTTCAAAAGCATGAATTCTCCTGCACTCAGCTTCCTTTATACTCCAAATCTCATATCCATACCCAACTACTGGAAAAACAGTAGCCTTGGGTACATGGACCTTTGTTAACAAAGTAATGTATCTGCTTTTAAATATGCTGTCTAGGTTGGTCATAAATTTCCTTTCAAAGAGGAAGAGTTTTTTTTTTTTTTTTTTTCCTTTCTTTCTTTCCTTTTTTTTTTTTTTTTTTTTTTTTTAATTCCATGGCTGCAATCACCACCTGTAGTGATTTTGGAGCCCAGAAAAATAAAGTCAGCCACTGTTTCCACTCTTTCCCCATCTATTTGCCATGAAGTGTTGGGACCAGATGCCATGATCCTAGTATTATGAATGTTGAGCTTTCAGCCAACTTTTTCACTCTCTTCTTTCACTTTTATCAGGAAGCTCTTTAGTTCTTTTTCACTTTCTCCCTTATGGGCGGTGGATTCTTCATATCTGAGGTTATTGATATTTCCCCCAGCAATCTTCAGTCCAGCTTGTGCATCTGACAGCCTAGCATTCCTCATGATGTACTCTGCATATAAGTGTGATAAGCAGTGTGACAATACACAGGCTTGATGTACTCCTTTCCCTACTTCGAACCAGTCTGTTGCTCCATGTCCAGTTCTAACTGTTGCTTCCTGACCTGCATACACATTTCTCAAGAGGCAGGTCAGGTGGCCTGGTATTCCCATCTCCTTTAGAATTTCCCACAGTTTATTGTGATCCACACAGTGAAATGTTTCAGCACAGTCAATAAAGCAGAAATATATGTTTTTTTCTTATTTGTTTGGTCCCAAAACAGTCTTGCGTTTTCAATGATCCATTGGATGTTGGCAATTTGATCTCTGGTTCCTCTGCTTTTTCTAAAACCAACTTGAACTTTTGGAAGTTCACTGTTCACATATTGCTGAAGCCTGGCTTGGACAATTTTGAGCATTACTTTACTAGCGTGTAAGATGAGTGCAATTGTGTGGTAGTTTGAGCATTCCATGGCATTGTCTTTCTTTGGGATTGGAATGAAAACTGATCTTTTCCAGTCCTGTGGACACTGCTGAGTTTTCCAAATTTGCTAACATATTGAGTGCAGCACTTTCACAGCATCATCTTTTAGGATTGATAATGGCTCAACTAGGAGTAAACTAAGAAGCCTCTTGGCCTGAGGGTGAGTGGCTAGAAGAGCCCCATTGGCAGACCCCTTAAGGAAACTGATTAAAAGGTAGAGATCAGCTGTCTCAGACTGAGCCACGAGGCAGTGAGGCAACACATCAGGACTCAGTCTCCTGCTTTCCTTTGTGGAAGTCCTCCTTTACTTTGGAATTCCTGGAATCTCTTAGAATTTTCTTTTAAACTGGCTCCAAAGAGGGCAGAGGAATAGGACGAGGAGACCACTTTCACACCCGCAAATTCATTGAAAGAGCATTTGAACACTGAGCAAACTCCACAAAACAACTTCTCATCACTAGCAGAGGACATCAGACACCCAGAAAAGCAGCCCATTATCTTCAAAAGGACGTAGGACAAAATACAAAAGATAAAAAGAGAGACAATAGGTTTGGGGACAGAGATCCATCCCAGGAAGGGAGTCTTAATAGAGGAAGCTTCCAAACACCAGGAAACCCTTTCACTGGCGGGTCTGGGGGAAGTTTTTGAATCTCGGAGGGCAACCTAACTGGGAGGGAAAATAAATAAAACCCACAGATTACATGCCTAAAATCAACTCCCAGCAGAAAAGTACCCCAGACGCTCTCATCTGCCACCAGCAAGTGGGGGCCAAACGGAGAGCCACCAGCATTGCTTAGGGTAAGGACGGGGCCTGAATACCCTGAGGGCAATCAGAGGGAGCTAACGCGAGATAGCAACTTAAACTGTGGGATAGAAAGAGAGAGATAATTAACTTGGGAAAAGCCTTAAATTTACACACTACTCCCCACTCCCAGAACGAAGGACTGCACAAATACCAGACAAGAGCTAGCTGGCTACTGACTGGCCCATCCCCCACTGGAGGCAGGAGGCAGGTGGGAGGGGAAAGGGGCAAACTCCGCCCCAGAGACAGCACCCCCTACCAAACGGCAAACAGGCCTCCACCTTCTAACCAAAGACTTCCTGAGATTCTGGATGGTTAACATCTGACGAGAGGGTCACAGCCAGAAATCAGCTTCCCAGAAGGGGCACAAGGCTCACCCGACCATCGTGTGCAGAAACTGAGGCTGGGGCCACGGAGGGGATAAGGTGCACTGCACCAGGGGAGAGTGTGCTAGTCAAGCTCCTGGCTGCCTGGGCTGCTCCGACAAGGGAAGGCACAAAACGCAGGCCCGACTGAGTCTGCGTCTTTCTGGACTACCTGAAAACCAGAATCTGAGCGGCTTAGGCCTGGGGAGTGCACACAGCTCAGGGCCCGCTCCCTGTAAAGCAGCCTGGAGCCTGAGCAGTGTAGATGGGGAAAGCACATGTGCTGTGAGCAGGGGCAAACCCAGTATGGCTGGAACACTGTGAGTGCTCCCCACACATGCCAGTGATATTTATCTGCAGTGCCCCTCCCTCCCCACAGCATGACTGAACAAGCGAGCCTAAGCAAGAGACCACTTCCACCCGCTTGTGTCAGGGTGGAAATTAGACACTGAAGAGACCTGCAAACAGAAGCCAAATAAACAAACTGCTTTAGAAGTGACAGGTGCAACAGATTAAAATCCCTGTAGTAAACACCAACTACACTGGAAGGGGTCTATAGATATTGAGAAGTAACCTGGAACAAGGAGCTATCTGAAACTGAACCAAACCCACACTGCCCGCAACAGCTCCAGAGAAATTCCTAGATATAATTTTTACTATTATTTTTATTTTTATAATTAAATTTTTTTCTCTTTCTTTTTTTTAAAAACTCCTCTATTAGTCGTTAATTTTCATTTTTATAACCCACTATAACCTGGCAAAAAAAAAAAAAAAAATCCTATTTTTAAAGAGAACTTCATATATATGTCTTAAAGTTTTTCTGTTTTTGTGATATTTTTCACATTGTATTTTTAAGAGTCCAACCTCTACTCTAGATTTTTAATCTTTGTTTTTCAGTATTTGACATCAAGTTTGAACATTCATTTAGGAATCCAAACTTTAGTACCCATTTTTACTCAGGAGTGTGATTACTGGTTTGATCACTCTTTCCCCCTTTTGACTCTCCTTTTTCTCCCCCAGATCACTTCTATTTCCTCCCTCCATCTTCTCTTCTCAATCCAATTCTGTGAATCTCTGTGGGTGTTCTGGGCTGCAGAGAACACTTCGTGAGCAGAGTACAACCTAGATCTGTCTCTCCTCTATTGAATCCCCCTTTTCCTCCTCCTGCTCACCTCTATCTCCTTCCTCCCTCTCCTCTTCTTCATGTAACTCTGTGAACCTCTCTGGAGGTCCCTCACTGTAGAGAATCCTTTCAGCATTAATCTAGACGTTTTATTATTAGTGCTGTATGGATGGAGAAGTCTTGAGTCTACTGGAAGAATAAGACTGAAATCCAGAGGCAAGAGGTTTAAGCCCCCAAACTGAGAACACTGGAGAACTCCTAACGACAGGGAACATTAATTAATAAGAGATCATCCAAAAGCCTCCATACCTACACTGAAACCAACCACCACCCAAGAGCCAACAAGTTCCAGAGCAAGACATACCATGCAAATTCTCCAGCAATGCAGGAACATAGCACTGAGCATCAATATACAGGCTGCCCAAAGACACAACAAACCCATAGACCCGTCTCAGAACTCACTGCTGGACATTCCATTGCACTCCAGAGAGAAGAAATCCAGCTCCACCCAACAGAACACCAACACAAGCTTCCCTAACCAGCAAACCTCGACAAGACAAACATCCAGCCCCACCCACTCGGAGAAACCTCCACAATAAAATGGAACCAAAGACTACCAGAATACAAAAAGGTCACCCCAGACACAGCAACCTAAATGAGATGAAAAGGCAGAGGAATACCCAGCAGGAAAAGGAACATGAAAAATGTCCACCAAGCCAAACAAAAGAGGAGGAGATAGGGAATATACCTGAAAAGGAATTTAGAATAATGATAATAAAAATGATCCAAAATCTTGAACACAAAATAGCATTACAGATAAATAACCTGGAGACAAGGATTGAGATGATGCAAATGATGTTTAACAAAGACCTAGAAGAAATAAAAAAAGAGTCAATTAAAAATGAATAATGCAGTAAATGAGATCAAAAACACTCTGGAGGGAACCAACAGTAGAATAATGGAGGCAGGAGATGGGATAAGTGAGGTAGAAGATAAAATGGTGGAAATAAATGAAGCAGAGAGGAAGAAAGAAAAAAGAATTAAAAGAAATGAGGACCCCAGAGGGACCTCTGGAACAATGTGAAGTGCCCCAACATTCAAATCATAGGAGTCCCAGAAGAAGAAGACAAAAAGAAAGGCCATGAGAAGATACTCGAGGAGACAATAGTTGAAAACTTCCCCAAAATGGGGAAAGAAATAGTGACACAAGTCCAAGAAACCCAGAGAGTCTCAAACAGGATAAACCCAAGGCAAAACACCCCAAGACAAATATTAGTCAAATTAACAAAGATCAAACACAAAGAACAAATATTAAAAGCAGCAAGGAAGAAACAACAAATAACACACAAGGGGATTCCCATAAGGATAACAGTTGATCTTTCAATAGAAACTCTTCAGTGTCGGGCCTGCCGGCAAACGAACAGGTCGAGGACGCAATCACCAGAGCACCTGAGAAATAAAAGACTCGGAAAGATGGGGTTGAGAGGGACGGAGTCAGCTTGTGACTGATTCCGACGACTTTATTGAGGGGTAGCATCCATATATATGCTAACAGGACTCACTAAATTTTAGATCAAAGACAGGCATACGTGCAGAACTGCAGACACTAGTTTTAGCTCAGGAATTTTATCTCAACTCTTTAAGACTAGCAGAGCATGGCACTGGCGTCTTACAATCAGTTAAAGATTGCCTAGACATAAACCATTCACAGGAGCCTGACAACCTTATCAGAGTCAGGAGAATGGGCAAAAGGTGGCTGCACCAATTTCCTTGAGGGAGGTGAGAAAGGCCAATTTGCACTTTAATAAATCAGGGGTGGCGGGGCAGAGAGGGACCTCTTGATCTCTCTCAGGGCCAAGAAAGAGCCTGAGCAGTCAGGCTGGCTCCCCGCATCTCCCCTTTTCCTTTTGACTAATGGCCATTATATCTCTCTCAAGGGAAATGGCCACGTTTGCAAACAGGAAAATATCAGCAATCTTTTATTTATCATCTCAGATATGCATTGACAAATACAAGGGCCAAAACACAGCAAGAATAATATGCATATAATGATAAAAATTATAGATTTCCACCAACCACCATGAAATCAGGCAGATATCTGACTCCAAATGCTGGAGTCAGAAAAATATAGCGGCCCCTTGTTGTTTCATATCTTCTAAAGCATCAGAAACATTTCAGGAATAATCAGGAATATATACACAACACTCCATTTTTGTTAAGGCACATGTTCCCCCTTGAGAGGCTGTTGGACTATCCAGAGCCATACGATTCTGTAGAACAGCTTTTCTCATCTGTTTTTGTTCTTCATTAAGAGCCTCTAAAGCTCTTCTAGTATCTGTCAAAGCTTGTTTTATAAAATTGTTCAAAGCCTCTACCCTGAGCATAATATCAGTGGCTCCTAAAGAGGGCACAAAAATTGAGGCTAAATAATCATACCAATGAAAAACAGAGCGTGACCACCAGGCTTTAACATAAGGTAAATTAACAGGATGACTAATTTTTTGCTTATGAATTCTCCCAGGGGCAAACACAAATCCTAGGGTACATCTCCCCACCCATTCTACAGGGAGCCAGGGCTAAAGGTTGTATCCACAAATCCATCGAGTGTTATTTGGGGCTACCCATCTTATACCAGGGCTATTTTCCCAATCTGTCCCTGGCCATATAACAGACTTGTTGACAATAAACGTTACATCCATTACAGTCTTACATTTGTGGGTAGGCAATAGTCCCATATGTTTCATGTGATATCCTGGAAATTCCCGGCCTCCAAATGTTGGTACATGAGTCTTTTGCTCTCAGCAAATGTCGGCAGGGGTCAGTAGCTGTCCTTTTTTTCAGGGGTCATCCAGACATATTAATCCCAAACTTGGTAGTAGTCACCCTCAAATCGATTAAAATCATTAGGAGAAGAGACAGATCTATTTTTGTAATATAAGTATGCATTAACAATTTCCTGATAACTTTGTGTTACATTAAAATAAAAAGAAGAAGCGTGTAAAGGATCAGAGCGTCGAGAATCTATATCAAAATTAACTGTAATTAAGCTTCAATGTTTCTTCTGATATTCTTTTAAAAAATCACATAAAGCCAAAGTTTCATTTTTTGGAAAGGGAAGCACCCACCAAGGCAATCCTTCGGTAACCGATAATGGCAGGTTTGTGCAGACCCAACAGGCTGTTTCATTGTAAAAATCAGCATAAGAATGAGCCCAGGAAACGAAAGCATTGGCTTCAGCCTGAGGGAAGGCTTGATCCATTACCGCCCATGCCAAAGCGAGGGCAATGTAAGCCAGCGCATATTGAGGTTGAGTAGTGTCGGCAGCCATCCTTCGTGCTTGTAAGATGAACTCATGCATCTGCTGTGCCGTTGAGAATGTAGTTCTCTGCTGTAAAGTCAGCCGACCTAATTGCTGGTTCAGTGATCTCCTCTGTCTGGCGTACCAGCCTTTCCGCGAGCCAGCGCGGTGCTTCAGAATCCTGTGGGAAAACACGTACATGACACCTCCCCCAAATTAACATGGGATCTGGGCCATGCCAGTTATTATCTAGCGGGTCCTTCCACAAGACCATCGGCCTTTTGCTGGAAATCTGAGGGTCCCAAAATCTCTGCACGGCTGAATGTCCTTCTTTTTCTAAAATTAAAAAAAATTAAAATATATAAAGCGTGATTAAGGTAATTTCTGGATAGAAGGGGGTAGAGCTCCCCCCTCTGTATTTTGTGAAGCTGTAGTTTCAAAGTTTGATTAGCACGTTCCACGATGCCTTGACCCTGTGGATTATAATGAATGCCTGTTTTTAAGGTGATAGAAGAAGAGGAACAAAAATTTTTGAAGGCAGAGGAAACATAGCCGGGGCCATTATCAGTTTTATAATCTTTGGCATGCCTAAAATGGAAAAAGCATAAAGACAATGCGAGATAGAATGTTTTGCGGCTTCACCAGTCTGTAAGGATGCCACAATATATCCTGAAAAGGTGTCAATAGATACAGGAACGTACTTTATTATTATTATTTTTTGAGATGTTATTTTTTTTTTTATTATTATTTTTTTCCAGTGGGTTTGGTCATACATTAATATGAATCAGCCATGGATTTACATGTATTCCCAATCCCGATCCCCCCTCCCACCTCCCTCTCCACCCGATTCCTCTGGGTCTTCCCCGTGCACCAGGCCGGAGCACTTGTCTCATGCATCCCACCTGGGCTGGTGATCTGTTTCACCATAGATAGTATACATGCTGTTCTTTTGAAATATCCCACCCTCACATTCTCCCACAAAGTTCAAAAGTCTGTTCTGTATTTCTGTGTCTCTTTTTCTGTTTTGCATATAGGGTTATCACTATCACCTTTCTAAATTCCATATATATGTGTTAGTATGCTGTAATGTTCTTTATCTTTCTGGCTTACTTCACTCTGTATAAGGGGCTCCAGCTTCATCCATCTCATTAGGACTGGTTCAAATGAATTCTTTTTAATGGCTGAGTAATGTTCCATGGTGTATATGTACCACAGCTTCCTTATCCATTCATCTGCTGATGGGCATTGAAAGGTTGCTGCTGAACGATAAGACGCGGGATTCTTGGCCTCCGGAGGAGACGAATTCAATCCGGGGCCAGAGACGAGGCTGGATCGCTCAGAGCTTTTGTGTAATAAAGTTTTATTAAAGTATAGAGAAAGCTTCTGACATAGGCATCAGAAGGGAGCAAAAGAGTACCCCCCTCCTAGTGTTTAGCTGTATGTTATATAGTCACTCACAGTCTGTTAATGAAATGAAAGGAATGTCATAAAATTTAGAATGGCATCAGATAATCCATCCCAGGCCATAAAACGATTGACTTGAATCTTGTAGAAGGGCAGAATACCAACAAATAGTTCCGTTTACATAGATTAGGGGAACAATACCTGAGTAAGTAAGTTAGGCCGTTTGGCGGAACCAACTTGAAGGTAGAGTCTGGGGTTCATTAACATAGCTTAAGACAACATTTCCATACGAAAAAGGAATGTATTGGTTAACTCAAAGTCTGAGAGTAGTTAGCTTTAGGTGAGACCAGGTGTCATGGCAACACAGAATGTTAAGAGAAACCGCCTTTAAAATTTGTATAGAGAAGGAAAAACAGATCGCTGGTTTGTTTCTTCCTGCCGCTTAAGAGAGATAAAAATGTCTGGCACTTACAGCCTCTTTCCTCCATTTGGAGACCCCTGGCCTTCCTGCCTGTTACCCTCTCATTCCCCCCTTTTCTCTTAGGAGAATTATGTTGCCTAGGGAAAAGGGGCGTCGTTTTCATTCCATAACTGCTTCCGAGCTGACAAGGGGTGTTGTCCCTAAATTGGTGAGGCAACATATTCTCCTAATCCTCATAGTGAGGATGTCTGATCCAGGGGCCCCAAATAGTAGTTAGAAGAAGCTGCAGTGATAGCAGGAGTTTGAGCAACCATTTGTAACTTAAAAGCTTTTATGAGACTAGAAAAAAAATCCAGTCACACAGTTACAAATGCAGGGAGCAAAGAGCAAAAACAAAACAATTAGAATTATAAGTCAGGTTATGTCCATAGTTAAGGTACAAAGTATGGCACCAGTCCATTCTAGGGTTGTTAGATGTCATCAGACAAAGAAGAGGCATCACATGTTATTGTTGTCGAATGTATTCGCAGACTTGGAGAAAGTCTTTTCCTTGAAGTGGAGATGTCCACCACGGGAAGCCTTCCACTGATGAAGAGGGGAGTGCTCCGCAGACCCAGCAGTTAGACCGATTGTGGAATGCAGCATAGGAGTGAGCCCAGGACAGGAAGGCATTGTCTTGAGGATCAAAGGGCAGACTCAGGAGTCTGGAGTCAGCAGAAGTAGGCTCACATAGATTATCAGGCCCATCTGAAACATACAAAGTCAGAGCATAGAAAGTAAAAACATAAAATGACATCACTTAGTTCTGGTCAGGGTGCCACCTCTTGACTCGAGTGTGATGTACCCACGAATCAATTCCTGGGACTTTGACAGCTGTGGGAGAAGAAAGAATAACCTGGTAAGGGCCTTCCCAGAGGGGCTCGAGGGATGAGCCCCCAGATCCCAATGTTTTTATGAGGACCTCGGTTCCTGGCTCAAATAGAGGCTTGCTGGATTCAGAGGCTGGGTCAGGAGTCGTCTCCCGGAGTTCTGTTAATGCCTGTTGAAAAGCTGAGAGTTGAGTTACATAATTAGTTAACTCTAAGGCCTCAAGATCTATAACAATGTCTGTGCGTAAGAAAGGCCTTCCATAAATACATTCAAAGGGGGACAGTCCCTCCTTTTTTGGGACAGTTTGAGCCCTCATTAAAGCTATGGGTAGGACTTTAATCCAGTTGTCCTGCGTTTCTTGAGTTAATTTGTGCAGATGTCTTTTGATAATGTCATTAGCTTTTTCAACCTTTCCTGAGGATTGGGGTCTCCAGGAACAGTGTAAGTGATACTCTATTCCTAGAGCTTTAGACACCCCCTGAGTTACAGCAGCTTTAAAGGTGGAGCCATTGTCACTCTGAAGGCTCCGTGGCAGCCCAAACCTGGGGATAATTTCATGGATTAAAATCTTTATAACCTCCTTAGCTTGTTCACTATGACAGGGGAACGCCTCAATCCATCCAGTAAAAGTATCCACCCAAACTTGTAAGCAAGAATATCCATTAGCTTTTGGCATATGAGTAAAATCAATTTCCCAGCCATCTCCAGGATACTTTCCCTTTCGTTGTAATCCAGATTTTGCTAGCTTTTCAGTCTTTGGGTTATTTTTCTGACAAACCTCACACCGTTTGATAATGTTCTTTAGAGTTTTCATTATATTTTTACCTTCAAACAAACGAGAAGCCATCTGGTAAGTACTTTCTACACCCAAATGAAAACTCTGATGTAAACCCTTAAGAATTTTCCACTGAGCATTTTCAGGAATTATTAATCGTCCATCCTCGGACTGTAACCATCCTTTATCAGTAATCTTTGCTCCTCTTTTCTCATATCTTTCTAATTCTTCCTCAGTATATTGTGGCTTTTCCTGTTCCACAGGACCTGTCCAGATCAAAGGCGTCTGTAAGGAGGGGGTTTCGTAAAGTGCCGCTTTTTTGGCTTGAGAGTCAGCTAACAGGTTACCGGCAGCTACTTTACTCCCATCCCTGCTGTGCCCTTTGCAATGCATAACCGCTACTTCTTTAGGACAATAGATAGCAGTTAAAAGTCTCTCAATCTCTCTGAAATGCTTAATAGGTTCTCCTGTTGCTGTTTTAAACTGTCTTTCTTTCCATATTGCAGCATGAGCATGTAAAGTCAAATAAGCATACTTAGAATCAGTGTAGATATTCACTCGTTGCCCTTTGCTTAACTCTAGAGCTCGGGTAAGAGCCACGAGCTCCGCTAACTGGGCACTGGTTCCCTGGGGGAGAGATTTTGCTTCTAAAACCTGTTCAGCAGTCACCACAGCGTAACCTGCTTTGCGCTTTCCATCCCGAACAAAAGAACTGCCGTCTGTAAATATTTCCATGTCAGGATTGTCTAATGGGGTATCCATTAGATCCTCCCGAGCTGCATAGTTTAAAGTTAGGAATTGGGAACAATCGTGATCAGGTGTTTCATCTTCCTTCTCAGGAAGGAAGGTGGCAGGATTTAAATTTCCACAAACTTTAAGCTTAGTTACTGGTCCTTCTAACAACAGTGACTGATATTTAAGAAGCCTACTGTCTGTCATCCAAATATTAACCTTAGAATTTAAGATTCCACTCACATCATGAGAAGTCAGTACAGTAAGGTTTCGTCCATTAATTACTTTTAAAGCTTCAGGTGCTAATAAAGCCGCTGCCCCAATTACTCTTAGGCAGTGGGGCCACCCACGTGCAATTACATCTAATTCTTTGCTTAGATAAGCAATAGGTTGCTGGTGAGGCCCCCGGGGTTGTGTCAAAACTCCCAAGGCCATACCTTTTCTTTCAGTGACAAACAGGTTAAATTTTGACCCTGTGGGCAAACTCAAAGCCGGAGCTTGCAGGAGAGCAGTCTCAAGAACCTTAAAAGCCTTTTGAGTATCTGGAGACCAAACCAGTTTGTCGGTTTGGGCCTGCTGAGTTTCAGCTATAAGTTTATATAAAGGCCGGGCAAGTTCCCCATAGCCTGGAATCCAAATACGACAGTAGCCTGTGATTCCCCAAAATCCTCTCAATTGTCTTAAAGTCATAGGTAGGGGATGGTTTAGTATAGGTTTAATTCTTTCAGGGCCTATGGCCCTAGTCCCTTTTGAGATGATTAGGCCCAGATATCTAACAGATTGTTGACAAAGCTGAGCCTTTTCTCTTGATGCCTTGTAACCGCAGCCTGCCAGAAAGTTTAAGAAATCTTCTGAGGCTCGTGAACAAGCTTCCTGTGTCTCAGCACAGAGCAAAATATCATCTACATATTGTAACACTACCGCTTCAGAGCTATTAAAGTTTTGTAGATCCCGTGACAAACTTTGTCCAAATAAGTGAGGACTGTCACGAAATCCCTGGGGCAAAACTGTCCAGGTTAACTGGGAAGCTGGCTGTGTGGGGTCTTCAAAGGCAAATAGAAATTGACTTTCCTCCGCCAAAGGCACTGAATAGAAGGCATCTTTTAAATCAATTACTGAAAAATATTTGGCTCGTTCAGGAATTTCAGACAATAGAGTATAAGGATTAGGCACCACGGGGTGTAAAGGAACCACAGCCTCATTTATTATTTGTAAATCTTGAACTAATCTCCATTTATCATTTGATTTTTTTACACCCAAAATAGGAGTGTTGCATGGACTGTTACAGGGAACTAATAGTCCCTGCTCCTTTAAATTCTCAATGATGGGTTTTAACCCTTCTTTAACCTCAGGTTTCAGTGGATACTGCTTCTTCTGTGGGAATAAGTGTGGGTCTTTGAGCTTGACAACCACAGGAATAGCATTTTGTGCTCGACCCACAGATTTTTCCATCAGCCCATACTCTAGGATTCACATTTTGTTCAACTAAAGGTAGAGAAAGGGAAGGCTCCATATTCATGAAAACAGAGGCATGGACCTTGCTCAGTATATCCCTCCCCAAAAGGGGTGAGGGTGATTCTGGCACGATAAGAAACTCGTGTGAAAATAGCACAGAATCCCAGTTGCACGATAGAGAATAACTGAAGTAATACCTTTTGGCTCGTCCAGACAGTCCCATTACGGAAGCGGATAGGGAAGAAAGTGGGCCAGGGGCTTCAGTAAGCACGGAGTAAGTTGCCCCAGTATCTAAAAGGAAATTGACGGATTGGCCTCCCACCGTTATCAATACCCGGGGTTCCTCAGGTGTAATTAGGACGGGAGCTCGTGTGGGGACCCCCGGGCACCTTCAGTCCTGATTGTCTTGAGAGTCAGACCCCTGAGACCTACGCCTCTGGGGGCAGTCTCTCCTCCAGTGTGGTCCCTTGCAGACCGGACATGGAGCCGGGGGCGGCTTAGATGCCTGAGGGCAATCCCGCTTGAGATGCCCCTCCTTTCCACAGCAATAGCAAGCCCATCTCTTTTCACCTGGGTCCCTCTGGGCATTTTTCTCAGGCTGCTTAAGAACGGTTTTCATAGCCATTGCGAGGGCTTCCGCCTTTTCCTTCATCTTTCTCTGCCTTTCTTTCTTTTCCTCATATTCCCTACCGTAATAGACTGTCTGAGCCAGTTGTAACAGATTATCTAAAGACTGATTTGGTCCATACGCCCGTTTTGATAACTTACGGCGAATATCTGGAGCCGACTGAGTGAGAAATTTATCTTTTAAGATCACTTTCCCCTCTTCACTTTCGGGATCAATCTCAGTGAATCTGCGAAGGGCTTCTCTCAGTCTATCTAGGAATTTACCAGGAGCTTCCTTCTCCTCCTGTTCTATGTCTGCCAGTTTGCCATAGTTTAAAGGCTTAGAACGCGCCTGTCTGAGTCCTTCAAGAATACATCTGACAAAATGACTCTGATCCCATCTTCCTTTAGCAGTGTTATAGTCCCAGTCTGGTTCTGTAGCTGGGACCGCTTGACTCCCAGTGGGGAGGGCAGTTATCTCGTCTTCCCTCTTTCCCACCGATTCATTACCAAGCCATTCATCTCCATAAGCAACCGCTTTTCCCAAAACTCGAGCCTTTGAGTCGGGAGTCAACGTTTGTCCCAAGATATACATCACATCTTTCCAAGTGAGGTCATAATGCAGAGTAACACCTTTAAAAGCTCTAATATACTTTTCTGGGTCTTCTAAATAGTCTCCCAGATCTTCCTTAATTCTTTGTATCTCTTGATAAGAAAAAGGCTTATTAACTCTCATAGACTGATAATTTCTCCCGGTGGGTACTTCATGAAGGGGCAACAGCATGAGTGGCTGTCCCTCAGTCTCTCTGGCTGCTCTGCACACATCCCAGGGATAGATTGGAGAAACCTGCTTTTCTTTATCTCTTTGCCTCCTGTCCTCTATCTCATCTCCTACTTCGATGGTCTGAGTTTCTACTGAAACCAGAGTAGTCTGAAGTCGTACTGAGACAGGAGTTGTTTGGACCTCTACAGGAGCAGTTCGAATCTCAATTTGGGTTCCCACTGAGACCGAGGCAGTTTGAGTCTCAGTTTGTGTTTCCACTGAGACTAAAGCAGTTTGAACCTCATCTCGGAGACCCGGATACGGGGGCAAAGTAGGAAGACAGGGGGGAGCGGAAGGTTTCACACCCAAATCTATACCCTTAGGACATAAGTCTGGCATATTTTGCAGAGAGAAAAAGGGCAACACATACGCTACTTCTACCCATTTCCCTTGCTTTTTACAGAACCGGTCTAATTGTAAAACAGTGTTATACTTAAGAGACCCTCCAACTGGCCACCGTTCGCCGTCCTCCAGTGGGTACCGCGGCCATGCAGTATCACATAGGAAGACCAGGTGTGTCTTCTTTAAGCCCTGGGGATCAAATCTATCCCAGTTTTTCAGGATACAGTTCAAAGGAGTGAGGCTGGAATTGTTAGCTCCCATCTGTAAGAGAGAAAAAAAGCAACCAGCACCATTTTTTCTACCGGAGGCGTGCCTCCCTGCTCTAGATGGGGGTGTAGACAGACGTTACACCAAAAGCTTTTCCTTCCTGGTCAGACTTAGTCTGTCCCTTACCGACGCAGGCGTCACACTCGTCCCTCCCGGTTCTACCACCGAGACAGGGTGGGGCTGCACCAGGGGTAGACCTGATGGCATCCCTGACTGACGTCCAGCTCTTCACCTCGCTTGCCTTTGATGCCACCCGGGGCTCAATCAGAGTAACCTTTCGGAATGCCTCCCAAGCTAAGACCTCTGGGGGAAACATTCGTCACCTGAGTGCCTGTGCACAACCCTGAGTATATTCATGACCGCAATAAGACCGATACCAACATGAAACTGAGATGTTCCCTCCAAGCGTCACCACACCGGTATAAGAGCCTCCTCTGGTCCACTAAGAGCCAGCGTTACCAAAGGAAAAAACCATTGCAGTTCCAATCTGAGTAACCTTTAACCTCAGAGATGCTCTGGGAGTTGGAGCTCCATCCAGCTTCCGAACTTTCCATGCCTAGCGAGGCTAGGCACTTCCTGACTACCAATTCAAGTTTGAGACCTAGGCCACAGTACAGTAGCAACATAGATTACAAGTCCCTGGAAAGTCTATGATCCGATAGATTAGGTTAGTACTTCTAATTCCCAAGGAGTTATGAAATGGTCAAAGAGACTGAAAAGTTTGACCGAGAAAGGAGAGTTCGGTCCACACGCTTTGCCCGTTTCTGGTCAGTTCCCAAAGGAGACATTGGTTGCCTCTTGGCATTGGCAGGTTGGTATAAACCCCCGACAGGTTTCTGCCATAGCTTATGAGGTCACCGCGGGACCGCAGAGCAGGGCTCCTCACTTGCTTCGCTCAGGGCGTTTCATTCGTTCACACAAGCACACCATAGAGTTAGTAAAGTACAGCGGAAAACGTGTTCGCTAGGAGAACAAAGAACTAGAGCTCCAAGCATCCTTACCTTGTCCTGAAGGATCCCGGACGAGCCCCCAAGATGAAAGGTTGCTGCTGAACGATAAGACGCGGGATTCTTGGCCTCCGGAGGAGACGAATTCAATCCGGGGCCAGAGACGAGGCTGGATCGCTCAGAGCTTTTGTGTAATAAAGTTTTATTAAAGTATAGAGAAAGCTTCTGACATAGGCATCAGAAGGGGGCAAAAGAGTACCCCCCTCCTAGTGTTTAGCTGTATGTTATATAGTCACTCACAGTCTGTTAATGAAATGAAAGGAATGTCATAAAATTTAGAATGGCATCAGATAATCCATCCCAGGCCATAAAACGATTGACTTGAATCTTGTAGAAGGGCAGAATACCAACAAATAGTTCCGTTTACATAGATTAGGGGAACAATACCTGAGTAAGTAAGTTAGGCCGTTTGGCGGAACCAACTTGAAGGTAGAGTCTGGGGTTCATTAACATAGCTTAAGACAACATTTCCATACGAAAAAGGAATGTATTGGTTAACTCAAAGTCTGAGAGTAGTTAGCTTTAGGTGAGACCAGGTGTCATGGCAACACAGAATGTTAAGAGAAACCGCCTTTAAAATTTGTATAGAGAAGGAAAAACAGATCGCTGGTTTGTTTCTTCCTGCCGCTTAAGAGAGATAAAAATGTCTGGCACTTACAGCCTCTTTCCTCCATTTGGAGACCCCTGGCCTTCCTGCCTGTTACCCTCTCAGCATCTAGGTTGCTTCCATGTCCTGGCTATTATAAACAGTGCTGCGATGAACATTGGGGTGCACGTGTCTCTTTAAGATCTGGTTTCCTCAGTGTGTATGCCCAGAAGTGTACTTTAAATGACCAAAGGAAGGGACATGAGTGACATCCATTTGCCAAAGATGATTCGGTAGAAGCCCGCGAGGATTAATGCCAAGGTATGGAACTGGGAGAAACTTAGGGCAAACAGAACAAGATTTAACAATTTGTCGTTCAGTCTCTCGAGGGATTTGAAATTGCAAATGAAGAGTATTACTATTTTGGTGATGTAGCGCATGTGATCGTTGTGCTGCTTCCACCTGTGAAAGAAAACCTCTAGTGTGAGAATCAGCCATTTGATTTCCCATAGATAGAGGTCCAGGAAGTCCAGTGTGGGCACATAAATGCCCAAAGAAGCAGGGTAAGGTGCGCTGTTGCAGCAGAGACTGAATTGAACGTAACAAATGTTGAATGTTAGAATTCACAGTAGAAATAAAGGGAACGGTTTCTATATATTGCAAAGCATGAGCAATGTATTTGCTATCAGTAAACAAATTAAAAGACTGTGAGGGATATCGTGAACATACTTTGTGAACGGCTGAAAGCTCTACTTCTTGAGCCGATGCATAGTTTGTCTGACAGGAGAAAGGGGTATCATTAACCACAAAGGCAGCAGTTCCATTGGAGGATCCGTCAGTAAAGATCGTAAGAGCATCTTGAATAGGAACATTAGAAACATTCTTTGGAAAAATAAATGAATGCTGGCTGGCAAAATGCAAAAATTTATCAGAAGGTAAATGATTAATAATTTGACCTGTAAAGGAGGAAAAAGCCAAAGCCCACGAATCATTAAACTGAAAAAGCCATCCCTGCTGTTCTTTGGTATAGGGCACATAAATGTAAGCAGGATCGACTCCCAACATTTCTCTGGAAAGACACCTTCCTTTGGCAACGAGGAGGCTAATGAAATCAAAAAAGGAGTAAGAACTTTTGAAGGCGATACAGGTAAATGGATCCACTGTAAGGGAGCATTTTGGTATAACACTGCCATCGGGGTATGTTTAGAGGGAAACACATATAGTTCCCACGGTTGAGAAAAATCACAGTAGGTAGCAAAATGCTGAGAGAGGGCCTGTTCAACTAGGGCCAGAGCAGCTCTCCCCTCATCGTTTAGTATTCTAGGGGAGGAAGGGTCAGTGGATCCTTTCAAAATATCAAACAAAGGCTTCAATTCTCCAGTAGTCAATTTTAGATAGGAACGGATCCAATTTATGTCCCCTAATAATTTCTGAAAGTCATTTAAAGTCTTCAGATTGTCTTTTCGAATCTGAAGTTTCTGCACTCGAAAGGTCTCTCTCTCTAGCCTAAACCCCAAATAAGAAAATGGCGGGGATCGTTGTATTTTTTCAGAAGCAATTTGCAATCCAAATTTAGTTAATTGAAGCAATAGCAGGTCATACGCTTGCAAAAGAATACCCTCTATACAATGAGCAAGTAAAATGTCATCCATATAATGAACTAAATAAACTTCAGGATAAGCCTTTCGAACGGGGTCAATCGCCTGATCAACAAGTTTTTGACAAAGTGTGGGGCTGTTAGCCATACCCTGTGGAAGAACTTTCCAATGATATCTTCGTGCAGGCTGTTTAAAATTTGTGGAGGGGATGCTAAAAGCAAAGCGATGGCAATCATTAGGTTGCAGGGGTATGGTGTAAAAACAATCTTTTAAATCTATAATTATTTTATAGGTTGCACGTGGCATCCCAGCAGGTGAGGGCAAACCAGGCTGGAGTGGTCCCATAACCACCATGGTCTCATTAACTTTTCAAAGATCTTGAAGCTATCTCCATCTGCCAGATTTCTTTTTAATAACAAATATAGGGGAATTCTAAGGTGAATTAGAAGGCTCAATATGTCCTAAATGCAATTGCTCCTGTACCAACTGCTCAGCTGCAGCAATCTTTTGTTTGGTCAGGGGCCACTGATCAACCCAGACAGGCTCATCAGTTTTCCAACTGTTTGAGTCTGCATGGATTACAGGAGAATCAGTAACCCCCATTAAAAACATCCTAGCCCAGATCTGAACGGTTTTGAGTAGGGCAATATGGGTTGAGTAATTACCTTGATTATCTTTTCCTTGCCCCTGTTGAGGGAGGAGTCCTTGGTTTAACATCATGTTAGAAACAGCTTTATTTTGGGGCAAACATATAAACTCCCATTTGTTGCATAACTTCTCTTCCCCATAAATTGACTGGGAGATGAGGGAGAATAAAGGGCTGGAAATCTCCTTCATGTCCTTCAGAGTCCCTCCAGTGCAGGATGCGGCTGCTCTGCTGTGGACTTTGAGACTGTCCTATTCCCCTCAAAGTGGAGTAAGCTTCTTGTTTGAGCCTCAGTATGGCTGAGGCCAATGCTCCTCAGCTATAACTGATACATATGCACCAGTATCTAAAATTCCTGAAAATGTTTTATTCTCAATAAAAAGGCCTAATTTAGGCCGTTCAGCAGAAATAGACTGTGCCCAGTATACATCAGATGAACCAAAACTATCAGTATTGTGCTCTCGTTTAGAGGCAACTTTCCCCTCCATGTGAAGAGGCAACAGAACTAACTGGGCTATTCGTTGATTTGTGGGAATACTGATTATCTTTAAAGGTGCGTGGGCCATAATTTTGAGTTCTCCCGTATAATCTGCATCAACTACTCCAGGGGATACCGATAAGCCTTTCATGGTCCAACTACTTCTGCCAATAATTAAGCCTACAGTTCCTTTTGGTAAAGGCCCGAAAACTCCAGTGGGAATGGCTTGCATCCCCATATCAGGTGTTAGTACTGTGTGGGCGGCGGCACACAAGTCCAATCCTGTGCTGCCTGAGGTAGCTCGGAGGAGGCTCTTAATATCGGGCCGGTTAGGTTGGGCTGAAGTTCGTTCTGAAGTGCCCCATAACACTGTTTCGGGGCCTGGGGCTGGCCCCTCACTCAGTTTCCTGACTGCGGTGGAAGAGGTTTGCCATCCACATCTGTCTTAGATCTGCAGTCTCTAGCCCAGTGTTTTCCTTTCTTACATCTAAGGCATACCTTAGGATTCTTGGTGCTATCTATGTTGTTTTTCTTAGAGCATTGTGCCATGCGGTGTCCCAATTGTCCGCATGAGAAACAACTGCCAGGAGGCCCTCCCTTCTTTACACTACCCTTGTTCTTAGTTTGTTGATATAAAACTTCCTTGATAGTTTTTCCCTGGATAGCAGCAGCCATAGACAATCCCTAAAGATAGGAAGGGCCAATGTCAGCACAAATTCTTACATAATCCGCTAAACCTCCCTTTTTCCTCTAAGGTCTTAAAGCAGCCTGGCAAGCAGTACTAGCATTCTCATATGCCATCTGTTTAGTTACAATAGTGCCGGCTTCTTCATCTCCTATAATTTTTGACACTGCCTCGAGAAGTCAAGTGACAAAGTCCTGATAAGGCTCGTCAGGCCCCTGTCAAAACTTTGATAAGTCTTCAGCCTTCCTATTTGAGGCAGGGAGCCTTTTCCATGCTTTTAAGGCTGCCTCATTAATTTGTGGATAAGCTTGTTCAGGGTAGGTCAGTTGTTGATTAAGGTCTCGAAATTGTCCTTCTCCCATTAGCATGTCAAAAGTAACCTACAGCCCGTTACGGTGGTTACATCTTCAGTGATGCCACAGACCTCGGTGTATTCTGAGCGCCGTAAGAGATAATCACCTCCTGAGAGAAAGGCTCGCGCAACACCCTTCCAATCATTAGGAGGCAAGTATTGAGATGAAAGACTTTCAATTATGGCTAGAGTAAACGGCACAGTAGGCCCGTATTGGGTGCAAGCCTGTTTTAGGTCTTTCAGCTGTTTAAAAGGCAGGGGCTCATGATACCTGCAATGATTAGCATCTTGAAAGACAGGGAAAATCATAGAATATCCCTCAAGATTTTCAACCTGTTCTCGGGCTGTTTTCACAGCCATTTGAAGTGGTGAAAGGACTGGCTTTTTTAGGCTAGATGGGACGTATACAGGCGCTGTTGGAATCAAAGGCGCTTCTGCGAGAGGAGGGGGAGGGAGCGGGACGGGGAGAGGAGGGGGAGGGAGCGGGACGGGCGGCAGCAGCGGGTCAGGATCTAAACCGGCTACAACAGATGGCGTTTTAGAGTGCAACGGCTTAGTTGTATTCATGGGCAATAAGTCTAGTTGTTCCATTCTCTGAGATATGGATGTTAGCATCTCTCTAAGTTCAGAAAAAGGGGGGCCTTGGTCTTTATTCTTTTGTTGAGTTACTATAAAGGCATCCCATCCTTCTTTGTTATGCTCAAAAGCCTGCTGTTTTAAATTGTCTTCCTCATCAGGAGAAAGGTCCGAATCTGAGTCTTGTTCGACAGCAGTAGTCTCATTATCATTTTTTCTGGAACCTGGAACAATTGGGGAGTCATATGTGCTCTGCTACCTGTTGTGGGGCACCTGAACACTTGGGTGTTATAAGTTTCAAGGTTGTTTCAAGTTTCCTACTCTCGTGTTCTGAGTTTAAACAATCCCTTATTAGAGTCCATAGAGAATAAGCATCAAGAGAAACTTTGTCCAGTCCACGGAGGGTATAGACCATTTGTATTTGTTCTCCTAACTTTGCCCAAGTTTCGAGGCTAACAGTTCCTTCCTCCGGGAACCAGGGACAAGTTTCCTCCACAAAGGCAAGAAATCTTTCTAGTTTCTGTTTAGACACAGAAATTTCTCTAGCTTTTAGCATAGTTTTTAACATAGAAACAAAGAACTGCCTACTATTACTTTGCCCCATAATTTTTACTCTCAACTATACCCTCTCCACCCACAGTTTTCCAACGAAACCTGAATAGGTGAGGTTTCCTTCTGGGATCACTTTCAATATTTCAGGTGGCTGGGCGCTGGGATCCGCTCACGTCCCTAAGTTCAGGCGCCACTTGCCGGGCCTGCCAGCAAATGAACAGGTTGAGGACGCAATCACCAGAGCACCTGAGAAAGAAAAGACTCGGAAAGATGGGGTTGAGAGGGGCGGAGTCAGCTTGTGACTGATTCCGACGACTTTATTGAGGGGTAACATCCATATATATGCTAACAGGACTCACTAAATTTTAGATCAAAGACAGGCATACGTGCAGAACTGCAGACAGGAATTTTATCTCGACTCTAAGACTAGCAGAGCATGGCACTGGCGTCTTACAATCAGTTAAAGATTGCCTAGACATAAACCATTTGCAGAAGCCTGACAACCTTATCAGAGTCAGGAGAATGGGCAAAAGGTGGCTGCACCAATTTCCTTGAGGGAGATGAGAAAGGCCAATTCGCGCTTTAATAAATCAGGGGTGGCAGGACAGAGAGGGACTTCTTGATCTCTCTCAGGGCCAAGAAAGAGCCTGAGCAGTCAGGCTGGCTCCCCGCACTTCAGGCCACAAGGGAATGGCAGGACATACTTAAAGTAATGAAAGAGAATAACCCACAACCCAGATTACTGTACTGATCAAGGATCTCATTCAGATATTAAGGACAATTCAAAAGATTTACAGACATGCAAAAGTTGAGAGAATTCAGCAACACCAAACCAGCTCTTCAACAAATGCTAAAGGATCTTCTCTAGACAGGAAACACAGAAAGGTTGTATGAAAGTGAACCCAAATCAACAAAGCAAATGGCAATGGGCCCATTCTTATCAATAGTTACCTTAAATCTAAATGGGTTGAATGCCCCAATGAAAATACAAAGACTGACTGAATGGATACAAAACCAAGACCCCTATATATACTGTCTACAAGAGACCCACCTCAAAGCAAGGGACACTTACGGACTGAAAGTGAAGGTCTGGAAAAAAATGTTTCACGGAAACGGAGACCAAAAGAAAGCAGGAGTCGCAATATTTATATCAGATAAATTGACTTCAAAATAAAGGCTGTGAAAAGAGACAAAGAAAGACACTGCATAATGATCAAAGGATCAATCCAAGAAGAAGATATAACAATTATAAATATTGTGCTGTTATATTATATATTTAATATAGAAATTATGTATTGTATATTTATAATATATTATTTTCAAAAATTATCAAATTTTAAAATTAAATATATTAAAAATTCCAACATATGGAGGCTAAATAACATGCTTCTGAATAACCAACAAATCATAGAAGAAATAAAAATATAAATCAAAACATGCATAGAAACGAATGAAAATGAAAACACAACCCAAAACCTATGTGACACTGGAAAAGCAGTGCTAAGGGGAAGGTTTTTAACAATACAGGCTTACCTCAAGAAACAAGATGAAAGTCAAACAAATAACCTGACTTTACACCTAAAGCAACCAGAAGAGGAAGAAATGAAGAACCCCAGTGCTAGTGGAAGGAAAAAAGTCTTTAAAATTAGATCAGAAAAAAATGTAAAAGAAATAAAAGAGACCATAGCAACAATCAACAAATCTAAACGCTGGTTTTTTGAAAAGGTAAGTAAAATTGACAAACCGTTAGCCAGACTCATCAAGAAACAAAGGGAGAAGAACCAAATCTACAAAATTAGAACTGAAAATGGAGAGATCACAACAGACAACTCTGAAATACAAAGGATCATAAGAGACTACTACCAGCAGCTGTATGCCAATAAAATGGACAACTTGGAAGAAATAGACAAATTCTTAGAAAAGTATAACTTTCCAAAACTGAACCAGGAAGAATTCAAAGATCGTAATAGACCCATCACAAGCACGGAAATCGAAACTGTACTCAGAAATCTTCCAGAAAACAAAAGCCCAGGACCAGATGGCTTCACAGTTGAATTCTACCAAAAATTTAGAGAAGAGCTAACACCTATCTAAGAATGCTCAAACTACCATACAATTGCACTCATCTCACACGCTAGTAAGGTAATGTTCACCATTCTCCAAGCCAGGCTTTAGCAATACATGAATCAAGAACTTCCAGATGTTCAAGCTGGTTTTAGAAAAGGCCAAGGAACCAGAGATCAAATTGCCAATATCCGGTGGATCATCAAAAAAAACAAGAGAGTTCCAGAAAAACATCTATTTCTGCATTACTGACTACACCAAAGCCTTCGACTGTGTGGATCCCAATAAACTGTGGGAAACTCTGAAGGAGATGGGAATACCGACCACCTGACCTGCCTCTTGAGAAAGCTGTATGCAGATCAGGACGCAACAGTGAGAACTAGACATGGAACAACAGACTGGTTCCAAAGAGGAAAAGGAGTACATCAAGGCTGTATATTGTCACACTGCTTATCACACTTATATGCAGAGTACATCATGAGAAATGCTGGGCTGGAAGAAGCACAAGCTGGAATCAAGATTGCTGGGGGAAATATCAATAATCTCAGATATGCAGATGACACCACCATTATGGCAGAGAGTGAAGAGGAACTAAAAAGCCTCTTGATGAAAGTGAAAGAGGAGAATGAAAATTTTGGCTTAAACCTTAACATTCAGAAAACTAAGATCATGGCATCTGGTTCCATCACCTCATGGGAAATAGATGGGGAGACAGTGGAAACAGCGTCAGACTTTGTTCTTTGGGGCTCCAAAGTCACTGCAGATGGTGACTGCAGCCATGAAATTAAAAGACGCTTACTACTTGGGAGTTAAGTTATGACCAACCTAGATAGCATATTACAAAGCAGAGACATTACTTTGCCAACAAAGGTCCGTCTGGTCAAGGCTACGGTTTTTCCAGTGGTCATGTATGGATGTGAGAGTTGGACTGTGAAGAAAGCTGAGTGCCGAAAAATTAATGCTTTTGAACTACGGTCTTGGAGAAGACTCTTGAGAGTCCCTTGGACTGCAAGGAGGTCCAATCAGGCCATCCTAAAGGAGATCAGTCCTGGGTGTTCATTGGAAGGACTGACACTGAAGCTGAAACTCCAATACTTTGACCACCTCATGCGAAGAGTTGACTCGTTGGAGAAGACCCTGATGCTGGGAGGGATTGGGGGCAGGAGGAAAAGGGGATGACAGAGGATGAGATGGCTGGATGGCATCACTGACTCGATGGGCGTGAGTTTGAGTGAACTCCGGTAGTTTGTGATGGCCAGGGAGGCCTGGAGTGCTGCGATTCATGGGGTCTCAAAGAGTCAGACACACCTGAGTGACTGAACTAAACTGAACTGAACAGCTATCTTACTCAAACTCTTCCAGAAAATTGCAGAAGAAGGCAAACTTCCAAACACATTCTATGAGGCCACCATCACCCCAATACCAAAACCAGGCAAAGATGTCACACACAAAAAGGAAACTACAGGCCAATATCACTGATGAACATAGATGCAAAAATCCTTAGCACAATTCTAGCAAACAGAATCCAACAACATATTAAAAAGATCATACATCATGACCAGGTGGGCTTTATCTCAGGAATGCAAGGATTGTTTAATATCCACAAATCAATCAATGTAATACACCACATTAACAAATTGAAAAATAAAATCCATATGATTATCTCAATGGAGGCAGAAAAAGCCTTTGGCAAAATTCAACATCTGTTTATAATAAAAACTCTCCAGAAAGCAGGCATAGAAGGAACATACCTCAACATCATAAAAGCTATATATGACAAACCCACAGCAAACATTTTCCTCAATGGTGAAATATTGAAAGCATTTCCCTTAATGTCAGGAAAAAGACAAGGGTGCCCACTCTCACCACTACTATTCAACATAGTTTTGGAAATGTTGGCCACAGCAATCACAGCAGAAAAAGAAATAAAAGGAATCCAGATGGGAAAAGAAGAAGTAAAACTCTCACTGTTTGCAGATGACATGATCCTCTACATAGAAAACGCTAAAGACTCTACTAGAAAATTACTAGAGCTAATCAGTAATGTTGCAGGATACAAAATTAACACACAGAAATCCCTTGCATTCCTATACACTAACAATGAGAAAACAGAAAGAGAAATTAAGGAAACAATACCATTCACCATGGCAACAAAAAGAATGCAATACTTAGGAGTATATCTACCTAAAGAAACGAAAGACCTATATATAGAAAATTATAGTACACTGATAAAAGAAATCAAAGAGGACACAAATACACGGAGAAATATAACGTGTTTGAGGAATGGAAGAATCAATATTGTTATCTATAGATTAGATTAAGTGCAATCCCTATCAAGCTACCAATGGTATTTTTTCACAGAACTAGAAGAAATGATTTCACAGTTTGTATGGAAATACAAAAAAACTCAAATAGACAAAGCAATCTTGAGAAAGAAGAATGGAACTGGAGGAGTCAACCTGCCTGACTTCAGGCTCTACTACAAATTCACAGTCATCAGGACAGTATGGTACTGGCACAAAGACACAAATGTAGATCAATGGCACAGAATAGAAAGCCCGGAGATAAGTCCACAAACCTATGGACAACTTATTTTAGACAAAGGAGGCAAGGATATACAATGGAAAAAAGACAACCTCTTTAACAAGTGGTGCTGGGAAAGCTGGTCAACCACTAGTAAGAAAATGAAACTGGAACACTTTCTAACACCATACACAAAGATAAACTCAAAATGGGTCATAGATCTAAATGTAAGACCAGAAACTATAAAACTCCTAGAGGAGAACATAGGCAAACCACTCTTTGACATAAATCACAGCAGGCTCCTCTATGACCCACCTCCCAGAATATTGGAAATAAAAGCAGAAATACATGGGACCTAATGAAACTTAAAATCTTTTGCACAACAAAGGAAACTATAAGCAAGGTGAAAAGACAGCCCTCAAAATGGGAGGAAATAATAGGAAATGAAGCAACAGACAAAGGTTTAATCTCAAAAATATACAAGCAAGTCCTGCAGCTCAATTCCAAAAAAATAAATGACCCATTCAAAAAATGGGCCAAAGAACTAAACAGACATTTCTCCAAAGAAGACATACAGATGACCAACAAACACATGAAAAGATGCTCAACATTACTCATTATCAGAGAAATGCAAATCAAAACCACAGAGAGGTACCATTACACACCAGTCAGGATGGCTGCTATCCAAAAGTCTACAAGCAATAAATGCTGGAGAGGGTGTGGAGAAAAGGGAACGCTCTTACACTGTTGGTGGGAGTGCAAACTAGTACAACCGCTATGGAGAGCAGTGTGGAGATTCCTTACACAACTGGAAATAAACTGCCATATGACCCAGCAATCCCACTCCTGGGCATACACACCGAGGAATTTAGATCTGAAAGAGACACGTGCACCCCAATGTTCATCGCAGCACTGTTTGCAATTGCCAGGACATGGAAGCAACCTAGATGCCCATCAGCAGACGAATGGATAAAGAAACAAGTGGTACATATACACCATGGAATATTACTCTGCCATTAAAAAGAATTTATTTGAATCAGTTCTAATGAGATGGGTGAAACTGGAGCCCATTATACAGAGTGAAAAGCCAGAAAGATAAAGACCAATACAGTATACTAATGCATATATATGGTATTTAGAAAGATGGTACTGATAACCCTATATGCAAAACAGAAAAAGAGACACAGATGTACAGAACAGACTTTGGGACTCTGTGGGAAAAGGCGAGGGTGGGATGTTCTGCGAGAATAGCATTGAAACAACTATACTATTAAGGGTGAAACAGATCTCCAGCTGAAGTTGGATGCATGAGACAAGTGCTCAGGGCTGGTCCACTGGGAAGACCTAAAGGGATGTGATGGGGAGGGAGGTGGGAGGGGAGATCGGGATGGGGAACACATGTAAATCCATGGCTGATTCATGTCAATGTATGGCACAAACCACTATAATATTGTAAAGTAATTAGCCTCCACCTAATAAAAATAAATGAAAAAAAAAATAAATAAAATAGCTCAACTGGAGGGAATGCTATCCCTCCACTAGGTTTGTTTGCAGTGATTATTCCTAAGGCCCACTTGACGTCGCTCTCCAGAATGTTTGGCACTAGGTGAGTTTGAGTGATCTCTCCATCGGATTATCTTGGTCGTGAAGATATTTTTTGTATAGTTCTTCTATGTACTCTTGCCACCTCTTCCTAATAGCTTCTGTTTCTTAAAAGAAAGCAAGGTCCATATGATTTCTATCCTTTCTTGAACCCATCTTTGCATTAAATGTTCCCTTGTTATCTCTAATTTTCTCGAGGAGATCTCTAGTCTTTACCATTTATTGCTTTCTTCTATTTCTGAGGAGGGCTTTCTTTGCTCTCCTTGTATTCTTTGGAACTCTGCATTCAAACGGGTATATCTTTCCGTATCTACATTGCTTTTCACTTCTCTTCTTTTTACACCTATTTAAAAGGTCACCTCAGAGAGGCATTTTGCTTTCTTGCATTTCTTTTTTTGGGGTGGTCTTGAGTCCTGTCTCCTGTACAATGTCACGAACCTCCGACCATAGATCATCAGGCACACTGTCTATCAGATCTATTCTTAAATCTAAATCTATCTTAAATCTATTTCTCCCTCCCACTGTAGAGTCATAAGGGATTGACATAGGTCACACCTGAATGGTTTCCCCCTCTTTCTTCTATTAAAGTGTGAATTTGGCAATAAGAAGTTCATGATCTGAGCCAGAGTCAGCTGCTGGTTGTGTTCCTTTTTTTTTTTTTTTTTTTTTTTTTGCTGATTGTATAGAGCTTCTCCATTTTGGCCGGAAAGAATATAATCAACCTGATTTTGATGTTGTCCATCTGGAGATGTCCATGTGTAGAGTCTTCTCGTGTTGTTGAAAGAGGGTGTTTGCTATGACCACTGCATTCTCTTGGCAGAACTATATTAGCCTTTTCCCAGCTTCATTCTCTACTCCAAGGCCAAAGTTACCTATTACTCCTGGTGTTTTTTGACTTCCTACTTTTGCATTCCAGTGCCCTATAATGAAAAGGACATCTTTTGGGGGTGTTAGTTCGAGAAGGTCTGGTAGGCTTTAATAGAATCACTCAGCTTCCATTTCTTCAGCATTACTGGCCAGGGCATAGATTTGGATTACCGTGATATTGATTGATTTATCTTGGAAACGAACAGAGATCACTCTGTCACTTTTGAGATTGCATTCAAGTATTTCATTTCAGACTCTTCTTTTGACTCTGATGGCTACTCCATTTCTTCTAAGGGATTCTTTCCCACAGTCATTGATATAATGGTCATCTGAGTTAAATTCACCCATTCCAGTCCATCTTAGTTCGCTGATTCCTAGATTATCGATGTTCACTCTTGCCATCTGTTATTTGACCACTTCCAATTTGCCTTGATTCATGGACCTAACATTCCAGGTTCCTATGCAATATTGCTCTTTACAGTGTTGGACCATGCTTCTATCTCCAGTCCCATCAAAAACTGGATGTTGGTTTTGCTTTGGCACCATCCCTTCATTCTTTCTGGAGTTATTTCTCCACTGATCTCCAGTAGCATGTTGGGCACCTACCGACCGGGGGAGTTCACCTCTCAGTGTCCTATGTTTTCGCATTTTCAAACTGTTCATGGAGTTCTCAAGGCAAAAAAAAAAAAAAAAAAAAAAAAATCCGAAATGGTTTGCCATTCCCTTCTCCAGTGGACCACGTTCTGTCAGACCTTTCCACTATGACCCAAGCATCTTGGGTGGCCCCAGACGGCATGGCTTACTTTCATTGAGTTAGACAATTCTGTGGTTCATGTGATCTGATTGGCTAGTTTTCTGTGATTGCAGTTTCAGTCTGTCTGCCTTCTGACGCCCTCTCAGTGCCTACCATCTTGCTTGGGTTGAATAGCAAGTATGGACCCTGATTTAAGGAATCCTGATGGGAAAAAAAATTACCAGCAAGAATGCAAACTACCACTCACCAAGAAAAAAAATGAGAAAGATTCATACCTTAGCTTCAATTTCTCTTTCAGTTTCAAATTTCATTATTTTCCTCTATTTATGATATAGATCTCTGAGATTTCATTTTGCTTTTTTGTATTCCTCAGCTATAGGAATAACTGAAAAATATGCTTTTCATAGAAGCCAATGATTATTTTATTTTTAGATGATCTTGGGATAGGCAACCAAAGTTGTTGACTTTAACTTGCAATCATTTTTTTTTTTTATTTTTGAGGGAATTGTTTCTGCAAGTCCAGAATTTATTAAGATTTAAAACCTTAAAAATTATGTTTCTTCTTGGTTCCACTATTCAGGTTGTCCTGGAGAAGGAAATGGGTACCCAACCCAATATCCTTGCCTAGAAAAGCCCATGGACAGAGGAGCCTGGTGGGCTGCAGTCCATGAGGTTGCAAAGAGTCGGGCATGATTCAGTGACTAAGATGTACACCCATGCAGGTTGTATTATTCAGAAACAATCCTTTACTCCTGAATGCAGGCGAGTCGAATCAGAAGCTAAAATAGATGTGAGTTGTCATAATTTTTTCCATTTGGAAAGGAGAAGCTATCAAAGCTCATCAAGCAGGTCAATCTAAAATTAAAATCTCAAAACGACTTGTAAACTGAAAAAAAAAAAAAACCCTTCTGGAAGAATTTAAAATAAACTCTCATAGACATTTCTAAAAAAGATAAATCAAGGAAAACAGAAGAACAGTGTCTTCAGAGACAGTGAGACTGAGATGAGCAGAACACAGACTGACATTTCAGCATGATTGAAGAAATGAAACTTAAAGGAACAATGTGAAGATTGATAAAATGATAGAATACAGAATCCTAAAAGTTTATTTATCCTCAAGAACTTGCTTCCTGTCACATGGATTAGCTGGCGAATGACAATTTTCTCTGGCTAGAGCAAAGTAGAGGGTGCCTGAGGAACATAGATAGCTGCTGGAGAAAGGTTAGAACACTGGGTCATGTGTAGTTGGGAAATCACATACATTTTTGGCCATTGGGGGACAATTATGACAGCAAATGTGGCTGAATCTATGCATGTAAGTGGTAAAATTAGTGTAACTGATATCTACATAGGGTATGTGGGTATCTACATACCATAGGGTATGGTGGGATAGAAAATGAAGTAGTCAAGAATGACTACTACTGTCAATAACAGGAGAGAATGTGTTGCTAATGTTGTTCAGTCACTTATTCATGTTCATCCCTTTGCAACCCCATGGCCTGTGTCCCATCAGTCTTAGCTTCCCTATCTCCCAGAATTTGTTCAGACTCATGTCCATAGAGTTGGTGATACTATAACCCTTTCAGCATCTGCTACCCACTTCTCCTTTTACCTTCAATATTTCCCAGTATCAGGGCATTCTCTAATGAGACAGCACTCTGCATCAGGTGGCCAAAGGGGGAAAGAACACTGAAAGATAACAAAGGTGTTTCCAAGGAAGTCTCTCGAAACCGTCTAAGATATAGGTGTAGAAAACGCCTTTGGCAAAATTCAGCACCCGTTTATGATAAAAGCTGTAGAAGAAGTGGGAACAGAGAGAATCTTCTTCAACTTAATAAAGGCCATGTATGGATAAAACCACTGTTTGCATGCTTCTCATAGGTAAAATCTGAAACATGCTGCCTAAGTTCATGAAAAAAACAAAGTTGCCAACTCTTACCTCTGTTAATCAACATAATCTTGTGACTTCTAGCTACAGAAATCAGTGAAGAAGGAGAAGACAATGATTACCAGAAAACTCTAAAAGAAGGGGTAAAACTGTTACTGTTTGCAAACATATATTATTATGCCAGTGGATCATAAGATGCGACCAGAAAATTAGTAAACATAGTCAATGACTTTAGGGAAGTTTCTGGATACAAAATGAACACAAAGAAATCTACACATAACAACAGTAAACCAAAAACAAAAATTAAGGAAACAATTTAATTCACCATTGTAACAAGAAAAATACAATCTCTGGGAATGAACCTGCCTAAACAGAGAAAAAACTTGTGCACAGAAAAGAACCAGGTATGGATAAAACAAATGAAAGATGACACAAATGGAATGAGAGATATACTATTCTTTGGACTGGAAGAATCAATGCTGTGGAAATGGCTACACTACAAAAAGGAGCTTACAGATTCAGTTCAACCCCTATTAATTTATGAATGACATTTTTTCACAGAATTGGAACAAAAAATCTTTACAACTTGATGGAAACACGAAGACTTTGAATAACGAAACAAAGTGGAGAAAGAAAAATGAGTTGTAGGAGGCAGGTTTCCCCACTTCAGTCTATGCAAAAAAAAAAAACACAAAAAAACCAAAAAAAAAAAAAAAAAACCCATAGTAATCAGCATGGCATGCAATTGGCACAAAATTGTGATTAAAGCCAATGGAACAGACAGAAAACCCTAAGCTAATCTCTTGCCCACATGATCACCTGACCTATGATAAAGGAGGCAACAATATGCAATGGAGAGAAGATAATATGTTCGATAAGTTATGCTGGAAAATCTGGACATGTTCCCCTGCAATACTGTTCTTTACATCATTTGATTTTACTTTCATCACCAGACACATCTACAATGAGGTTTATTTCCACTTTGGGGCAACCAGCTAACGTTTTTGTAACCATTAGTTATTACCCTCTGCTCCTCCCCAGTAGTATGTTATACTCCTACCATTCTGGAAGACACATCTTTTGGTGTCATACCTTCTTGCCTTTTTGTATAGTTCATTGAGGTCCCATAGCAAGTGTAATGGGGTGGTTTGCCATTCCCTCCTCTAGTGTATCACAGTTAGTCACTCCTTACCACCATAGAAAAAGACAAATTCAAGATGGTATTTAGACCTACATATAAGGCCAGAAATGTAAATCAATAATATTTGAGGAAAGCATAGGTAGAACACAATGTGACATGAAATGCAGTAGCAACTTTATTTTTTCTTCTATCTACCTCCTTGGGAAATGAAAATAAAACCAAAAATAAATAATGAGACCAAAATAAAATTAAAAATTTTGCCCAACAAACCCATAAGCAAGACAGAAATGTAGTCTCATTATGGGAAAAATATTTGCAACTGAAGATGACAACAACAGAGCAATCTCCAAAATATGGAAGCAGCTTATGTGGCTCAATATCAAAAGAATGAGCAACCCAATTAAAACAAATGAACAGATGATGAAATAGACATTTCTCCTAAGAAATTATATGGATTTCCAATAATATATGAAAAGATACTCAGGATCGCTAACTGTGGGAGAAAAGGAAATAAAACTTTCAGTGGGGTATCAACTCACATTTGTCCCATTATCAAAAATATCTACACAAAATAAAGGCCAGAGAGGGTTTGGAGTAAAGGGGACAATCGTGTACTGTAGCTGGGACTGTACATTGATAGACTACAATGGAGAATAGTACGGGTGAATCCTTTAAAAGTAAGAATGAAGCTACAATAGTATCAAAAAGTCCCAATACTTGTCATTTAACTGAGAAAAACAATAATTCCAAAAGATGCACAACCCCAATATTGATGGCAGCAAATGTTCACAATAGCAGGACATGGAAGCAACAGAAATATCCATCTGCAGAGGAATGGATAAAACGAGTTGGTACATGCATGCAACAATCTTAAGATGGAATGAAATCAGGTAAACTGGATAGATGTAGGTGTGCTGGAACAGTGTCATATATAATGAAGCTAAGTCGAAAGAAGAAAAGAAATATCACATTTTTAACACAAATATATGAGATCTAGGTAAAACTGGTATATATGATTGTCTATGATAAACACAGGTAGGGGCACAGCCAAGGAGAAAGAATATATGGTTATCAAGGATGAAAAGCCGAGTTGTGATAGAAATTGGGAGATTACAACTGATGCATATATACTTTTGATGAATGTGTACAACACAGGGAAGTCTACTTAATACACTGTGGTGACTAGAATCAGAAAGAAGTCAAAAAGTTAAGGGATAGATGTATGGTTGCTGCTAACCTCGTATACTAGTTTTTGTGACCCAAAGGTCTGCAGCATTCCATAATTTTGCTTTAGGGGAGAAACTAACCAAATAATGTAAAACAAGTATACTCCAAATGGACAAAGGGACCTGGTGGGCTGCAGTTCATGGGGTCGCATAGAGTTGGACATGACTGGAGCAACTTAACACACACACATGGAAAGAAATTCAAGTTTTAAGACAGAAATAATACTGTATCTGAGAGAAGTCTATCATATAAAGAAAATAATATCATATTCCCAAGATTTCAGACATATATGAAGCTCTGAGTATAGTATTTGATATTATTTTTATTATTTTAAATTAAAGTATAATTGCTTTACAAAAAAATAAGAATTTATGTTTTAAAAGTATATTAACTTTTTTATAAGCATTGTTATTCTTAATGAATCTCACATTAACTTGGAAGTAAAAAGTGGAACTTGAAATATGTACACCTTAATTACAAATGCAATGCAAATCCTGGAAAAGTGTATCCAATTTCATAACACACTTATTAAGAAAACAGCAATAAAAATAATAGTGTGTATCATAAACTGGTGTATAAGTGCATGTAGAAAGATTGAAAGTTTTTCCCCAAAAGAAAAATCACTTTTAAAAAAGTGGGACAGAACCATAAAGAATCAACTCTGTCTAGTTTACCCATGCTATGTACCTGTGTATTTTATACATTCTAGTGTCTCAATTTTTTATGTATTTATTCTATTCCACTTTTTCTTTAAAACGCCCATTGTATTTGCCACACAATGTCTTTTACCTATTTGTTATGGATGAATGGCAATCTGTGTGCTCTCTTAAATCTTTATTTATTCATTTTAAAAACATTAGTTCATTCACAGAAATTTTAGCTTTCCAAAATCTTTAACCGGTTATACAGATATGCTGAATTATATTCCCAAGATGGCTATAGGTACAAGAAAATCTGAATTTTATTAAGGCATCCTGTTCAAAGTTATCCTGAAATCAACTATACAATTTGGTAAAACAGCCATGTCACCTCACCCATAATGTACCCATTTTAGAAATTCCTGACTGATCTAGATAAGTAACATTTTGAAGGAACGTGCTCCTTTCCCCCCTCACTTTAATTCCTGCTTTTATTTTATTATGATTATTTTGAGTTCAGTAACAGAATGGGAACCATCGTAACCTGAGGTACCCCACGTCAGGACACAGAAAATGCAGACTCCATGGCCATATTATTTCTTTTCTGTCAACTTTTTTCATGCTTATAGATGTGCTGTGGTACTCTTCGGGACCTGAGAGTAAGAAAGTTTGATTTTGAAGTGGTTCTGAATGTTTGATAGTAAGGAATGTCCTGAAATCATAATAAAAATGACAAGGGCTGGCCCACCATCTCTGGTTGGGAAAACGTCTGTGAAATCTGAGGGCAAGGAGTAGAGGCAAGGTAAATGTCTCAGAATTTGAGCCAATAGTACTCTGTGGATGGGCTAAGACTAATCAAAAATAATTGATAATCAATAAGACTGCATGGTTGCCCTTGAAATTAACCCAGGAGAATTTCCTTTAAGTGAAGTTGGCTAAGTCCTTAGCCTGCCCATGTGGGTAGAAACGACCAGGAAGTGAGCGTGGTGCTTGAGGTCTGGTGTCACTGCTATGGGTGACACTAGGGCAATAACAAATCAATGTGTCCCACACAGTAGCAGATTGAAGGCCATTATCTTCTAATAAGATAGTTTTGCAGATAGTTATAAAGGCCTGAAGGGCCTATTAGTGTGTGTGTGCGTGATGTCTCTCCACACTTCAAGGTGAAGTAGATGTAAGGAGAGTGGGTTGGGTCCCAATGCTAACACTACTGCTAAAGGCTATCACTTCCATTCAGTTCAGTTCAGTCACTCAGTTATGTCTGACTTTGTGTGATCCCATGGACTTCAGTGCACCAGGACTCCCTGGCCCTCACCAACTCCCGGAGGTTACTCCAATTCATGTCCATTGACTCTGTGATGCCATCCAACCATTTCATCCTCTGTCGTCCCCTTCTTCTGCCTTAAATCATTTTCAGAATCAGGGTCTTTTCAAAAGAGTCAGTTCTTCGCATCAGGTGCCCAAAGTAATGAAATTTCAGCTTCACCATTAGTCCTTCCAATGTACATTCAGGACTAATGGAGTGTTTGGATATCGTTGCAGTCCAAAGGACTCTGAAGTCTTTGTGAACACCACAGTTCAAAAGCATCAATTCTTCTGCACTCAGCTTTCTTTATTCCGCAACTCTCACATCCATACATGACTACTGGAAAAACCATAGCGTTGACTAGACAGACTTTGTTGGCAAAGTAATATCTCTGCTTTGTAATATGCTGTCTATGTTGGTCATAATCTTCCTCCCAAAGAGCGTCTTTTAATCTCATGGCTTCACACTTCTTATAATGGCCAGGACATGGAAGAAACCTAGATGTCAATCAGCAGATGAATGGATAAGACAGCAGTGGTACATATACACAATGGGGTATTACTCAGCCATTAAAAAGAATACATTTGAATCCAGTCTAATGAGGTGGATAAAATTGGTGTCTATTTTACAGACTGAAGTAAGTCAGAAAGAAAAACCCCAATACAGTATACTAGAGCATATACATGGAATTTAGAAAGATGGTAATGATGACCCTATATGTGAGACAGCAGAAGAGACACAGATGTATAGAACAGTCCTTTGAAATTTGTGGGAGGAGGAGAGGGTGGGATGATTTGAGAGAATAGCACTGAAACATGTATATTATCATATATGGAACAGATCACCAGTCTAGGTTTGATTCATGAGACAGTATGCTCCAGGCTGGTGCACTGGGATGACCCTGAGGGATGGGCTGAGGAGGGAGGTAGGAGGGGGCTTCAGGATATGAAACACATGTACACCCATGGTAGATTCATGTCAATGTATGGCAAGAAAAAAACAAAAAACACTATGGTATCATAAAGTAATTAGCCTCCAATTAGAATAAATAAATTGAAAAAAAGTGAATAAATAATTTCATTATGGCAGTCACAATCTGCAGTGAATTTGGAGCCCCCCCCCCCCCCAAACCAAAGTCAGCTACTGTTTCCACTGTTTCCACATCTATTTGCCATTAAGATATGGAATTGTATGCTACGGTCTTAGTTTTCTGAATGTTGAGCTTTAAGCCAGATTTCTACTCTCCTCTATCATTTTCATCAAGAAACTCTTTAGATCTTCTTCACTTTCTGCCATAAGGGTGGTGTCATCTGCATCTCTGAGGTTATTGATATTTCTCTCAGCAATCTTGATTCCAGCTTGTTCTTCATCCAGCCTACGGTATTTCTTGATGCATTCTGCATATAAGTTAAATAATCAGGGTGGCAATATATAGCCTTGATGTACTCCTTTCCCTATTTGGAACCAGCCTGTTGTTCCATGTCCAGTTCTAACTTGCTTCTCCTGACCTGCATACAGGTTTCTCAAGAAGCAGGTCAGGTGGTCTGGTATTCCCATCTCTTGAAAGATTTTCCACAGTTCCTTGTGATCCACACATCAAAGCCTTTGGCATAGTCAATACAACAGAAATAGATGTTTTTTCTGAATGATCCAGAGGATGTTGGAAATTTTATTTCGGGTTCTTCTGCCTTTTCTAAAATCAGCCTGAACATCTAGAAGTTCACAGCTCATGTATTGCTGAAGCCTGACTTGGAGAATTTTGAGCATTACTTTACTAGCATGTAAGATGAGTGCAATTGTGTGGTAGTTTGAGCATTATTTGACATTGCCTTTCTTTGGGAAGGGAATGAAACCTGGCCTTTTCCAGTCCTGTGGCCCCTGTTGAGTTTTCCTAATTTGCTTTCATATTCAGTGCAGCACTTTCTCAGCATCATCCTTTAGAATTTGAAATAGCTCAACTGGAATTCCGTCATGTCCACTAGCTTTGTGACTACAGTGGCTTCCTGAGGCCCATTTGATTTCACATTGCAGAACATCAGTCTCTAGGTCAGTGATCACACTGTCGTGATTATCTGGGTCACGATGGTCTTTTTTGTACAGTTCTCCTGTGTATTCTTACAACCTCTTCTTAATATCTTCTGCAAGGCTATAAGCTGTAAATATGAAGAAAATATATTCTCATGGTAAGGAAAACTGAGATCTCTACTGTTAAAGACAGTGTCAATGTGTAGTGCCATGACTTAAACAAGACAAGATAAATAGCATTGAATTAGGAATACGAGGGATCCATGCAAAGAGAAAGGCAGCAGAGGCATTCTGTTTGTTTCTCATTTTTATCCAGACTACAAGTCCCTAACCAGTCCACATCCAGTACTATTTCTCTGTACACAGTTCCTACAATGTCAAGTGGTATAGATGCCCAGACCAACTAGAATACTTTGCTGATAAAATGGAAATGGTAGCTTTAGGAAAGGCCTAAGACTGATATTTTGGACAAACTCCAGGAGATAGGGAAGGAAAGAGAAATGTATAATGCTGCAGTCCCTAGGGATGCAAAGTGTGATGACACGGACATGACTTTGCAACTGAGGCACAACAACCACCTGATGGTATAGGCCTTGGAAAAATTCAGCTGACATGTTTTCCTGCATGCTCAGATCGTTGCAAGAGGGCCTTTAGGTTCCCCCACTTAGGAAGGAAGATCAACCTACTTCCCCTTTTCTTGTGCTTTGTGTAGGCATTTGGTGCCAACAGTTTCAGAATGGTAAGTGCCAGTGTCATTTGCAAGTAGCAACATCATCATGATAAACAATGCAATCTTGCTGGAGATTTGTGGTATTCTTCCTGTCCTCAGGCATCTCTGTAGTAAAGGATAGTACAACCCAATTGGTTAGGTTTGTAGTTGTTCACCTTAAGAAGTCCTTAGTCCTTAAGAAGGTCACAAAAAGGGGTCTTGCAAATATCTGCACATTGACAGATTCCTAGGCTGTTGCTATTGGTCCCCCGTGTAGAATGATTTCATCTGCCACTCCTCCCTTTTGCTGGGCCTTTCGGCTCTGATGCCATAATCATTGATATTTACAATTCCTCTTCAAGACACATAAACACATTCTTTACTAAATTTATTCTGGTTTCCCTGCAATCAATAGATATACATGACTCTGATCAAAGAAAGCACTTTAACTCTCAGAAAATGCAACAGTGGACTCTTTAACAAAATGTTCTTTGGAGATTTCAACCCAACACAGCTAGATTACATGAGTATTTTGACAAGATTCTTATAGAGACACTGCTTAAAGTGCTTTCATCCAAGGAGTCTGCAAAATGGATGGAAAAAAATAGTGCCATACCCTCACCTGGCTAAACTCTCACACACTGAGTCTTCATCTTCATATAAAAAGTATTCTCTCCCAAACATCCTTGTTGGATTTCTTTGGCAGTCCTCAAGCTTATACACTGTAAGACAGTGTTCTTTCTATTTTCTCTTATGAATCATTTCATTATCTACTTCCACCTGCTCACCTAATCAAGAAATGACAGTCCAATATGATTCCTTCATTTCTTTTGACCTAGCAAACACATAGAATGATTGGCCAAAAGCTTACCATTTTAATGCGAGATCATTCTTTCAAAACCCTAAGAAAGAGTGAGGCATTATAATGGGCAAACCTCTACAATGGCTGCTCTCCCTGAATATAATTCTTAGAAGTGCTGGCTAGTACAACCACATTTCTGAGAAAGTAGAAGCTGGTGGAGTATGAGAAGGCCCCAATCAGCATCATTAAAAATGTCTCTACATTTAGAGCAACTCACTGAAAACTAACAGTACATAACTAGCGTTATGGGCAAAAGACAGCATACAGCCAATGCTGTAATAAAGATGTGCATAGAGTCAGGAAACAAGGGAGGATAAGTAATCAGGTTGGGAGCTGGGCCCCAAGAAAAGGACACACATGAGGAGATATATATTACAGCCTTGGAGAATTACCACAGCATGACAGGTTCAGGGTGTATGATGTGATCCTAGACCTGGGATCTGACATCAGGAAGGTGAGCCCACTAGCTGGCTTGAAAGCCAGTACAATGAACAGTAAGGCTCCTAAAAGCTTGGACTCCACTAGTGAAGAGCATGTACACATGTATTTATCTCTGAAACAGTGCAGAAAAATCGGACGGAATCTGTGCAGAATGCTGGCCAGCTTCCCAGGACCACCATACTGTGTACCCCATATCCCAAACCACATTCAACACCTACTCTAGCTCTTCTTGCTCCATAGCTGCTTCCATCTGGGGTGAATTTGCCATTCCTGAGAGAGGAAAGAGAATGAACTCAGGAGAAACACAATCAGTTCAGACTCAACCCTCAAGAGTTCTGTTCCTGAAAACTGGGAGAAATTCCCAACCTCAAGCCATGTTATTGGACACTGAGCAGAGCAACAGCCCCGTGATACCTGTCAGTGGCATTAAGCCCTCTGTCTCCAACACCATCTCCTGCCAGTGTGAACACTGCCAGGACACACTGATGTGTCACAAGACGCACACTATTGTCATGTGCAGCTCTCCAAGCAAAACCACTGGGCAAATGTAGACTACACAGGACTGTTCCCACATAAGACCACCCCTTTACCATGACAGTCATTGTTTCATTTCACCTTATTTCACAATCAAACAGAAAGATTAAAAAAAAATGAGAAGGCATGTGTATTTGTTTCCAATGAAAGAGAAAGGAAAAAAGGAACATAAACAAAAATTGTAATAGAGAAATCACTTATCAGATTGAATTGAAGAATAACAATAAGAAGAATGCAAAATCAGATAGGGAAAAACATAGATGGACACACTAAATATTTTAACAAGAAATGAGAAGAAAAAAATCCACTCAGATGAAGAATAAAATAATGAAATAGAAACCACTCTACAAAGAAATAACAGAGATGAGGTGATGAAAACTACCCAATCAGAATATCAAATGGATGAACAAATTTCAAAATAAAGGCCAATTTAAAGACTCTCTGGGATAGCATCAAGAGTAGCAGCACCCAAATATTTGGGGTCTCAGAGAGGAAGACATAGAAAGCTGTTGAAATTTTATAGATAAATAAACAGTTCTCATACCTAAAGAAAGAAAGAAACTTAGAAATTCAGGAAGAGAAAGAGCAGAGAGTTCTAGAAATATGAACGCAGACCCACATGAAAACACATCAAAGTTAAATGATCAGTTAACAAGAAAGAGAAATGTAACAATGGAAAAGAAAGTACACGAGATATCTGCAAGGTTATAAGCTGACTTGCTATTTGTGCGGTGGCGTTGCACTGGGCCTCCTCAGAACTGGCAATTTGTTGGAGTTCTTGACTGCTCACAGGAGGTTTTGGGGCCTGATTAGGCCCATGATCGCCTTGTTTGCGTTGCCAACAGATCATTCATGAAGATCTGTGGTTCAATCCCCTGCAGTACTACCTCAAGATAAGTGACAGAAACACGGGTTTTGTGGGGATCAGGTGGTAGGACCTGAAGTGTGGAGGTCAGGACTCTCTCCTTTCCTAAATGGGGAAACACAGGCTCATTCAAGCTGACTACAAAGCCTGGAGTTGGGTGATGCAGGTTGCAGCTGACAGGCTGTGACAGGAGGCTTGGGGGTTTAATATGACCAAATTTCACTTAAAGAAACTCTGGTTACAGCATGAGAGTCCTAGGTGCCTCTGATGGAGGCAGGGTGAATGAAGAATCACTGTCAGAATGATCCATCCCAATGGGTCCTGCCACCCGCAAACATCCTGCTGCTCAATGAGTTTGAAATTGCATGAGCTCTTCAATCCTGCCCCTCACCCTGGGAAGGCCTATCAGTTGGAAGGGATTTACCTCTGCTTCCCACTTCACTTTTATGCTGACTTTGGCATATTCTGTGAGTTTCCACATCCACTCTTTGGCCATTCTCCACCACCATACAGACAATGTTGGAAGTGGCTTTGGGCTGGTTGGGGACATAACTGAAGAACTGTTGGAGGAAATGAACAGGTATCCCAAAATGGCAAGACGCGGTGCCTGCTGAAGTTATCTCCCGCATTGCTGGACACAGCATCTTCAGCTACTGAAACACATGTTCCCTGTTTGCATCCGGGTCCCTGGGCCTTGCATATATGTGTATATGCATTGCATGTGTTTGTGTCAACTGTATTTGTGTATGCTTCTCTGTGTGTGTGTGTCCAGTCTACTGCAGACACAGAGGTGAAGCACAAAGACGTGAGATGGGGAGCAACTAGAAAAGGATGCACACAGCGTGTACAGACTGGTGGAGAATAGTCGATGTATATCTGTATCTCACAGTCCAGGAGAAGAATGAGGAAATGATGGTCATTGACAATTCAGGAAGGTGGCTCCACAAATGTGGAATTACCTCAAGAGACATAAAAAACCTCAAAATCTCTGCTCTGTTGTTGTGTGTGTTTGTACCGGGAAATGGTAGTGTAGTTTAAGTAGTCACCCGGAGTAAGACAAGTAGAGTAGGGCTTTCAAAACACTGTCTGTAGACCTTTAAGTCTGTGGGATATGAACTGCCCCGTGGAAATGGATGACATGGTAGGGTAGAACCCCGTATTTAGAAGAGACCTAGGTCCTTTGGAAAAGTGCAGAGCCTGGGAGGAGGAGGCCCAGAAAGTGAGCGTACAACACTGGAGACACATTCTACACAAGTGAGAAGGAGAACACCCTGGGCTAGTGTTGCCTAGTATCAGCCAGGACCCTTGCAGAGTGTGTCATACATTGGCACCATGTGAGAGAAATGACCGCCTAAAATATTTGCTGTAGTTAACCACTGGAGCTTGCTTATGCTCAGGTGGACTGATTTTTTTTTTTTTTTTCTTTTCTCCTTGATGACCCAATGTGCCAGAAATCAGTTTTACTCAGTATATGTTACTTGCCTAACATCATGTATAAATTTGAAATATACATTATTTTCTTCCTTTTTTTGATTTAATTAATTTTATTTAATTGGAGGCTTCCTACTTTACAATTGTGTGGGGTTTTTTGAAATACATTGACATGGATCAACCTTGGATGTACATATGTCTGAAACCCCTTTAACCTACTCTCACCTCCATCATCAACCCATTCCTCTGGTCTTTTGCAAAGCTTTGAGTACCCTGCTTATTGCAATGAATTTGCACTTGTCATCTACTTGAGATAGGGTAACATACCTGTTTCAATGTAGTTCCCTAATATTGGCTCACCTTCCCCCTTAGATTCCAAAAGACTGTTTTAACATCCATGTCTCCTTCACTGTCTTGCATATAGGATCGTCAATCAGTTCAGTTCAATCCAGTCCAGTCACTCAGTCGTGTCCAACTCTTTGCAACCCCATGAATCTCACAAGCAAGGGCTCCCTATCCATCATCAACATCCGGAGTCCACTCAAACACATATCCATTGAGTCGATGATGCCATCCAATCATCTCATCCTCTGCCGTCCCCTTCTCCTCCCGCTCTCAACCTTTCCAAACAACAGGGTCTTTTCCAAAGAGTCAGGTCTTCTCATCGGGAGGCCAAAGTATTGGAGTTTCAGCTTCAACATAAGTCCAATGAACAGCCAGGACTGGTCTCGTTTAGGATGGACTCCTTTAAAGGAGTCCCCCTTTAGGTTGGGTCTCCTTGCATTCAAGGGACTCACAAGAGTCTTCTCCAACACCATAGTTCAAAAGCATCAATTTTTCTGCGCTCAGCTTTCTCTATAGTTCAACTTTCACATCCATACATGACTACTGGAAAAACCATAGCCTTGAGTAAATGCACATTTGTTTACAAAGTAATGTCTCTGCATTTTAATGTGTTGTCTAGGTTTGTCACAACTTTCCTTCCAAGGAGCAAGCGTCTTTTATTTCATGGCCAAGGTCACCATCTGCAGTGATTTTGGAGCCCCCCAAAATAAAGAAAGCCACTGTTTCCACTGTTTTACCATATATTTGCCATGATATCTGCCATATTAGTTTACAGGCCCACAAAAAGTGGGCAAGAGTGTTCCCTTTTCTCCACACCCTCTCCAAAAAATCCTTTACTGCTTTTAGACATTTTGATAATGGCATTCTGACTGCTGTGAGGTGGTATGTCATTGTAGTTTTAATTTCTATTTCTCTAATAATTTAGAATGGGTTCCACTGGAAAAGGTAATGGCAAACCACTTCAATATTCTTGCCTTGAGAACTCCATGAAACCACTTCGATATTCTTGCCTCAAGAACCCCATGAACAGTATGAAAAGGCAAGAAGCTAGGACACTGAAAGATTAATTCCTCAGGTCGGTAGGTGCCCTATATGTTGCTAGAGGGCAGTGGAGAAATAACTCCAGAAAGAATGAAGGGATGGAGCCAAAGAAAAAAACAACACCTAATTGTGGATGGGTCTGGTGATAGAAACAAGGTTTGATGTTGTAGAGAGCAATATTGCGTAGGAACCTGAAATGTTAGTTCCATGAATCAAGGCAAATTGGACCTGGTGAAACAGGAGATAGGAAGAGTTAACGTCGACATTTTAGGAATCAGTGAACTAAAATGGAATTGAATGGATGAGTTTAACTCAGATATCTACTACTGTGGACAGGAATCCCTTAGAAGAAATGGAGTAGCTATTATAGTCAACAAAAGAGTCCAAAGCGCATTACTCGGATACAATCTCAAAAATGACAGAATGATTTCCGTTCATTTCCAAGGCAAAACATTCAATATCTCAGTAATCCAACTCTATGGCCCGTCCAGTAATGCTGAAAAAACTGAAGTAGAACTCTTCTATGAAGACATATAAGACTTTTTTGAACTAACACCAAAAAGAAAAAAAAAAAAAAAAAAAGAAAGAAAGAAAAAGTAAAAAATCCTTTTCATTAAAGGGGACTGGAATGCAAAAGTAGGAACTTAAGTTGGAGTAACAGGCCAATTTGACCTTGGAGTACAGAATGAAGCAGGGTAAATGTTAACAGAGAGAGAGGGTAAATGTTGCCAAGAGAATGCACTGGTCATAGCATACACTCTCTTCCAACAACAGAAGAGAAGACTCTACAAATGGACATCACCAGACAGCCAACACCAAAATCAGACTGATTACATTCTTTGCAACCAAAGGTGGAGAAGCTCTATACAGTCAGCAAATACAAGACCAGGATCTGATTGTGGCTAAGATCATGAACTCCTTATTGCCAAATTCAGACTAAAATTGAAGAAACTGTAGAAAACCACTAGACCATTGAGGTATGACCTAAATCAAATCCCTTATGTCTATACACTGTAAGTGAGAAATAGATTTAGGAGATTAGATCTGATAGACAGAGTGCCTGATGAACAATGGATTGAGGTCCGTGACACTGTACAGGAGATAGGGTGCAAGACCGCCCCCAAGAAAAAGATATGCAAAAAAGCAAAATGGCTGCCTGAGGATATTATAAATAGCTGTGAAAAGAAAAGAGGCAGAAAGGAGAAATATACCCATTTGAATGCAGAAATCCAAAGAATAGCAAGGAGAGATAAGAAAGCCTTCCTCAGCGATCAATGCAAAGAAATAGAGGGAAACAACAGAATGAGAAAGACTAGAGATATCTTCCAGAAATTAGAGATACCAAGGGAGTATTTCATGGAAATATGGGCTCAATAAAGGATAGAAATTATATGGACCTAGCAGAAGCAGAAGATATTAAGAAGAAGTGGCAAAAATACACAGAATAAATGTACAAAAGGGATCTTCATGACCCAGAAAATCATGAAGATACGATCACTCACACTCACCTAGAGCTGGCATCCTGGAATGTGAAGTCAAGTGGGCCTTGGGAAGCATCACTGTGAATCAAGCTAGTGAAAGTGATAGAGTACAAATGAGCTATTTCAAATCCTAAAAGATGATGCGGTGAAAGTGCTACACCCAATATGTCAGCAAATTGGGAAAACTTATCAGTGGCTACAGGACTGGAAAAGATCAGTTTTCATTCCAGTCCCAAAGAAAGGCAATGCCAAAGAATGTTCAAAATTGCACTAATCTCACACACTAGTAAATAATGCTCAAAATTCCCCAAGCTAGGTTTCAGCAATACATGAATTGTGAACTTCCAGATATTCAACCTGGATTTAGAAAAGGCAGAGGAACCAGGGATCAAATTGCCAACATTCACTGGATCATCGAAAAAGCAAGAGAGTTTCAGAAAAAAGACATCTATTTTTACTTTGGTGTGTGGATCACAATAAACTGTGGAAAATTCTGAAAGAGATGGGAATACCAGCTAACCTGACCTGCCTCTTGAGAAACCTGTATGCAGGTCAGGAAGCAACAGTTAGAACTGAACATGGAACAACAGACTGTTCCAAATAGGTAAAGGAGTATGTCAAAACTGTATATTGTCACTCTGCTTATTTAACTTACATGCAGAGTACATCATGAGAAACTCTGGGCTGGATGAATCACAAGCTGAAATCAAGATTGCCAGGAGTAATATTAATAACCTCAGATATGAAGATGACACTACACTTCTGGCAGAAATTGAAAGAGAAGAGTGAAAAAGTTGGCTGAAATCTCAAAATTCAGAAAACTAAGAAGATGGAATCTGGTCCCATCACTTCATGGCAAATAGATGAAGAAACAGTGGACACAGGGGCTGACTGTATTTTACTAGTCTCCAAAATCAGTGCAGATGGTGATTGCAGCCCTGAAATTAAAAGTTGCTTACTCCTTGGAAGGAAAGTTATGACTAACCTGACAGCATATTAAAAAGCAGAGACATTACTTTACCAACAAAGGTTGATCTAGTCAAGGCTATGGTTTTTCCAGTAGTCATGTATGGATGTGATAGTTGGGAGTATAAAGAAAGCTGAGTGCCGAAGAATTGATGCTTCTGAACTGTGGTTTTGGAGAAGACTCTTGAGAATCCCCTGGACTGCAAGGAGATCCAATGAGTCATTCCTAAAAGAGATCAGTCCTGGGTGTTCATTTAGGGACTGATGCTGAAGCTGAAACTCCAATACTTTGGCCACCTGATCCGGTTAGCTGACTCATTTGAGAAGATCCTAATGTTGGGATAGATTGAGGGCACAGAAGATGAGATGGCTGGATTACATCACCAACACAATAGACATAGGTTTGGGTGGATTGTGGGAGTTGGTGATTGAGATGGAGGCCCCAAGTACTGTGATTCATTGGGTAGCAAAGACTCAGGCATGACTGAGCAACTGAACTGGAACTGGAACTGAATAATTTAGTGATGTTGAGTGACGTTAAATGATGTTGAACATCTTTTCATGTGTTTGTCAGTTATCTGTATGTTTCCTATGGAAAAATATCTATTTGAATCTTTTCCTCACTTTTTGTTTGGGTTGTTTGTTTTACTAGCATTGAATTGGATGAGATGCTTCTCTTTTTGAAATTAATCCTCTGTTAGATGTTTCAGTTGTTCTTATTTTCTCACATTCTGAAGGTTGTCTTTCCACCTTACTTATAGTTTTCTTTATTGTCTGTAAACTTATGCTTAATCAGTTTACACTTTAGTTTTTTTTTTTTCCATTACTTTAGGAATTGGTTCATAGAGAATTTATGTTTTCTAGGGCTTGGCCTATGTTTTCCTCTAAGAGTTTAATAGTTTTTGGTCTTACCTTAGGTCTTTAATCCATTTGGAATTTATCTTTGTGTATGGTTTTAGGAGTATTCTAACTTCATTCTTTTACATATAGCTTTCCAGTTTTTCCAGCACCATTTATTGAAGAGGCTGTCTTTGCCCCATTGCATATTCTTCCCTCCTCTGTCAAAACAAGGTGGCCATAGATGCACAGGTTTATTTCTGGGCTTTCTATCCTGTGCCATTGGGCTACATTTCTGGTTTTGTGCCAGTAGCATATTGTCTTGATGACTGTAACTTTGTAGTATTATCTGAAGTCAGGAAGGTTGATTCCTCCAGTTGTATTCTTCTTTCTCAAGACTGTTTTGGCTATTTGGGATCCTTTGCATTTCCATAAGAATTGTCAAATGTGTTTGCTCTAGTTGTGTGAAAAATGCATTGGTAATTTGGAAAGATCATATTGAATCTGTAAATCACATTTGATAGTATTGGCATTTTAGCAATATTGATTTTTTCCTTCCCAAGAACATGAAATATCTCATCATCTATTCATGTCGCCTTTGATTTCTTTCTTTAAGGCTAGTTACTCTGTTACTCAGTTCTGACTCTTTGTTACTCTATAGACTGTAGCCCTCCAGGCTCCTCTGTCCATAGAATTCTCCAGGCAAGGATAGCATAGTGGGTTGCCATTTCCTTCTCTAGGGGATCTTCCCAACCCAGGGGCCAAGCCCAGGTCTCTCACATTGCAGGTACACTTGTTACAGACTGAGCCACAAGTGAAGCCTTTCATTTCATTTGTTCCTTATGATTTTCTGTGTACAGTTATTTTGACTCATTAGGTAAGTTTATTCCTAGATATTTAATTCTTTTTACTGCAATGGTGGCTGGGATGTATGTCTTAATTTCCCTCTCTGATTTTTCATTGTTAGTATATAGAAATGCAAGTGATTTCCATGCATTAAAATTGCATGCTGCATCTTTTCCATATCAAATGATTACCTCTAGTAATTCCCTCTGATACTATCTTTAGGGTTTTCTATGTACACTTATTATGTCGTCTGCAACCAGTGAGAACTATATTTCTCATTTTCTCATCAGGATTATGTTCATTTGTTTTTCATCTCTGATTGTTGCAGCTAAGGCTTTCAGAAATATGTTGAATAGTAGTGGTGAGAGTAGACACCCGTGCCTTGTTCCTGATCTTAGGGTGAATGCTTTCAATTTTTCACCACCAAGAATGTTTGTGGTAAGCCTATCATATGTGGCCTATAATATGTTGAAGTAGGCTCATTCTAGGCCCATTTTTTGAAGAGTTTCAATCATAAATGGGTGCTGAATTTTGTTAAAGCTTTTTCTGCATCTATTGAAGTGATCTTGTGGTTTTCATCTTTCAGTTTGTTAATATAGTATATCACATTGTTTGATTTGTGTGTAGTGAAGAATCTTTGCATTTCTGGAATAAACCAGATTTGGTCATGGTGTATGTGTTTTTTGATGTGTTGTTGACTTTTGTTTGCTAAAATTTTGTTGAGGATTGTTGCATCTGTGTTCATCAGTGATATTGGCCCATACTGTTCCTCTTTTGTGTTTTCTTTCTCTTGTTGGTATCATGGTGATGTTCGCCTTCTAGAATGAGTTTGGAAGTGTTCCTTCCCTGCTATATTTTGAAAGAGTTTTACAAGGATAGATATTAACTCTTCTCTAAATGTTTGATAGAATTCTCCTGTGAACTCATTTTGTCCTGGACTTTTGTTTTTCTTGGGGATTCTTGATCACAGCTTCAATTTCAGTGCTTGTAATTTCTATTTCTTCCTGGTTCAGTCTTGGATGTTTGAACTTTTCTAAAAGTGTCTATTTCTTCCTGTTTATTCAATTTATGACCATAGAGTTGTTCATAATAGTCTTTTATAATACTTTATGTTTCTGCATTCTCTGTTTTAACCTCCCCTTTTTCATTTCCAGTTTTCTTGACTTTATTTTCTCATTTCTCCTGATGAGTTTGGTTAAAGGTATGTCTTTATCTTTAGAAAGAACCAGTTTTCAGTTTTATTAATCTTTACTATTGTTTCTTTCATTTGTTTTTCATTTGTTTCTGCTGAAATTTATGGTATCTTTACTTCTACTAATTTTTTCGGTTTTTTGTTCTTCTTTTTCCAGCAGTTGTAGGTGTAAAGTTAGATTTTCTGTTCAATGGTTTTCCTGTTTCTTGAAGTAGAATTTTATTGCTATAAACTTCGCTCTTAGACCTGCTTTTCTGCATCCCATAGATTTTGACTTGTCATGTGTTCATTGTTATTTGTTTCTAGAAGTATTTTTTTTTTAATTTCTCTTTTGATTTCCTCAGTAACCTTTTGGTTATTTAAAAGCATGTTTAATCTCCATGTGTTAGTGCTTCTTAAAGTTTTGTTTTTGTTTTGTATATGATATCTAATCTCATAAACATAGTTATAGAAGAGGATACTTGATATGATTTCAATTGTCTTAAATTTACTGAGTTTTGATTTGTGACCCAAGATGTGATCTATCCTGGAGAATGTTCCATGTGCACTTGGAAAGAAGGTATATTCTTCTGCATTTGGATGGAAGGTCCTGAAGGTACAAATGAAACCCATGCCATCTTCTTTATCATTTAAACCTTGTGTGTTCTTACTAATTTTCTGTTTTGATAATCTGTCTATTATGAGTGGGGTAATAAAGTTTCCTACTATTGTGCTCCTGTCAATTTCTCCTTTTTATCTGTTAGTGTTTGTGTTATGTTTTGAGGTGCTCCTATGTGTATGTGTGTGTGTGGGGGGGGGCGTAGATGTTTACAGGTGCTTTGTCTTCCTCTTTGATTGATTCCTTGATCATTATATAATGTCCTTCCTATCTCTTGTAATCTTTATATTCAGGACTATTTTTACTGATATGCAGTTTGCTACTCCAGAACACTTTGGTTCCAATTTACAAGGAATATTTTTTTTTCCTCCATTCACTTTCAGTCTCTATGTGTTTTGATGTCTCGAGGGGGTTTCTTGCTGAGAGCAAAAATAGGGGTCTTCTTTTTGTATCCATTCAGCCAGGCTGTGTCTTTTGAGTATGTAATCTATTTACTTTTAAAGTAATTATTGATATATATGTTCCTATTGATATTTTCTCAATCGTTTGGGGTTGATTTTGTAGATCTTTTTTTCTTCTCTTGTATTTCTTGACTATATAAGACCCTTTAACGTTTGTTGTAAAGCTGCTTTGGTGGCACTGAGTTCTCTTAAATTTTGCTTGTCTGAAAAGCTTTTTGCTTCTTCATCAGTTTTGAATGAGATCCTTGCTGGGGACTAAAATCTTGGTTGTAGATTTTTCTCTTTCAATACTTTAGATATAACCTGCCATCCCCTTCTGTCCTGCAGAGTTTCTGCTGAAAGTTCAGTGGTTATGCATTTGTGGTTTCTCTTGTATGTTACTTGTGTCCTCTTCCTTGATGCTTTTAACTTTCCTTCTCTGTGTTTAATATGTGTTACTTTGATTACTATGTGTCTTGCCATGTTTCTCCTTGGGCTTATCCTGTATGGAACTCTTTGTGCCTCTTGGTCGTGATCGACTATTTCCTTTTCCATGTTAGGGAAATTTCCAACAATAATCCCTTGAAAAATATTCTCATACACTTTCTTTCAATCTTGTTATCTGGGACCTGTATAATTCAAATGCTGGTGAATTTGCTATTGTCCCTGAGGCCGCTGAGATTATCCCCAGTTCTTTTCCTTCTTTTTACTTTATTCTGCTCTTCAGAGGTTACTTCCACAATTTTACATTCCAGATCATTGATGCCTTCATCTATTTCAGATATGCTGTCATTGATTCCTTCTAGAGTATTCTTCATTTCAGTAATTGTGTTGTTTGTTGCCATGTGTTTCTTTTTTAATTCTTATTGGTCTTTGTTATAGGATCTTTACATGTTCTCTATTTAGTTTACAAGGTTTCTGATCATCTTTACTATTTTTCCCCCCAGGTCATTTGTCTATTTCCACTTCATTTATTTGAACTCCTGTGTTTATAGTTTGTTCCTCCATTCGTGGAGTACTTCTCTGCATTTTCTTTCTTTCTTTTTTTTTTTAGTAAACTTTCTGTGTCTGAGTTCTCCTTTGCCTAGGCTTCAAGTTTGAATTATTTCTTTCATTTGATTTCCACACTCTGAAGATTGTTTTAGTGGCTTCTGTGAGCTTCCTATAGGGTGAGATTTGTGCTGAGTAATTGGTTTTTTGTTTGTTTTTCCTCTTAAGGGCTAGCTTAAATGAGTTAGTAATCCTGTCTGCTGATGATTGGGTTTGTATTTTTGTTTTTTTGTTGTTAAATGAGGCGTCCTGCACAGGGTGCTATCATTGGTTGCTCTCAGGTGATGCTGGGCCTTGTATTCACATGGTTTAGTTTATGTAAGTTCTCTCTATTTGATACTCAGTAAGGTGAATTATCTGACCATATAGGGTTTTGGAATCAGTGCTCCCATTCCAATGGCTCAGGGCTTGATCTCTGGTCAGAAATAAAGATTCCACCACTGGTTTTGTATGACATTATGTGAGATCAAACAAGTGTCCAAAAGTGAGAAACCAAAGATGAATCCCAGACAAAAGACAGTTATAAGATAAGACACATAATAACTAAATAAAATGGAATATCCACATTTACTTACGCATGTAAAGGCAAAGTCAAAACAGCTCAAGAAAATGAAGTACAGTAGATTGAACTGGTAAAACTGTAAAACAAAATTTATGTCAAAATGTTAAGAAGAAAACTAATTAAAGCCAAACTTAAAATAAACTAAAGCAAGGTGTTGAGTGGGTATAAAGCAATGAAATAAAATTTTACATATGTTTAGAGGAAAGAAAAAAAAAGCGAAGAAAGAAAAAATATAAAGAAGTTATATAGCATTAGAGGAAGCAATTTTATATACACTGAAGATTAAATGCATGCAGCAAAGAGCTATAGAAAAGAAAACAACTGAACCAACGTGAGAAAATATGATAGGTTTTAAAAATTATAATTAGAAAAAATGAAAACAAGAAGAAGATGAAAGAAAAGAGGAAAACTCCACAGAACTGCCAAAGTCCAATGTAGAGGCAGAGGTTTATAGTAACAATAAAAAATGTGACTAAATATATACATATACATATGGACCCATAAACAAAATCAAAACATTCCAACAAAAATAAAAGGAAAGAAAAAATTATATACACTGGTACAAAATTAAGCAAATACAGCACAAACTGGAAAACAAAGCTAAAGCAAAGGGCCAATTAAGGAATAACGTAATGAAAATGAAGCTAACAGATACATTGAGAGGAAAGAGAAGTAAAGAATGAAAGAATAGTTTTGCGAAGCTAAATAGAGGCTGATAAGGAAGATTTATACACATTAAAGATTAACTGCAAGGGGGAAAGAACAGTAGGAAAAGCAAGTAAAGGAATAAATGTAGAAAATGATAATAGGGTTAAAAATTAAAATTTAATGAGAGAGGGAGAGAAAGCAAACTCTACAAAACTACAAAGGCACACGTAGAGGAAGCGGTATATAACAACAACAACAACAAAGAGTGACTGGGAAAAGAAAAACTCAAAAGCTTAATTAGATTCCATATTGCCAAAAAAAGGTGACAACTACAACACAGGGGGTGGGCTGGGGAAGGGGGAGAAGAAAGAAAGAAATTCTGAAAGATCTACAGAACAAGTCAAAACGTAAGAAAGAGAAATGTTTCTCTTGAGTGAATGCTGTCAGAGTCCTTTCCCTCACTGGGAGTCATAGTTCACCTCCCCTCCCTAGGATGCCCTCCAACACTCTGCTGATCTCTGGATCTGCTGTGGAGGCAGCTCAGATTCCAAAGTGGACCTACTCCTGTGTGTTCTTGGCTCAAACGCCCACAGCTATCAGAACCAGTATGATTTCTTTTGTGGGAGATATCAATTACCTTTTATATATTCCATAGACACAGAGTCTGACTAGTTGATCATGTGGATTTAACCTGCAGCTTTTACAGCTGGTGGGAGGTTTTTGTCTATTCTTCCAAAGACTCTTCCCATGGGTTTCAATTGTGATTTATTTTTTTCCAACTCAGCATGTGGGTTGGCCATTAGGGTTTGCTTCTGGGGCTGACCTGGAGGACTTGTGTTTGTCCCATTAGGGCTAGGTGTGGAGGTGGTACAGCTGCTTGAGTTGCAGGGATCCTGGCAGCACCAGCTACTCAGGGGGGAGTTATCAGTTAGCGCAGAAGGAAATAAAGTGCTCTAGAAAGGTATGGCAACCATTATTGATAAATATGCTCCAGTATTCTTGCCTGGAGACCACTCCCCCATCTGACAGAAAAAGCCTGACAGGGCACAGTCTACTGGGCCTAAAAGAGTGGGAAACTGCCCGAATGATCCTGAGTGCATAGATGCAAGATATGTGTTGCCCATGTCAGCTTTGTCCTAGTGAGTATTGAGAATGAAGGTGACATAGCTGATTGGCTTGAGGACACTCTGGTGGTTACAAGTGGTGCAGGGACATGGACTGCCTCCACCACAGGAATTATGGCCCTATCAAGTGTGTCTTTGAGCGTCTTGTAGCTGGCAATCAGACGGCCTCTTTGACCAGTCTTTTTCTGGGACTCTGCCCACTCAGGCAAGTAGAGGGCTCCCTTGCCTAGGTTTCACTCTGCTACACCATGTGGTTAGGCACATAGAGGGGCCTCCACTGGGATACAAGTCAGTAGATCTGTGGATCAGACACATGAAAAGACATCCTGAGTGGGGTGCTCCTCTGTAGTTTAGTGTGTCAGGCTGTTGATGTGCCAGCCTCTCTATTGTTTAGTAACCAATGCTGGTATGCCCAAAGTGGAAATAAATTTCATTGTAGATGTGTCTGGTGATGAAAGTAAAATCAAATGATGTAAAGAACAGTATTGCAGGGGAACATGTCCAGATTTTCCAGCATAACTTATCAAATATATTATCTTCTTTTCATTGCATATTGTTGCCTCCTTTATCATAGATCAGGTGATCATGTGGGCAAGAGATTAGCTTAGGGTTTTCTGTCTGTTCCATTGGCTTTAATCCCGATTTTGTGCCAATTGCATGCCATGCTGATTACTATAGGTTTGTTTGTGTTTTTTTTTTTTTTTTTTTTTTGCATAGACTGAAGAGGGGAAACCTGCCTCCCCCAGCTCAGTTTTTCTTTCTCCAGTTTGTTTCATTAATCAAAGTCTTCGTGTTTCCATCAAGTTGTAAAGATTTTTTTTTCCAATTCGGTGAGAAAATGTCATTCATAAATTAATAGGGGTTGCACTGAATCTGTAAGCTCCTTTTTGTAGTGTAGCTATTTCCACAGCATTGATTCTTCCAGTCCAAAGAATAGTATATCTCTCATTCCATTTGTGTCATCTTTCATTTGTTTTATCCATACCTGGTTCTTTTCTGTGCACAAGTTTTTTCTCTGCTTAGGCAGGTTCATTCCCAGAGATTGTATTTTTCTTGTTACAATGGTGAATTAAACTGTTTCCTTAATTTTTGTTTTTGGTTTATTGTTGTTATGTGTAGATTTCTTTGTGTTTATTTTGCATTCAGAAACTTCTCTAAAGTCATTGACTATGTTTACTAATTTTCTGGTCGCATCTTATGATCCTCTGGCATAGTAATATATGTTTGCAAACAGTAACAGTTTTACCCCTTCTTTTCCAGTTTTCTGGAAATTATTTTCTTCTCCTTCTTCGCTGATTGCTGTAGCTAGAACTCACAAGATTATGTTGATTAACAGAGGTAAGAGTTGGCAACTTTGTTTTTTTCATGAACTTAGGCAGCATGTTTCAGATTTTACCTATGAGAAGCATGCAAACAGTGGTTTTATCCATACATGGCCTTTATTAAGTTGAAGAAAATTCTCTCTGTTCCCACTTCTTCTACAGCTTTTATCATAAACGGGTGCTGAATTTTGCCAAAGGCGTTTTCTGCATCTATATCTTAGATGGTTTCGAGAGATTTCCTTGGAAACACCTTTGTTATCTTTCAGTGTTCTTTCCCCCTTTGGCCACCTGATGCAGAGTGCTGTCTCATTAGAGAATGCCCTGATACTGGGAAATATTGAAGGTAAAAGGAGAAGTGGGTAGCAGATGCTGAAAGGGTTATAGTATCACCAACTCTATGGACATGAGTCTGAACAAATTCTGGGAGATAGGGAAGCTAAGACTGATGGGACACAGGCCATGGGGTGGCAAAGGGATGGACATGAATAAGTGACTGAACAACATTAGCAACACATTCTCTCCTGTTATTGGCAGTAGTAGTCATTCTTGACTACTTCATTTTCTATCACACCATACCCTATCTGCATCTCAGTTACACTAATTTTACCACTTACATGCATAGATTCAGCCACATTTACTGTCATAAATGTCCCCCAATGGCCAAAAATGTATGTGATTTCCCAACTACACATGACCCAGTGTTCTAACCTTTCTCCAGCAGCCATTTATGTTCCTCAGGCACCCTCTACTTTGCTCTAGCCAGAGAAAATTGTCATTCGCCAGCTAAGCCATGCGACAGGAAGCAAGTTCTTGAGGATAAATAAACTTTTAGGATTCTGTATTCTATCATTTTCTCAATCTTCACATTGTTCCTTTAAGTTTCATTTCTTCAATCACACTGAAATTTCAGTCTGTGCTCTGTTCATCTCAGTCTCACTGTCTGTGAAGACACTGTTCTTGTTTTCCTTGATTTTCCTTTTTTAGAAATGTCTATGAGAGTTTATTTTAAATTCTTCTGGGAGTTTTTTTTTTTTTTTTTTCAGTCTACAAGTCGTTTTGAGATTTTAATTTTAGATTGACCTGCTTGATGAGCTTTGATAGATTCTCCTTTCCAAATGGAAAAAAAATATGACAACCCACGTCTATTTTAACTTCTGATTCTACTCACCTGCATTCAGGAGTAAAGGATTGTTTCTGAATAATACAACCTGCATGGGTGTACATCTTAGTCACTGAATCATGCCCGACTCTTTGCAACCTCATGGACTGCAGCCCACCAGGCTCCTCTGTCCATGGGCTTTTCTAGGCAAGGATATTGGGTTGGGTACCCATTTCCTTCTCCAGGACAACCTGAATAGTGGAACCAAGAAGAAACATAATTTTTAAGGTTTTAAATCTTAATAAATTCTGGACTTGCAGAAACAATTCCCTCAAAAATAAAAAAAAAAATGGTTGCAAGTTAAAGTCAACAACTTTGGTTGCCTATCCCAAGATCATCTAAAAATAAAATAATCATTGGCTTCTATGAAAAGCATATTTTTCAGTTACTCATATAGCTGAGGAATATAAAAAAGCAAAATGAAATCTCAGAGATCTATATCATAAATAGAGGAAAATAATGAAATTTGAAACTGAAAGAGAAATTGAAGCTAAGGTATGAATCTTTCTCATTTTTTTCTTGGTGAGTGGTAGTTTGCATTCTTGCTGGTAATTTTTTTTCCCATCAGGATTCCTTAAATCAGGGTCCATACTTGCTATTCAACCCAAGCAAGATGGTAGGCACTGAGAGGGCGTCAGAAGGCAGACTGACTGAAACTGCAATCACAGACAACTAGCCAATCAGATCACATGAACCACAGAATTGTCTAACTCAATGAAAGTAAGCCATGCCGTCTGGGGCCACCCAAGATGCTTGGGTCATAGTGGAAAGGTCTGACAGAACGTGGTCCACTGGAGAAGGGAATGGCAAACCATTTCGGATTTTTTTTTTTTTTTTTTTTTTTTGCCTTGAGAACACCATGAACAGTTTGAAAATGCGAAAACATAGGACACTGAGAGGTGAACTCCCCCGGTCGGTAGGTGCCCAACATGCTACTGGAGATCAGTGGAGAAATAACTCCAGAAAGAATGAAGGGATGGTGCCAAAGCAAAACCAACATCCAGTTTTTGATGGGACTGGAGATAGAAGCATGGTCCAACACTGTAAAGAGCAATATTGCATAGGAACCTGGAATGTTAGGTCCATGAATCAAGGCAAATTGGAAGTGGTCAAATAACAGATGGCAAGAGTGAACATCGATAATCTAGGAATCAGCGAACTAAGATGGACTGGAATGGGTGAATTTAACTCAGATGACCATTATATCAATGACTGTGGGAAAGAATCCCTTAGAAGAAATGGAGTAGCCATCAGAGTCAAAAGAAGAGTCTGAAATGAAATACTTGAATGCAATCTCAAAAGTGACAGAGTGATCTCTGTTCGTTTCCAAGATAAATCAATCAATATCACGGTAATCCAAATCTATGCCCTGGCCAGTAATGCTGAAGAAATGGAAGCTGAGTGATTCTATTAAAGCCTACCAGACCTTCTCGAACTAACACCCCCAAAAGATGTCCTTTTCATTATAGGGCACTGGAATGCAAAAGTAGGAAGTCAAAAAACACCAGGAGTAATAGGTAACTTTGGCCTTGGAGTAGAGAATGAAGCTGGGAAAAGGCTAATATAGTTCTGCCAAGAGAATGCAGTGGTCATAGCAAACACCCTCTTTCAACAACACGAGAAGACTCTACACATGGACATCTCCAGATGGACAACATCAAAATCAGGTTGATTATATTCTTTCCGGCCAAAATGGAGAAGCTCTATACAATCAGCAAAAAAAAAAAAAAAAAAAAAAAGGAACACAACCAGCAGCTGACTCTGGCTCAGATCATGAACTTCTTATTGCCAAATTCACACTTTAATAGAAGAAAGAGGGGGAAACCATTCAGGTGTGACCTATGTCAATCCCTTATGACTCTACAGTGGGAGGGAGAAATAGATTTAAGATAGATTTAGATTTAAGAATAGATCTGATAGACAGTGTGCCTGATGATCTATGGTCGGAGGTTCGTGACATTGTACAGGAGACAGGACTCAAGACCACCCCAAAAAAAGAAATGCAAGAAAGCAAAATGCCTCTCTGAGGTGACCTTTTAAATAGGTGTAAAAAGAAGAGAAGTGAAAAGCAATGTAGATACGGAAAGATATACCCGTTTGAATGCAGAGTTCCAAAGAATACAAGGAGAGCAAAGAAAGCCCTCCTCAGAAATAGAAGAAAGCAATAAATGGTAAAGACTAGAGATCTCCTCGAGAAAATTAGAGATAACAAGGGAACATTTAATGCAAAGATGGGTTCAAGAAAGGATAGAAATCATATGGACCTTGCTTTCTTTTAAGAAACAGAAGCTATTAGGAAGAGGTGGCAAGAGTACATAGAAGAACTATACAAAAAATATCTTCACGACCAAGATAATCCGATGGAGAGATCACTCAAACTCACCTAGTGCCAAACATTCTGGAGAGCGACGTCAAGTGGGCCTTAGGAATAATCACTGCAAACAAACCTAGTGGAGGGATAGCATTCCCTCCAGTTGAGCTATTTTATTTATTTTTTTTTTCATTTATTTTTATTAGGTGGAGGCTAATTACTTTACAATATTATAGTGGTTTGTGCCATACATTGACATGAATCAGCCATGGATTTACATGTGTTCCCCATCCCGATCTCCCCTCCCACCTCCCTCCCCATCACATCCCTTTAGGTCTTCCCAGTGGACCAGCCCTGAGCACTTGTCTCATGCATCCAACTTCAGCTGGAGATCTGTTTCACCCTTAATAGTATAGTTGTTTCAATGCTATTCTCGCAGAACATCCCACCCTCGCCTTTTCCCACAGAGTCCCAAAGTCTGTTCTGTACATCTGTGTCTCTTTTTCTGTTTTGCATATAGGGTTATCAGTACCATCTTTCTAAATACCATATATATGCATTAGTATACTGTATTGGTCTTTATCTTTCTGGCTTTTCACTCTGTATAATGGGCTCCAGTTTCACCCATCTCATTAGAACTGATTCAAATAAATTCTTTTTAATGGCAGAGTAATATTCCATGGTGTATATGTACCACTTGTTTCTTTATCCATTCGTCTGCTGATGGGCATCTAGGTTGCTTCCATGTCCTGGCAATTGCAAACAGTGCTGCGATGAACATTGGGGTGCACGTGTCTCTTTCAGATCTAAATTCCTCGGTGTGTATGCCCAGGAGTGGGATTGCTGGGTCATATGGCAGTTTATTTCCAGTTGTGTAAGGAATCTCCACACTGCTCTCCATAGCGGTTGTACTAGTTTGCACTCCCACCAACAGTGTAAGAGCGTTCCCTTTTCTCCACACCCTCTCCAGCATTTATTGCTTGTAGACTTTTGGATAGCAGCCATCCTGACTGGTGTGTAATGGTACCTCTCTGTGGTTTTGATTTGCATTTCTCTGATAATGAGTAATGTTGAGCATCTTTTCATGTGTTTGTTGGTCATCTGTATGTCTTCTTTGGAGAAATGTCTGTTTAGTTCTTTGGCCCATTTTTTGAATGGGTCATTTATTTTTTTGGAATTGAGCTGCAGGACTTGCTTGTATATTTTTGAGATTAAACCTTTGTCTGTTGCTTCATTTCCTATTATTTCCTCCCATTTTGAGGGCTGTCTTTTCACCTTGCTTATAGTTTCCTTTGTTGTGCAAAAGATTTTAAGTTTCATTAGGTCCCATGTATTTCTGCTTTTATTTCCAATATTCTGGGAGGTGGGTCATAGAGGAGCCTGCTGTGATTTATGTCAAAGAGTGGTTTGCCTATGTTCTCCTCTAGGAGTTTTATAGTTTCTGGTCTTACATTTAGATCTATGACCCATTTTGAGTTTATCTTTGTGTATGGTGTTAGAAAGTGTTCCAGTTTCATTTTCTTACTAGTGGTTGACCAGCTTTCCCAGCACCACTTGTTAAAGAGGTTGTCTTTTTTCCATTGTATATCCTTGCCTCCTTTGTCTAAAATAAGTTGTCCATAGGTTTGTGGACTTATCTCCGGGCTTTCTATTCTGTGCCATTGATCTACATTTGTGTCTTTGTGCCAGTACCATACTGTCCTGATGACTGTGAATTTGTAGTAGAGCCTGAAGTCAGGCAGGTTGACTCCTCCAGTTCCATTCTTCTTTCTCAAGATTGCTTTGTCTATTTGAGTTTTTTTGTATTTCCATACAAACTGTGAAATCATTTCTTCTAGTTCTGTGAAAAAATACCATTGGTAGCTTGATAGGGATTGCACTTAATCTAATCTATAGATAACAATATTGATTCTTCCATTCCTCAAACACGTTATATTTCTCCGTGTATTTGTGTCCTCTTTGATTTCTTTTATCAGTGTACTATAATTTTCTATATATAGGTCTTTCGTTTCTTTAGGTAGATATACTCCTAAGTATTGCATTCTTTTTGTTGCCATGGTGAATGGTATTGTTTCCTTAATTTCTCTTTCTGTTTTCTCATTGTTAGTGTATAGGAATGCAAGGGATTTCTGTGTGTTAATTTTGTATCCTGCAACATTACTGATTAGCTCTAGTAATTTTCTAGTAGAGTCTTTAGCGTTTTCTATGTAGAGGATCATGTCATCTGCAAACAGTGAGAGTTTTACTTCTTCTTTTCCCATCTGGATTCCTTTTATTTCTTTTTCTGCTGTGATTGCTGTGGCCAACATTTCCAAAACTATGTTGAATAGTAGTGGTGAGAGTGGGCACCCTTGTCTTTTTCCTGACATTAAGGGAAATGCTTTCAATATTTCACCATTGAGGAAAATGTTTGCTGTGGGTTTGTCATATATAGCTTTTATGATGTTGAGGTATGTTCCTTCTATGCCTGCTTTCTGGAGAGTTTTTATTATAAACAGATGTTGAATTTTGCCAAAGGCTTTTTCTGCCTCCATTGAGATAATCATATGGATTTTATTTTTCAATTTGTTAATGTGGTGTATTACATTGATTGATTTGTGGATATTAAACAATCCTTGCATTCCTGAGATAAAGCCCACCTGGTCATGATGTATGATCTTTTTAATATGTTGTTGGATTCTGTTTGCTAGAATTGTGCTAAGGATTTTTGCATCTATGTTCATCAGTGATATTGGCCTGTAGTTTCCTTTTTGTGTGTGACATCTTTGCCTGGTTTTGGTATTGGGGTGATGGTGGCCTCATAGAATGTGTTTGGAAGTTTGCCTTCTTCTGCAATTTTCTGGAAGAGTTTGAGTAAGATAGCTGTTCAGTTCAGTTTAGTTCAGTCACTCAGGTGTGTCTGACTCTTTGAGACCCCATGAATCGCAGCACTCCAGGCCTCCCTGGCCATCACAAACTACCGGAGTTCACTCAAACTCACGCCCATCGAGTCAGTGATGCCATCCAGCCATCTCATCCTCTGTCATCCCCTTTTCCTCCTGCCCCCAATCCCTCCCAGCATCAGGGTCTTCTCCAACGAGTCAACTCTTCGCATGAGGTGGTCAAAGTATTGGAGTTTCAGCTTCAGTGTCAGTCCTTCCAATGAACACCCAGGACTGATCTCCTTTAGGATGGCCTGATTGGACCTCCTTGCAGTCCAAGGGACTCTCAAGAGTCTTCTCCAAGACCGTAGTTCAAAAGCATTAATTTTTCGGCACTCAGCTTTCTTCACAGTCCAACTCTCACATCCATACATGACCACTGGAAAAACCGTAGCCTTGACCAGACGGACCTTTGTTGGCAAAGTAATGTCTCTGCTTTGTAATATGCTATCTAGGTTGGTCATAACTTAACTCCCAAGTAGTAAGCGTCTTTTAATTTCATGGCTGCAGTCACCATCTGCAGTGACTTTGGAGCCCCAAAGAACAAAGTCTGACGCTGTTTCCACTGTCTCCCCATCTATTTCCCATGAGGTGATGGAACCAGATGCCATGATCTTAGTTTTCTGAATGTTAAGGTTTAAGCCAAAATTTTCATTCTCCTCTTTCACTTTCATCAAGAGGCTTTTTAGTTCCTCTTCACTCTCTGCCATAATGGTGGTGTCATCTGCATATCTGAGATTATTGATATTTCCCCCAGCAATCTTGATTCCAGCTTGTGCTTCTTCCAGCCCAGCATTTCTCATGATGTACTCTGCATATAAGTGTGATAAGCAGTGTGACAATATACAGCCTTGATGTACTCCTTTTCCTCTTTGGAACCAGTCTGTTGTTCCATGTCTAGTTCTCACTGTTGCGTCCTGATCTGCATACAGCTTTCTCAAGAGGCAGGTCAGGTGGTCGGTATTCCCATCTCCTTCAGAGTTTCCCACAGTTTATTGGGATCCACACAGTCGAAGGCTTTGGTGTAGTCAGTAATGCAGAAATAGATGTTTTTCTGGAACTCTCTTGTTTTTTTTGATGATCCACCGGATATTGGCAATTTGATCTCTGGTTCCTTGGCCTTTTCTAAAACCAGCTTGAACATCTGGAAGTTCTTGATTCATGTATTGCTAAAGCCTGGCTTGGAGAATGGTGAACATTACCTTACTAGCGTGTGAGATGAGTGCAATTGTATGGTAGTTTGAGCATTCTTAGATAGGTGTTAGCTCTTCTCTAAATTTTTGGTAGAATTCAACTGTGAAGCCATCTGGTCCTGGGCTTTTGTTTTCTGGAAGATTTCTGAGTACAGTTTCGATTTCCGTGCTTGTGATGGGTCTATTACGATCTTTGAATTCTTCCTGGTTCAGTTTTGGAAAGTTATACTTTTCTAAGAATTTGTCTATTTCTTCCAAGTTGTCCATTTTATTGGCATACAGCTGCTGGTAGTAGTCTCTTATGATCCTTTGTATTTCAGAGTTGTCTGTTGTGATCTCTCCATTTTCAGTTCTAATTTTGTAGATTTGGTTCTTCTCCCTTTGTTTCTTGATGAGTCTGGCTAACGGTTTGTCAATTTTACTTACCTTTTCAAAAAACCAGCGTTTAGATTTGTTGATTGTTGCTATGGTCTCTTTTATTTCTTTTACATTTTTTTCTGATCTAATTTTAAAGACTTTTTTCCTTCCACTAGCACTGGGGTTCTTCATTTCTTCCTCTTCTGGTTGCTTTAGGTGTAAAGTCAGGTTATTTGTTTGACTTTCATCTTGTTTCTTGAGGTAAGCCTGTATTGTTAAAAACCTTCCCCTTAGCACTGCTTTTCCAGTGTCACATAGGTTTTGGGTTGTGTTTTCATTTTCATTCGTTTCTATGCATGTTTTGATTTATATTTTTATTTCTTCTATGATTTGTTGGTTATTCAGAAGCATGTTATTTAGCCTCCATATGTTGGAATTTTTAATATATTTAATTTTAAAATTTGATAATTTTTGAAAATAATATATTATAAATATACAATACATAATTTCTATATTAAATATATAATATAACAGCACAATATTTATAATTGTTATATCTTCTTCTTGGATTGATCCTTTGATCATTATGCAGTGTCTTTCTTTGTCTCTTTTCACAGCCTTTATTTTGAAGTCAATTTATCTGATATAAATATTGCGACTCCTGCTTTCTTTTGGTCTCCGTTTCCGTGAAACATTTTTTTCCAGACCTTCACTTTCAGTCCGTAAGTGTCCCTTGCTTTGAGGTGGGTCTCTTGTAGACAGTATATATAGGGGTCTTGGTTTTGTATCCATTCAGTCAGTCTTTGTATTTTCATTGGGGCATTCAACCCATTTAGATTTAAGGTAACTATTGATAAGAATGGGCCCATTGCCATTTGCTTTGTTGATTTGGGTTCACTTTCATACAACCTTTCTGTGTTTCCTGTCTAGAGAAGATCCTTTAGCATTTGTTGAAGAGCTGGTTTGGTGTTGCTGAATTCTCTCAACTTTTGCATGTCTGTAAATCTTTTGAATTGTCCTTAATATCTGAATGAGATCCTTGATCAGTACAGTAATCTGGGTTGTGGGTTATTCTCTTTCATTACTTTAAGTATGTCCTGCCATTCCCTTGTGGCCTGAAGTGCGGGGAGCCAGCCTGACTGCTCAGGCTCTTTCTTGGCCCTGAGAGAGATCAAGAAGTCCCTCTCTGTCCTGCCACCCCTGATTTATTAAAGCGCGAATTGGCCTTTCTCATCTCCCTCAAGGAAATTGGTGCAGCCACCTTTTGCCCATTCTCCTGACTCTGATAAGGTTGTCAGGCTTCTGCAAATGGTTTATGTCTAGGCAATCTTTAACTGATTGTAAGACGCCAGTGCCATGCTCTGCTAGTCTTAGAGTCGAGATAAAATTCCTGTTTGCAGTTCTGCACGTATGCCTGTCTTTGATCTAAAATTTAGTGAGTCCTGTTAGCATATATATGGATGTTACCCCTCAATAAAGTCGTCGGAATCAGTCACAAGCTGACTCCGCCCCTCTCAACCCCATCTTTCCGAGTCTTTTCTTTCTCAGGTGCTCTGGTGATTGCGTCCTCAACCTGTTCATTTGCTGGCAGGCCCGGCAAGTGGCGCCTGAACTTAGGGACGTGAGCGGATCCCAGTGCCCAGCCACCTGAAATATTGAAAGTGATCCCAGAAGGAAACCTCACCTATTCAGGTTTCGTTGGAAAACTGTGGGTGGAGAGGGTATAGTTGAGAGTAAAAATTATGGGGCAAAGTAATAGTAGGCAGTTCTTTGTTTCTATGTTAAAAACTATGCTAAAAGCTAGAGAAATTTCTGTGTCTAAACAGAAACTAGAAAGATTTCTTGCCTTTGTGGAGGAAACTTGTCCCTGGTTCCCGGAGGAAGGAACTGTTAGCCTCGAAACTTGGGCAAAGTTAGGAGAACAAATACAAATGGTCTATACCCTCCGTGGACTGGACAAAGTTTCTCTTGATGCTTATTCTCTATGGACTCTAATAAGGGATTGTTTAAACTCAGAACACGAGAGTAGGAAACTTGAAACAACCTTGAAACTTATAACACCCAAGTGTTCAGGTGCCCCACAACAGGTAGCAGAGCACATATGACTCCCCAATTGTTCCAGGTTCCAGAAAAAATGATAATGAGACTACTGCTGTCGAACAAGACTCAGATTCGGACCTTTCTCCTGATGAGGAAGACAATTTAAAACAGCAGGCTTTTGAGCATAACAAAGAAGGATGGGATGCCTTTATAGTAACTCAACAAAAGAATAAAGACCAAGGCCCCCCTTTTTCTGAACTTAGAGAGATGCTAACATCCATATCTCAGAGAATGGAACAACTAGACTTATTGCCCATGAATACAACTAAGCCGTTGCACTCTAAAACGCCATCTGTTGTAGCCGGTTTAGATCCTGACCCGCTGCTGCCGCCCGTCCCGCTCCCTCCCCCTCCTCTCCCCGTCCCGCTCCCTCCCCCTCCTCTCGCAGAAGCGCCTTTGATTCCAACAGCGCCTGTATACGTCCCATCTAGCCTAAAAAAGCCAGTCCTTTCACCACTTCAAATGGCTGTGAAAACAGCCCGAGAACAGGTTGAAAATCTTGAGGGATATTCTATGATTTTCCCTGTCTTTCAAGATGCTAATCATTGCAGGTATCATGAGCCCCTGCCTTTTAAACAGCTGAAAGACCTAAAACAGGCTTGCACCCAATACGGGCCTACTGTGCCGTTTACTCTAGCCATAATTGAAAGTCTTTCATCTCAATACTTGCCTCCTAATGATTGGAAGGGTGTTGCGCGAGCCTTTCTCTCAGGAGGTGATTATCTCTTACGGCGCTCAGAATACACCGAGGTCTGTGGCATCACTGAAGATGTAACCACCGTAACGGGCTGTAGGTTACTTTTGACATGCTAATGGGAGAAGGACAATTTCGAGACCTTAATCAACAACTGACCTACCCTGAACAAGCTTATCCACAAATTAATGAGGCAGCCTTAAAAGCATGGAAAAGGCTCCCTGCCTCAAATAGGAAGGCTGAAGACTTATCAAAGTTTTGACAGGGGCCTGACGAGCCTTATCAGGACTTTGTCACTTGACTTCTCGAGGCAGTGTCAAAAATTATAGGAGATGAAGAAGCCGGCACTATTGTAACTAAACAGATGGCATATGAGAATGCTAGTACTGCTTGCCAGGCTGCTTTAAGACCTTAGAGGAAAAAGGGAGGTTTAGCGGATTATGTAAGAATTTGTGCTGACATTGGCCCTTCCTATCTTTAGGGATTGTCTATGGCTGCTGCTATCCAGGGAAAAACTATCAAGGAAGTTTTATATCAACAAACTAAGAACAAGGGTAGTGTAAAGAAGGGAGGGCCTCCTGGCAGTTGTTTCTCATGCGGACAATTGGGACACCGCATGGCACAATGCTCTAAGAAAAACAACATAGATAGCACCAAGAATCCTAAGGTATGCCTTAGATGTAAGAAAGGAAAACACTGGGCTAGAGACTGCAGATCTAAGACAGATGTGGATGGCAAACCTCTTCCACCGCAGTCAGGAAACTGAGTGAGGGGCCAGCCCCAGGCCCCGAAACAGTGTTATGGGGCACTTCAGAACGAACTTCAGCCCAACCTAACCGGCCCGATATTAAGAGCCTCCTCCGAGCTACCTCAGGCAGCACAGGATTGGACTTGTGTGCCGCCGCCCACACAGTACTAACACCTGATATGGGGATGCAAGCCATTCCCACTGGAGTTTTCGGGCCTTTACCAAAAGGAACTGTAGGCTTAATTATTGGCAGAAGTAGTTGGACCATGAAAGGCTTATCGGTATCCCCTGGAGTAGTTGATGCAGATTATACGGGAGAACTCAAAATTATGGCCCACGCACCTTTAAAGATAATCAGTATTCCCACAAATCAACGAATAGCCCAGTTAGTTCTGTTGCCTCTTCACATGGAGGGGAAAGTTGCCTCTAAACGAGAGCACAATACTGATAGTTTTGGTTCATCTGATGTATACTGGGCACAGTCTATTTCTGCTGAACGGCCTAAATTAGGCCTTTTTATTGAGAATAAAACATTTTCAGGAATTTTAGATACTGGTGCATATGTATCAGTTATAGCTGAGGAGCATTGGCCTCAGCCATACTGAGGCTCAAACAAGAAGCTTACTCCACTTTGAGGGGAATAGGACAGTCTCAAAGTCCACAGCAGAGCAGCCGCATCCTGCACTGGAGGGACTCTGAAGGACATGAAGGAGATTTCCAGCCCTTTATTCTCCCTCATCTCCCAGTCAATTTATGGGGAAGAGAAGTTATGCAACAAATGGGAGTTTATATGTTTGCCCCAAAATAAAGCTGTTTCTAACATGATGTTAAACCAAGGACTCCTCCCTCAACAGGGGCAAGGAAAAGATAATCAAGGTAATTACTCAACCCATATTGCCCTACTCAAAACCGTTCAGATCTGGGCTAGGATGTTTTTAATGGGGGTTACTGATTCTCCTGTAATCCATGCAGACTCAAACAGTTGGAAAACTGATGAGCCTGTCTGGGTTGATCAGTGGCCCCTGACCAAACAAAAGATTGCTGCAGCTGAGCAGTTGGTACAGGAGCAATTGCATTTAGGACATATTGAGCCTTCTAATTCACCTTAGAATTCCCCTATATTTGTTATTAAAAAGAAATCTGGCAGATGGAGATAGCTTCAAGATCTTTGAAAAGTTAATGAGACCATGGTGGTTATGGGACCACTCCAGCCTGGTTTGCCCTCACCTGCTGGGATGCCACGTGCAACCTATAAAATAATTATAGATTTAAAAGATTGTTTTTACACCATACCCCTGCAACCTAATGATTGCCATCGCTTTGCTTTTAGCATCCCCTCCACAAATTTTAAACAGCCTGCACGAAGATATCATTGGAAAGTTCTTCCACAGGGTATGGCTAACAGCCCCACACTTTGTCAAAAACTTGTTGATCAGGCGATTGACCCCGTTCGAAAGGCTTATCCTGAAGTTTATTTAGTTCATTATATGGATGACATTTTACTTGCTCATTGTATAGAGGGTATTCTTTTGCAAGCGTATGACCTGCTATTGCTTCAATTAACTAAATTTGGATTGCAAATTGCTTCTGAAAAAATACAACGATCCCCGCCATTTTCTTATTTGGGGTTTAGGCTAGAGAGAGAGACCTTTCGAGTGCAGAAACTTCAGATTCGAAAAGACAATCTGAAGACTTTAAATGACTTTCAGAAATTATTAGGGGACATAAATTGGATCCGTTCCTATCTAAAATTGACTACTGGAGAATTGAAGCCTTTGTTTGATATTTTGAAAGGATCCACTGACCCTTCCTCCCCTAGAATACTAAACGATGAGGGGAGAGCTGCTCTGGCCCTAGTTGAACAGGCCCTCTCTCAGCATTTTGCTACCTACTGTGATTTTTCTCAACCGTGGGAACTATATGTGTTTCCCTCTAAACATACCCCGATGGCAGTGTTATACCAAAATGCTCCCTTACAGTGGATCCATTTACCTGTATCGCCTTCAAAAGTTCTTACTCCTTTTTTGATTTCATTAGCCTCCTCGTTGCCAAAGGAAGGCGTCTTTCCAGAGAAATGTTGGGAGTCGATCCTGCTTACATTTATGTGCCCTATACCAAAGAACAGCAGGGATGGCTTTTTCAGTTTAATGATTCGTGGGCTTTGGCTTTTTCCTCCTTTACAGGTCAAATTATTAATCATTTACCTTCTGATAAATTTTTGCATTTTGCCAGCCAGCATTCATTTATTTTTCCAAAGAATGTTTCTAATGTTCCTATTCAAGATGCTCTTACGATCTTTACTGACGGATCCTCCAATGGAACTGCTGCCTTTGTGGTTAATGATACCCCTTTCTCCTGTCAGACAAACTATGCATCGGCTCAAGAAGTAGAGCTTTCAGCCGTTCACAAAGTATGTTCACGATATCCCTCACAGTCTTTTAATTTGTTTACTGATAGCAAATACATTGCTCATGCTTTGCAATATATAGAAACCGTTCCCTTTATTTCTACTGTGAATTCTAACATTCAACATTTGTTACGTTCAATTCAGTCTCTGCTGCAACAGCGCACCTTACCCTGCTTCTTTGGGCATTTATGTGCCCACACTGGACTTCCTGGACCTCTATCTATGGGAAATCAAATGGCTGATTCTCACACTAGAGGTTTTCTTTCACAGGTGGAAGCAGCACAACGATCACATGCGCTACATCACCAAAATAGTAATACTCTTCATTTGCAATTTCAAATCCCTCGAGAGACTGAACGACAAATTGTTAAATCTTGTTCTGTTTGCCCTAAGTTTCTCCCAGTTCCATACCTTGGCATTAATCCTCGCGGGCTTCTACCGAATCATCTTTGGCAAATGGATGTCACTCATGTCCCTTCCTTTGGTCATTTAAAGTACACTTCTGGGCATACACACTGAGGAAACCAGATCTTAAAGAGACACGTGCACCCCAATGTTCATCGCAGCACTGTTTATAATAGCCAGGACATGGAAGCAACCTAGATGCTGAGAGGGTAACAGGCAGGAAGGCCAGGGGTCTCCAAATGGAGGAAAGAGGCTGTAAGTGCCAGACATTTTTATCTCTCTTAAGCGGCAGGAAGAAACAAACCAGCGATCTGTTTTTCCTTCTCTATACAAATTTTAAAGGCGGTTTCTCTTAACATTCTGTGTTGCCATGACACCTGGTCTCACCTAAAGCTAACTACTCTCAGACTTTGAGTTAACCAATACATTCCTTTTTCGTATGGAAATGTTGTCTTAAGCTATGTTAATGAACCCCAGACTCTACCTTCAAGTTGGTTCCGCCAAACGGCCTAACTTACTTACTCAGGTATTGTTCCCCTAATCTATGTAAACGGAACTATTTGTTGGTATTCTGCCCTTCTACAAGATTCAAGTCAATCGTTTTATGGCCTGGGATGGATTATCTGATGCCATTCTAAATTTTATGACATTCCTTTCATTTCATTAACAGACTGTGAGTGACTATATAACATACAGCTAAACACTAGGAGGGGGGTACTCTTTTGCCCCCTTCTGATGCCTATGTCAGAAGCTTTCTCTATACTTTAATAAAACTTTATTACACAAAAGCTCTGAGCGATCCAGCCTCGTCTCTGGCCCCGGATTGAATTCGTCTCCTCCGGAGGCCAAGAATCCCGCGTCTTATCGTTCAGCAGCAACCTTTCATCTTGGGGGCTCGTCCGGGATCCTTCAGGACAAGGTAAGGATGCTTGGAGCTCTAGTTCTTTGTTCTCCTAGCGAACACGTTTTCCGCTGTACTTTACTAACTCTATGGTGTGCTTGTGTGAACGAATGAAACGCCCTGAGCGAAGCAAGTGAGGAGCCCTGCTCTGCGGTCCCGCGGTGACCTCATAAGCTATGGCAGAAACCTGTCGGGGGTTTATACCAACCTGCCAATGCCAAGAGGCAACCAATGTCTCCTTTGGGAACTGACCAGAAACGGGCAAAGCGTGTGGACCAAACTCTCCTTTCTCGGTCAAACTTTTCAGTCTCTTTGACCATTTCATAACTCCTTGGGAATTAGAAGTACTAACCTAATCTATCGGATCATAGACTTTCCAGGGACTTGTAATCTATGTTGCTACTGTACTGTGGCCTAGGTCTCAAACTTGAATTGGTAGTCAGGAAGTGCCTAGCCTCGCTAGGCATGGAAAGTTCGGAAGCTGGATGGAGCTCCAACTCCCAGAGCATCTCTGAGGTTAAAGGTTACTCAGATTGGAACTGCAATGGTTTTTTCCTTTGGTAACGCTGGCTCTTAGTGGACCAGAGGAGGCTCTTATACCGGTGTGGTGACGCTTGGAAGGAACATCTCAGTTTCATGTTGGTATCGGTCTTATTGCGGTCATGAATATACTCAGGGTTGTGCACAGGCACTCAGGTGACGAATGTTTCCCCCAGAGGTCTTAGCTTGGGAGGCATTCCGAAAGGTTACTCTGATTGAGCCCCGGGTGGCATCAAAGGCAAGCGAGGTGAAGAGCTGGACGTCAGTCAGGGATGCCATCAGGTCTACCCCTGGTGCAGCCCCACCCTGTCTCGGTGGTAGAACCGGGAGGGACGAGTGTGACGCCTGCGTCGGTAAGGGACAGACTAAGTCCGACCAGGAAGGAAAAGCTTTTGGTGTAACGTCTGTCTACACCCCCATCTAGAGCAGGGAGGCACGCCTCCGGTAGAAAAAATGGCGCTGGTTGCTTTTTTTCTCTCTTACAGATGGGAGCTAACAATTCCAGCCTCACTCCTTTGAACTGTATCCTGAAAAACTGGGATAGATTTGATCCCCAGGGCTTAAAGAAGACACACCTGGTCTTCCTATGTGATACTGCATGGCCGCGGTACCCACTGGAGGACGGCGAACGGTGGCCAGTTGGAGGGTCTCTTAAGTATAACACTGTTTTACAATTAGACCGGTTCTGTAAAAAGCAAGGGAAATGGGTAGAAGTAGCGTATGTGTTGCCCTTTTTCTCTCTGCGAAATATGCCAGACTTATGTCCTAAGGGTATAGATTTGGGTGTGAAACCTTCCGCTCCCCCCTGTCTTCCTACTTTGCCCCCGTATCCGGGTCTCCGAGATGAGGTTCAAACTGCTTTAGTCTCAGTGGAAACACAAACTGAGACTCAAACTGCCTCGGTCTCAGTGGGAACCCAAATTGAGATTCGAACTGCTCCTGTAGAGGTCCAAACAACTCCTGTCTCAGTACGACTTCAGACTACTCTGGTTTCAGTAGAAACTCAGACCATCGAAGTAGGAGATGAGATAGAGGACAGGAGGCAAAGAGATAAAGAAAAGCAGGTTTCTCCAATCTATCCCTGGGATGTGTGCAGAGCAGCCAGAGAGACTGAGGGACAGCCACTCATGCTGTTGCCCCTTCATGAAGTACCCACCGGGAGAAATTATCAGTCTATGAGAGTTAATAAGCCTTTTTCTTATCAAGAGATACAAAGAATTAAGGAAGATCTGGGAGACTATTTAGAAGACCCAGAAAAGTATATTAGAGCTTTTAAAGGTGTTACTCTGCATTATGACCTCACTTGGAAAGATGTGATGTATATCTTGGGACAAACGTTGACTCCCGACTCAAAGGCTCGAGTTTTGGGAAAAGCGGTTGCTTATGGAGATGAATGGCTTGGTAATGAATCGGTGGGAAAGAGGGAAGACGAGATAACTGCCCTCCCCACTGGGAGTCAAGCGGTCCCAGCTACAGAACCAGACTGGGACTATAACACTGCTAAAGGAAGATGGGATCAGAGTCATTTTGTCAGATGTATTCTTGAAGGACTCAGACAGGCGCGTTCTAAGCCTTTAAACTATGGCAAACTGGCAGACATAGAACAGGAGGAGAAGGAAGCTCCTGGTAAATTCCTAGATAGACTGAGAGAAGCCCTTCGCAGATTCACTGAGATTGATCCCGAAAGTGAAGAGGGGAAAGTGATCTTAAAAGATAAATTTCTCACTCAGTCGGCTCCAGATATTCGCCGTAAGTTATCAAAACGGGCGTATGGACCAAATCAGTCTTTAGATAATCTGTTACAACTGGCTCAGACAGTCTATTACGGTAGGGAATATGAGGAAAAGAAAGAAAGGCAGAGAAAGATGAAGGAAAAGGCGGAAGCCCTCGCAATGGCTATGAAAACCGTTCTTAAGCAGCCTGAGAAAAATGCCCAGAGGGACCCAGGTGAAAAGAGATGGGCTTGCTATTGCTGTGGAAAGGAGGGGCATCTCAAGCGGGATTGCCCTCAGGCATCTAAGCCGCCCCCGGCTCCATGTCCGGTCTGCAAGGGACCACACTGGAGGAGAGACTGCCCCCAGAGGCGTAGGTCTCAGGGGTCTGACTCTCAAGACAATCAGGACTGAAGGTGCCCGGGGGTCCCCACACAAGCTCCCGTCCTAATTACACCTGAGGAACCCCGGGTATTGATAACGGTGGGAGGCCAATCCGTCAATTTCCTTTTAGATACTGGGGCAACTTACTCCGTGCTTACTGAAGCCCCTGGCCCACTTTCTTCCCTATCCGCTTCCGTAATGGGACTGTCTGGACGAGCCAAAAGGTATTACTTCAGTTATTCTCTATCGTGCAACTGGGATTCTGTGCTATTTTCACACGAGTTTCTTATCGTGCCAGAATCACCCTCACCCCTTTTGGGGAGGGATATACTGAGCAAGGTCCATGCCTCTGTTTTCATGAATATGGAGCCTTCCCTTTCTCTACCTTTAGTTGAACAAAATGTGAATCCTAGAGTATGGGCTGATGGAAAAATCTGTGGGTCGAGCACAAAATGCTATTCCTGTGGTTGTCAAGCTCAAAGACCCACACTTATTCCCACAGAAGAAGCAGTATCCACTGAAACCTGAGGTTAAAGAAGGGTTAAAACCCATCATTGAGAATTTAAAGGAGCAGGGACTATTAGTTCCCTGTAACAGTCCATGCAACACTCCTATTTTGGGTGTAAAAAAATCAAATGATAAATGGAGATTAGTTCAAGATTTACAAATAATAAATGAGGCTGTGGTTCCTTTACACCCCGTGGTGCCTAATCCTTATACTCTATTGTCTGAAATTCCTGAACGAGCCAAATATTTTTCAGTAATTGATTTAAAAGATGCCTTCTATTCAGTGCCTTTGGCGGAGGAAAGTCAATTTCTATTTGCCTTTGAAGACCCCACACAGCCAGCTTCCCAGTTAACCTGGACAGTTTTGCCCCAGGGATTTCGTGACAGTCCTCACTTATTTGGACAAAGTTTGTCACGGGATCTACAAAACTTTAATAGCTCTGAAGCGGTAGTGTTACAATATGTAGATGATATTTTGCTCTGTGCTGAGACACAGGAAGCTTGTTCACGAGCCTCAGAAGATTTCTTAAACTTTCTGGCAGGCTGCGGTTACAAGGCATCAAGAGAAAAGGCTCAGCTTTGTCAACAATCTGTTAGATATCTGGGCCTAATCATCTCAAAAGGGACTAGGGCCATAGGCCCTGAAAGAATTAAACCTATACTAAACCATCCCCTACCTATGACTTTAAGACAATTGAGAGGATTTTGGGGAATCACAGGCTACTGTCGTATTTGGATTCCAGGCTATGGGGAACTTGCCCGGCCTTTATATAAACTTATAGCTGAAACTCAGCAGGCCCAAACCGACAAACTGGTTTGGTCTCCAGATACTCAAAAGGCTTTTAAGGTTCTTGAGACTGCTCTCCTGCAAGCTCCGGCTTTGAGTTTGCCCACAGGGTCAAAATTTAACCTGTTTGTCACTGAAAGAAAAGGTATGGCCTTGGGAGTTTTGACACAACCCCGGGGGCCTCACCAGCAACCTATTGCTTATCTAAGCAAAGAATTAGATGTAATTGCACGTGGGTGGCCCCACTGCCTAAGAGTAATTGGGGCAGCGGCTTTATTAGCACCTGAAGCTTTAAAAGTAATTAATGGACGAAACCTTACTGTACTGACTTCTCATGATGTGAGTGGAATCTTAAATTCTAAGGTTAATATTTGGATGACAGACAGTAGGCTTCTTAAATATCAGTCACTGTTGTTAGAAGGACCAGTAACTAAGCTTAAAGTTTGTGGAAATTTAAATCCTGCCACCTTCCTTCCTGAGAAGGAAGATGAAACACCTGATCACGATTGTTCCCAATTCCTAACTTTAAACTATGCAGCTCGGGAGGATCTAATGGATACCCCATTAGACAATCCTGACATGGAAATATTTACAGACGGCAGTTCTTTTGTTCGGGATGGAAAGCGCAAAGCAGGTTACGCTGTGGTGACTGCTGAACAGGTTTTAGAAGCAAAATCTCTCCCCCAGGGAACCAGTGCCCAGTTAGCGGAGCTCGTGGCTCTTACCCGAGCTCTAGAGTTAAGCAAAGGGCAACGAGTGAATATCTACACTGATTCTAAGTATGCTTATTTGACTTTACATGCTCATGCTGCAATATGGAAAGAAAGACAGTTTAAAACAGCAACAGGAGAACCTATTAAGCATTTCAGAGAGATTGAGAGACTTTTAACTGCTATCTATTGTCCTAAAGAAGTAGCGGTTATGCATTGCAAAGGGCACAGCAGGGATGGGAGTAAAGTAGCTGCCGGTAACCTGTTAGCTGACTCTCAAGCCAAAAAAGCGGCACTTTACGAAACCCCCTCCTTACAGACGCCTTTGATCTGGACAGGTCCTGTGGAACAGGAAAAGCCACAATATACTGAGGAAGAATTAGAAAGATATGAGAAAAGAGGAGCAAAGATTACTGATAAAGGATGGTTACAGTCCGAGGATGGACGATTAATAATTCCTGAAAATGCTCAGTGGAAAATTCTTAAGGGTTTACATCAGAGTTTTCATTTGGGTGTAGAAAGTACTTACCAGATGGCTTCTCGTTTGTTTGAAGGTAAAAATATAATGAAAACTCTAAAGAACATTATCAAACGGTGTGAGGTTTGTCAGAAAAATAACCCAAAGACTGAAAAGCTAGCAAAATCTGGATTACAACGAAAGGGAAAGTATCCTGGAGATGGCTGGGAAATTGATTTTACTCATATGCCAAAAGCTAATGGATATTCTTGCTTACAAGTTTGGGTGGATACTTTTACTGGATGGATTGAGGCGTTCCCCTGTCATAGTGAACAAGCTAAGGAGGTTATAAAGATTTTAATCCATGAAATTATCCCCAGGTTTGGGCTGCCACGGAGCCTTCAGAGTGACAATGGCTCCACCTTTAAAGCTGCTGTAACTCAGGGGGTGTCTAAAGCTCTAGGAATAGAGTATCACTTACACTGTTCCTGGAGACCCCAATCCTCAGGAAAGGTTGAAAAAGCTAATGACATTATCAAAAGACATCTGCACAAATTAACTCAAGAAACGCAGGACAACTGGATTAAAGTCCTACCCATAGCTTTAATGAGGGCTCAAACTGTCCCAAAAAAGGAGGGACTGTCCCCCTTTGAATGTATTTATGGAAGGCCTTTCTTACGCACAGACATTGTTATAGATCTTGAGGCCTTAGAGTTAACTAATTATGTAACTCAACTCTCAGCTTTTCAACAGGCATTAACAGAACTCCGGGAGACGACTCCTGACCCAGCCTCTGAATCCAGCAAGCCTCTATTTGAGCCAGGAACCGAGGTCCTCATAAAAACATTGGGATCTGGGGGCTCATCCCTCGAGCCCCTCTGGGAAGGCCCTTACCAGGTTATTCTTTCTTCTCCCACAGCTGTCAAAGTCCCAGGAATTGATTCGTGGGTACATCACACTCGAGTCAAGAGGTGGCACCCTGACCAGAACTAAGTGATGTCATTTTATGCTTTTACTTTCTATGCTCTGACTTTGTATGTTTCAGATGGGCCTGATAATCTATGTGAGCCTACTTCTGCTGACTCCAGACTCCTGAGTCTGCCCTTTGATCCTCAAGACAATGCCTTCCTGTCCTGGGCTCACTCCTATGCTGCATTCCACAATCGGTCTAACTGCTGGGTCTGCGGAGCACTCCCCTCTTCATCAGTGGAAGGCTTCCCGTGGTGGACATCTCCACTTCAAGGAAAAGACTTTCTCCAAGTCTGCGAATACATTCGACAACAATAACATGTGATGCCTCTTCTTTGTCTGATGACATCTAACAACCCTAGAATGGACTGGTGCCATATTTTGTACCTTAACTATGGACATAACCTGACTTATAATTCTAATTGTTTTGTTTTTGCTCTTTGCTCCCTGCATTTGTAACTGTGTGACTGGATTTTTTTTCTAGTCTCATAAAAGCTTTTAAGTTACAAATGGTTGCTCAAACTCCTGCTATCACTGCAGCTTCTTCTAACTACTATTTGGGGCCCCTGGATCAGACATCCTCACTATGAGGATTAGGAGAATATGTTGCCTCACCAATTTAGGGACAACACCCCTTGTCAGCTCGGAAGCAGTTATGGAATGAAAACGATGCCCCTTTTCCCTAGGCAACATAATTCTCCTAAGAGAAAAGGGGGGAATGAGAGGGTAACAGGCAGGAAGGCCAGGGGTCTCCAAATGGAGGAAAGAGGCTGTAAGTGCCAGACATTTTTATCTCTCTTAAGCGGCAGGAAGAAACAAACCAGCGATCTGTTTTTCCTTCTCTATACAAATTTTAAAGGCGGTTTCTCTTAACATTCTGTGTTGCCATGACACCTGGTCTCACCTAAAGCTAACTACTCTCAGACTTTGAGTTAACCAATACATTCCTTTTTCGTATGGAAATGTTGTCTTAAGCTATGTTAATGAACCCCAGACTCTACCTTCAAGTTGGTTCCGCCAAACGGCCTAACTTACTTACTCAGGTATTGTTCCCCTAATCTATGTAAACGGAAATATTTGTTGGTATTCTGCCCTTCTACAAGATTCAAGTCAATCGTTTTATGGCCTGGGATGGATTATCTGATGCCATTCTAAATTTTATGACATTCCTTTCATTTCATTAACAGACTGTGAGTGACTATATAACATACAGCTAAACACTAGGAGGGGGGTACTCTTTTGCTCCCTTCTGATGCCTATGTCAGAAGCTTTCTCTATACTTTAATAAAACTTTATTACACAAAAGCTCTGAGCGATCCAGCCTCGTCTCTGGCCCCGGATTGAATTCGTCTCCTCCGGAGGCCAAGAATCCCGCGTCTTATCGTTCAGCAGCAACCTTTCAATGCCCATCAGCAGATGAATGGATAAGGAAGCTGTGGTACATATACACCATGGAACATTACTCAGCCATTAAAAAGAATTCATTTGAACCAGTCCTAATGAGATGGATGAAGCTGGAGCCCCTTATACAGAGTGAAGTAAGCCAGAAAGATAAAGAACATTACAGCATACTAACACATATATATGGAATTTAGAAAGGTGATAGTGATAACCCTATATGCAAAACAGAAAAAGAGACACAGAAATACAGAACAGACTTTTGAACTTTGTGGGAGAATGTGAGGGTGGGATATTTCAAAAGAACAGCATGTATACTATCTATGGTGAAACAGATCACCAGCCCAGGTGGGATGCATGAGACAAGTGCTCCGGCCTGGTGCACGGGGAAGACCCAGAGGAATCGGGTGGAGAGGGAGGTGGGAGGGGGGATCGGGATTGGGAATACATGTAAATCCATGGCTGATTCATATTAATGTATGACCAAACCCACTGGAAAAAAATAATAATAAAAAAAAAATAACATCTCAAAAAATAATAATAATAAAGTACGTTCCTGTATCTATTGACACCTTTTCAGGATATATTGTGGCATCCTTACAGACTGGTGAAGCCGCAAAACATTCTATCTCGCATTGTCTTTATGCTTTTTCCATTTTAGGCATGCCAAAGATTATAAAACTGATAATGGCCCCGGCTATGTTTCCTCTGCCTTCAAAAATTTTTGTTCCTCTTCTTCTATCACCTTAAAAACAGGCATTCATTATAATCCACAGGGTCAAGGCATCGTGGAACGTGCTAATCAAACTTTGAAACTACAGCTTCACAAAATACAGAGGGGGGAGCTCTACCCCCTTCTATCCAGAAATTACCTTAATCACGCTTTATATATTTTAATTTTTTTTAATTTTAGAAAAAGAAGGACATTCAGCCGTGCAGAGATTTTGGGACCCTCAGATTTCCAGCAAAAGGCCGATGGTCTTGTGGAAGGACCCGCTAGATAATAACTGGCATGGCCCAGATCCCATGTTAATTTGGGGGAGGTGTCATGTACGTGTTTTCCCACAGGATTCTGAAGCACCGCGCTGGCTCGCGGAAAGGCTGGTACGCCAGACAGAGGAGATCACTGAACCAGCAATTAGGTCGGCTGACTTTACAGCAGAGAACTACATTCTCAACGGCACAGCAGATGCATGAGTTCATCTTACAAGCACGAAGGATGGCTGCCGACACTACTCAACCTCAATATGCGCTGGCTTACATTGCCCTCGCTTTGGCATGGGCGGTAATGGATCAAGCCTTCCCTCAGGCTGAAGCCAATGCTTTCGTTTCCTGGGCTCATTCTTATGCTGATTTTTACAATGAAACAGCCTGTTGGGTCTGCACAAACCTGCCATTATCGGTTACCGAAGGATTGCCTTGGTGGGTGCTTCCCTTTCCAAAAAATGAAACTTTGGCTTTATGTGATTTTTTAAAAGAATATCAGAAGAAACATTGAAGCTTAATTACAGTTAATTTTGATATAGATTCTCGACGCTCTGATCCTTTACACGCTTCTTCTTTTTATTTTAATGTAACACAAAGTTATCAGGAAATTGTTAATGCATACTTATATTACAAAAATAGATCTGTCTCTTCTCCTAATGATTTTAATCGATTTGAGGGTGACTACTACCAAGTTTGGGATTAATATGTCTGGATGACCCCTGAAAAAAAGGACAGCTACTGACCCCTGCCGACATTTGCTGAGAGCAAAAGACTCATGTACCAACATTTGGAGGCCGGGAATTTCCAGGATATCACATGAAACATATGGGACTATTGCCTACCCACAAATGTAAGACTGTAATGGATGTAACGTTTATTGTCAACAAGTCTGTTATATGGCCAGGGACAGATTGGGAAAATAGCCCTGGTATAAGATGGGTAGCCCCAAATAACACTCGATGGATTTGTGGATACAACCTTTAGCCCTGGCTCCCTGTAGAATGGGTGGGGAGATGTACCCTAGGATTTGTGTTTGCCCCTGGGAGAATTCATAAGCAAAAAATTAGTCATCCTGTTAATTTACCTTATGTTAAAGCCTGGTGGTCACGCTCTGTTTTTCATTGGTATGATTATTTAGCCTCAATTTTTGTGCCCTCTTTAGGAGCCACTGATATTATGCTCAGGGTAGAGGCTTTGAACAATTTTATAAAACAAGCTTTGACAGATACTAGAAGAGCTTTAGAGGCTCTTAATGAAGAACAAAAACAGATGAGAAAAGCTGTTCTACAGAATCGTATGGCTCTGGATAGTCCAACAGCCTCTCAAGGGGGAACATGTGCCTTAACAAAAATGGAGTGTTGTGTATATATTCCTGATTATTCCTGAAATGTTTCTGATGCTTTAGAAGATATGAAACAACAAGGGGCCGCTATATTTTTCTGACTCCAGCATTTGGAGTCAGATATCTGCCTGATTTCATGGTGGTTGGTGGAAATCTATAATTTTTATCATTATATGCATATTATTCTTGCTGTGTTTTGGCCCTTGTATTTGTCAATGCATATCTGAGATGATAAATAAAAGATTGCTGATATTTTCCTGTTTGCAAACGTGGCCATTTCCCTTGAGAGAGATATAATGGCCATTAGTCAAAAGGAAAAGGGGAGATGCGGGGAGCCAGCCTGACTGCTCAGGCTCTTTCTTGGCCCTGAGAGAGATCAAGAGGTCCCTCTCTGCCCCGCCACCCCTGATTTATTAAAGTGCAAATTGGCCTTTCTCACCTCCCTCAAGGAAATTGGTGCAGCCACCTTTTGCCCATTCTCCTGACTCTGATAAGGTTGTCAGGCTCCTGTGAATGGTTTATGTCTAGGCAATCTTTAACTGATTGTAAGACGCCAGTGCCATGCTCTGCTAGTCTTAAAGAGTTGAGATAAAATTCCTGAGCTAAAACTAGTGTCTGCAGTTCTGCACGTATGCCTGTCTTTGATCTAAAATTTAGTGAGTCCTGTTAGCATATATATGGATGCTACCCCTCAATAAAGTCGTCGGAATCAGTCACAAGCTGACTCCGTCCCTCTCAACCCCATCTTTCCGAGTCTTTTATTTCTCAGGTGCTCTGGTGATTGCGTCCTCGACCTGTTCGTTTGCTGGCAGGCCCGACACTGAAGAGTTTCTATTGAAAGATCAACTGTTATCCTTATGGGAATCCCCTTGTGTGTTATTTGTTGTTTCTTCCTTGCTGCTTTTAATATTTGTTCTTTGTGTTTGATCTTTGTTAATTTGACTAATATTTGTCTTGGGGTGTTTTGCCTTGGGTTTATCCTGTTTGAGACTCTCTGGGTTTCTTGGACTTGTGTCACTATTTCTTTCCCCATTTTGGGGAAGTTTTCAACTATTGTCTCCTCGAGTATCTTCTCATGGCCTTTCTTTTTGTCTTCTTCTTCTGGGACTCCTATGATTTGAATGTTGGGGCACTTCACATTGTTCCAGAGGTCCCTCTGGGGTCCTCATTTCTTTTAATTCTTTTTTCTTTCTTCCTCTCTGCTTCATTTATTTCCACCATTTTATCTTCTACCTCACTTATCCCATCTCCTGCCTCCATTATTCTACTGTTGGTTCCCTCCAGAGTGTTTTTGATCTCATTTACTGCATTATTCATTTTTAATTGACTCTTTTTTTATTTCTTCTAGGTCTTTGTTAAACATCATTTGCATCATCTCAATCCTTGTCTCCAGGTTATTTATCTGTAATGCTATTTTGTGTTCAAGATTTTGGATCATTTTTATTATCATTATTCTAAATTCCTTTTCAGGTATATTCCCTATCTCCTCCTCTTTTGTTTGGCTTGGTGGACATTTTTCATGTTCCTTTTCCTGCTGGGTATTCCTCTGCCTTTTCATCTCATTTAGGTTGCTGTGTCTGGGGTGACCTTTTTGTATTCTGGTAGTCTTTGGTTCCATTTTATTGTGGAGGTTTCTCCGAGTGGGTGGGGCTGGATGTTTGTCTTGTCGAGGTTTGCTGGTTAGGGAAGCTTGTGTTGGTGTTCTGTTGGGTGGAGCTGGATTTCTTCTCTCTGGAGTGCAATGGAATGTCCAGCAGTGAGTTCTGAGACGGGTCTATGGGTTTGTTGTGTCTTTGGGCAGCCTGTATATTGATGCTCAGTGCTATGTTCCTGCATTGCTGGAGAATTTGCATGGTATGTCTTGCTCTGGAACTTGTTGGCTCTTGGGTGGTGGTTGGTTTCAGTGTAGGTATGGAGGCTTTTGGATGATCTCTTATTAATTAATGTTCCCTGTCGTTAGGAGTTCTCCAGTGTTCTCAGTTTGGGGGCTTAAACCTCTTGCCTCTGGATTTCAGTCTTATTCTTCCAGTAGACTCAAGACTTCTCCATCCATACAGCACTAATAATAAAACGTCTAGATTAATGCTGAAAGGATTCTCTACAGTGAGGGACCTCCAGAGAGGTTCACAGAGTTACATGAAGAAGAGGAGAGGGAGGAAGGAGATAGAGGTGAGCAGGAGGAGGAAAAGGGGGATTCAATAGAGGAGAGACAGATCTAGGTTGTACTCTGCTCACGAAGTGTTCTCTGCAGCCCAGAACACCCACAGAGATTCACAGAATTGGATTGAGAAGAGAAGATGGAGGGAGGAAATAGAAGTGATCTGGGGGAGAAAAAGGAGAGTCAAAAGGGGGAAAGAGTGATCAAACCAGTAATCACACTCCTGAGTAAAAATGGGTACTAAAGTTTGGATTCCTAAATGAATGTTCAAACTTGATGTCAAATACTGAAAAACAAAGATTAAAAATCTAGAGTAGAGGTTGGACTCTTAAAAATACAATGTGAAAAATATCACAAAAACAGAAAAACTTTAAGACATATATATGAAGTTCTCTTTAAAAATAGGATTTTTTTTTTTTTTTTTTGCCAGGTTATAGTGGGTTATAAAAATGAAAATTAACGACTAATAGAGGAGTTTTTAAAAAAAAGAAAGAGAAAAAAATTTAATTATAAAAATAAAAATAATAGTAAAAATTATATCTAGGAATTTCTCTGGAGCTGTTGCGGGCAGTGTGGGTTTGGTTCAGTTTCAGATAGCTCCTTGTTCCAGCTTACTTCTCAATATCTATAGACCCCTTCCAGTGTAGTTGGTGTTTACTACAGGGATTTTAATCTGTTGCACCTGTCACTTCTAAAGCAGTTTGTTTATTTGGCTTCTGTTTGCAGGTCTCTTCAGTGTCTAATTTCCACCCTGACACAAGCGGGTGGAAGTGGTCTCTTGCTTAGGCTCGCTTGTTCAGTCATGCTGTGGGGAGGGAGGGGCACTGCAGATAAATATCACTGGCATGTGTGGGGAGCACTCACAGTGTTCCAGCCATACTGGGTTTGCCCCTGCTCACAGCACATGTGCTTTCCCCATCTACACTGCTCAGGCTCCAGGCTGCTTTACAGGGAGCGGGCCCTGAGCTGTGTGCACTCCCCAGGCCTAAGCCGCTCAGATTCTGGTTTTCAGGTAGTCCAGAAAGACGCAGACTCAGTCGGGCCTGCGTTTTGTGCCTTCCCTTGTCGGAGCAGCCCAGGCAGCCAGGAGCTTGACTAGCACACTCTCCCCTGGTGCAGTGCACCTTATCCCCTCCGTGGCCCCAGCCTCAGTTTCTGCACACGATGGTCGGGTGAGCCTTGTGCCCCTTCTGGGAAGCTGATTTCTGGCTGTGACCCTCTCGTCAGATGTTAACCATCCAGAATCTCAGGAAGTCTTTGGTTAGAAGGTGGAGGCCTGTTTGCCGTTTGGTAGGGGGTGCTGTCTCTGGGGCGGAGTTTGCCCCTTTCCCCTCCCACCTGCCTCCTGCCTCCAGTGGGGGATGGGCCAGTCAGTAGCCAGCTAGCTCTTGTCTGGTATTTGTGCAGTCCTTCGTTCTGGGAGTGGGGAGTAGTGTGTAAATTTAAGGCTTTTCCCAAGTTAATTATCTCTCTCTTTCTATCCCACAGTTTAAGTTGCTATCTCGCGTTAGCTCCCTCTGATTGCCCTCAGGGTATTCAGGCCCCGTCCTTACCCTAAGCAATGCTGGTGGCTCTCCGTTTGGCCCCCACTTGCTGGTGGCAGATGAGAGCGTCTGGGGTACTTTTCTGCTGGGAGTTGATTTTAGGCATGTAATCTGTGGGTTTTATTTATTTTCCCTCCCAGTTAGGTTGCCCTCCGAGATTCAAAAACTTCCCCCAGACCCGCCAGTGAAAGGGTTTCCTGGTGTTTGGAAGCTTCCTCTATTAAGACTCCCTTCCTGGGATGGATCTCTGTCCCCAAACCTATTGTCTCTCTTTTTATCTTTTGTATTTTGTCCTACGTCCTTTTGAAGATAATGGGCTGCTTTTCTGGGTGTCTGATGTCCTCTGCTAGTGATGAGAAGTTGTTTTGTGGAGTTTGCTCAGTGTTCAAATGCTCTTTCAATGAATTTGCGGGTGTGAAAGTGGTCTCCTCGTCCTATTCCTCTGCCCTCTTTGGAGCCAGTTTAAAAGAAAATTCTAAGAGATTCCAGGAATTCCAAAGTAAAGGAGGACTTCCACAAAGGAAAGCAGGAGACTGAGTCCTGATGTGTTGCCTCACTGCCTCGTGGCTCAGTCTGAGACAGCTGATCTCTACCTTTTAATCAGTTTCCTTAAGGGGTCTGCCAATGGGGCTCTTCTAGCCACTCACCCTCAGGCCAAGAGGTTTCTTAGTTTACTCCTAGTTGAGCCATTATCAATCCTAAAAGATGATGCTGTGAAAGTGCTGCACTCAATATGTTAGCAAATTTGGAAAACTCAGCAGTGTCCACAGGACTGGAAAAGATCAGTTTTCATTCCAATCCCAAAGAAAGACAATGCCATGGAATGCTCAAACTACCACACAATTGCACTCATCTTACACGCTAGTAAAGTAATGCTCAAAATTGTCCAAGCCAGGCTTCAGCAATATGTGAACAGTGAACTTCCAAAAGTTCAAGTTGGTTTTAGAAAAAGCAGAGGAACCAGAGATCAAATTGCCAACATCCAATGGATCATTGAAAACGCAAGACTGTTTTGGGACCAAACAAATAAGAAAAAAACATATATTTCTGCTTTATTGACTGTGCTGAAACATTTCACTGTGTGGATCACAATAAACTGTGGGAAATTCTAAAGGAGATGGGAATACCAGGCCACCTGACCTGCCTCTTGAGAAATGTGTATGCAGGTCAGGAAGCAACAGTTAGAACTGGACATGGAGCAACAGACTGGTTCCAAGTAGGGAAAGGAGTACATCAAGCCTGTGTATTGTCACACTGCTTATCACACTTATATGCAGAGTACATCATGAGGAATGCTAGGCTGTCAGATGCACAAGCTGGACTGAAGATTGCTGGGGGAAATATCGATAACCTCAGATATGAAGAATCCACCGCCCATAAGGGAGAAAGTGAAAAAGAACTAAAGATCTTCCTGATAAAAGTGAAAGAAGAGAGTGAAAAAGTTGGCTGAAAGCTCAACATTCATAATACTAGGATCATGGCATCTGGTCCCAACACTTCATGGCAAATAGATGGGGAAAGAGTGGAAACAGTGGCTGACTTTATTTTTCTGGGCTCCAAAATCACTACAGGTGGTGATTGCAGCCATGGAATTTAAAAAAAAAAAAAAAAAAGGAAAGAAAGAAAGGAAAAAAAAAAAAAAAAAAACTCTTCCTCTTTGAAAGGAAATTTATGACCAACCTAGACAGCATATTTAAAAGCAGAGACATTACTTTGTTAACAAAGGTCCATGTACCCAAGGCTACTGTTTTTCCAGTAGTTGGGTATGGATATGAGATTTGGAGTATAAAGGAAGCTGAGTGCAGGAGAATTCATGCTTTTGAACTGTAGTGTTGGAGAAAGCTCTTGAGAGTGTCTTGGAGTGCAAGGAGGTCCAGTCAGTCCATCCTAAAGGAGATCAGTCCTGGGTGTTCATTGGAAGGACTGATGTTGATGCTGAAAGTCCAATACTTTGGCCATCTGAGAGAAGAGCTGACTCATTTGATAAGACCTTGATGCTGGGAAAGATGTACGGCAGGAGGAGAAGGAGACGGCAGAGGATGAGGTGGTTGGATGGCATCACTGACTCATTGAACATGGTTTGGTTGGACTCTGGCAGTTGCTGATGGACAGGGAGCCCTGCCATGATGCGGCACATGGGATCACAAATAGGTGAATACCCCTGAGCAGTTGAGCTGAACTGAAGTGAACTTGCTGTTAAAGTGAGTTATTTGTGAGGATTTTCAGAAGAAATGGAATGAAAAAATCCACATACAGCAGAGTGAAGCTAAATCTAATCTCAAGTGGAGATGATATTGCACTGGGTGTAGAATTTTCTACATCAAATCTGTAATTGTGTATATTTTTCATATGAAGATCCTCATTCAGAGGATTCTCATATATGGAATTCTCGATTTATCATATGTTAAAATCTGAATGAATGTTTTCTGACACTTGAAACTTTGCATGTTTGGAATAAGAAAAGCCTGGTAAAGGTTTTTTTAAACCTGAAATATGAACTCTGTATTTCACATATAAAAATATGGGTTCAGTTTTGACAGATGAAATATACATATATACATATTTTAATATGAAAACATGTGGATGCATTTTTGTGCATGTAATTAGAAAATCTGAATATTGATAAGCAGGACTGTATAAAGTAATCCATACATGAGATATGGACTTCTGATACTTTGTATATGAAAATATCACCTTAGCTTTTCAAACAAGCAGTATGATATTTCCTATATTTTAATACGCTAATCTGTGCAGAGTTCATGTTATCCTAATTAACTATGAAGTAAACTCTATTTCACATTTGAAAAGTCATTTCACATCAGGCAGAATGGCTGCTATCCAAAAGTCTATAAGCAATAAATGCTGGAGAGGGTGTGGAGAAAAGGGAACAGTCTTACACTGTTGGTGGGAATGCAAACTAGTACAGCCACTGTGGAGAACATTGTGAAGAACATCCCTTACAAAAACTGAAAATATAACTGCCATTTGACTCAGCAATCCCACTACTGGGCATACACACTGAGAAAACCAGTATTAAAAGAGACACATGCACCCCAATGTACATTGTGGCATTGTTTATAATAGGAAGGCCATGGAAACAACCTAGATGTCCATCAGCAGGTGAATGGATAAGAAAGCTGTGGTACATATACACAATGGAATATTACTCAGCCATTAAAAAAATGTACATTTGAATCAGTTCTAATGAGGTGGATACAACTGGAGCCTATTATACAGAGTGAAGTAAGCCAGAAATAAAAACACCAGTACAGTACACTAATGCATATATATATGGAATTTAGAAAGATGGTTATGGTAACCCTATAAGGGAGACAGCAGAAAAGAGACACAGATGTATAGAACAGTCTTTTGGTCTCTGTGTGAGAGGGAGAGGGTGGGATGATTTCGGAGAATGGCATTGAAACATGCATATTATCATATGTGAAAAGAATCATAAAGCTCACAGCTCACGGCTCAAGTGATGGTGCACTGGGATGACCCAGAGGGATGGGATAGGGAGGGAGGTGCAAGGGGGGTTCAGGATGGGGAACACATATACACCTGTGGCAAATTCATGTCAATGTATGGCAAGACTACTACATTATTGTAAAATAATTAGCCTCCAGTTAAAATAAACATATTTATATTTAAAAAAAGAAAATCTGAACACAACACTTTATACAAGAAATTTGAAATTTTCTATATATGACATATGAACATATGAGTTGCAATGTTAGGAATATTGAATTCTCTACTTTTCATATATGAATAACAGGATATCAACCATACTCCCTGAAGTGTGGAATACTGTATATTTCACATATGACATTTTGGACACATCTTATCCAGTATGAAATATTCAAAGCTTTCAACATCACACATGAAAAGCTGCACTCTGATTTTCCTACATGAATATGGAATTCTCTGTGTTTAGCATAGGAAAACCTGGAGACAAATTATCTTATAAGAAATATTGACTTCTATATGTTTTGCATTAGAAAACCTGGGCACAGATTCTCTACTGAAACATGACACTTTCTACATACAATTTATGAAAATCTGGGCATAGTGTTTTTGGTGAACAAGAAATACAGCAGTCTGTATAACATGTGAGAATCTGGACATACCTTATCCTACATGAAAAATGAAATATTCTTTCTCAGTTAAAAACTGGGTTAGATATTCTTTTTTCCTCGATGACCTATAAAATTCTCTGCATTTCACATATGAAAATTTAGGCAAAATTTTTTTACAGGAAATTTGGAATTCTCATTTCACAGACTAAATTCTGAAATCAGTCATCCAAAATGCAACTTTGGATATTTTACTTATATTATGAATTTTTTCTATAATTTTACATGCAAAATGGGATGCAGGTATTCATATAAGAAAAGCAAGTAACCGGTTTTCCTGTATGAAAGTTGGTCTTCTATGTATTTCTTATATAGAAACCTGGATGCAGATTACCTACATAGAATATTGAATTCTTTGTAATTCACAGATGAACGTCTATGTGAAGATGTTCCATCATGAAATGTGGAACTTTGTAATTCCACATAATTTTGTTCATTCCACATAAAAAAGAAAATCCAACATGAATGGTTGAATCCCTATATTTCACAGTTGGAAACCTGGGTGTGACTAGTGGTCCCTGAATAATGGAATCTTCCATGTTTTCATGCGTTAATCTAGGTCCAGAAATTCCTACATGAAACACGATTCTCTCTGCTACACATATGAAAATCTTTGGTGCCGAAAGTTATGAAATATGGATTTCTCTACACATCACATATGACAATGTAATCACAGATTTTCTTAAATGAAATTGGGGATCATTTTCATTTTGCATTGAAAATGTATTCCCACAATATCCATAATGAAGCATGGAATCCTCTGTATTTCACATATGCACATCTGTTTGCTGATATTCCAACATGTAATGTGGAATTCTCTATATTTCATATGCAAACATCTTGGCACTGATTTTCCAACGTGAAATTTGGATTTTGCATTACTACATGTGTGAAAATCCAAGAATATGGACTACACTGCATTTCATAATTGAAAATCAGTGTGCAGATTTTCTTAGAGAAATTTGGAATCTTCTATATTAAAATATATGGGTGAAAATTGTCCTGGGTACAAGGTGGATTTCTCAATATTATACATGGGACAATCCAAGAGCACTTTACTGAGAAGAAATTTGAAATGTTTTTTTGGTCTTATTGAGAATTTGTGGGTAATTCTAAATAAAAAAAGAATATGGACATCCCTTTCTTTCCTTGTTTAATAGTCCTATCTGGTCAGAGATTTTCATATATAATATTTGTAATTTTTTTAACTTTATGTGAAAAATTCTACTTACATCTCTTCATAGATGAAACATAAAAACTCTGACATTTCATATGTGAAAATGGCTTCAGATTTCAAACATGAAATATGGAACTAAAAGATAATTTGTATATGAAAATCTGAACAATGTTATTACTTATGAAATACGTGGAAGACTCTGAATGTCAATTTTTGAAATGGACATGCAGTCGTTCCCACTTGAAATTGGAGTTTCCTATATTTCATATCCAAACAGAAGGTACTAATTTTCTAAATGAAACACAAAATCCTCTATAGTTGTCATAAGTAAATATTGGTGTCTATTTTATTATCTAAAATATGAAACACTCTCTACTGAACTTGAGCAGATTCGGGTGCTGATGAAACTAAATGAATTATGGAGTTCTCTCTATTTAGCATCTGAAAACCTAAGCAATGTGTTCCTCGATGAAATATGATATTCTCGATATTTCAATGCAAATTTGTGCACAGGAGGATTTTCTATATGGAATTCTATATGATATTCTACATGAAATTCTCCATATTTCACATAAAGAAGTAGATACAGATTTCCCTACATGAAATTCAGAATTTTCTGTATTTCACAAATAAAAATAATCTCAGATTCACTGAACAGAGTATGGACTAATCTATTGTGCTTATGAAAATCTGGGCTCATATTTTCAAATAGAAAATTCCACACTCAAAACTTGATATGTACAGTATGCAGAAATCCATATATCAGCACCTACAGGATAATGGAAAATATAGATCATCCTATTGTCCATGTAGGAAAAATCATCAAGTGAATTTCCGTATGTAAATTCCAGAGAACTCAAGATTCCACGTTAGAAATCTGCACATAGATTTTCATATGTGAAACATGGAGATTTCATATTTTAATGTAGTAAAATTGGTGCAAATGTTAGATACATATTTATTAGGAAGTCTATATTGTATGGAAGACATCCAGAAGACTGATATTCACATAAAAAGTGGAGAATATTTTATGTAGGAAACCTGCACACGTATTATTACATGAAATAAAGAGAGAATTCCAATATCCACAAAGGAGAAGCTGTGTTCATCGTTTCATAATGAAAAGTCGATGACTTTTCCTGTTTCAGGCTTGATGATCAAAAATCAAATTTTACAGATGATTTTTCCTTATTCTTTGAGGAAAGTCACTGCACAGATTTTATCAAAAATTCATGAAAATTCCAATTGCTATGTAGAAATACATCCATCCAGATTTTAAAATATACAATAAAGGAAATTCTATATTTCACTTGAAAATTCGATGTTTCAAATCAGCATAAGACTCTCACATAGGAAATATAGGGAACTGTTTATTTTCGGGTAGGAAAATAGGAGCACAGATCTTCATGTGTGCAAAAAAGAGTTCCACGAATGCAAACTAATACAGCCGCTATGGAAAACAGTGTGGAGATTTCTTAAAAAACTGGAAATAGAACTGTCATATGACCCAGCAATCCCACTTCTGGGCATACACACTGAGGAAATCAGATCTGAAAGAGATATGTGCACCCCAATGTTCATCACAGCACTGTTTATAATAGCCAGGACATGGAAGCAACCTAGATGCCCATCAGCCGATGAATGGATAAGGAAGCTGTGGTACATATACACCATGGAATATTACTCAGCCTTTAAAAATAATTCATTTGAATCAGTCCTAATGAGATGGAAGAACCTGGAGCCCCTTATACAGAGTGAAGTAAGCCAGAAAGATAAAGAACATTACAGCATACTAACACATATATATGGAATTTAGAAAGGTGGTAACGATAACCCTATATGCAAAACAGAAAAAGAGACACAGAAATACAGAACAGACTTTGGAACTCTGTGGGAGAAGGTGAGGGTGGGATGTTTTGAAAGAACAGCATGTATATTATCTATGGTGAAACAGATCACCAGCCCAGGTGGGATGCATGAGACAAGTGCTCGGGCCTGGTGCACTGGGAAGACCCAGAAGAATAGGGTGGAGAGGGAGGTGGGAGTGGGGATCGGGATGGGGAATACGTGTAAATCTATGGCTGATTTATATCAATGTATGACAAAACTCACTGAAATGTTGTGAAGTAATTAGCCTCTAACTAATTAAAAAAAAAAAAAAAAGGAGTTCCACGTTTCATGGAGAAATATCCTGATGCTGATTTCTGTTTTGTCTGAAACATAAAAGAAATCCATATTTCTGTGAAAAATACCATTGGTAGCTTGATAGAGATCGCATTGAATCTATAGATTGCTTTGGGTAGTATAGTCATTTTGACAACATTGATTCTTCCAATCTATGAACACGGTATGTTTCTCCATCTGTTTGTGTCCTCTTTGATTTCTTTCATCAGTGTTTTATAGTTTTCTATGTATAGGTCTTTCGTTTCTTTAGGTAGATGTACTCCTAAGTATTTTATTATTTTTGTTGCAATGGTGCATGGTATTGTTTCCTTAATTTCTCTTTCTGTTTTCTCATTGTTAGTGTAAAACGCACAGGGATTTCTGTGCGTTAATTTTATATCCTGCAACTTTACTATATTCGTTGATTAGCTCTAGTAATTTTCTGGTAGAGTCTTTAGGGTTTTCCATGTAGAGGATCATGCCATCTGCAAACAGTGAGAGTTTCACTTCTTCTTTTCCTATCTGGATTCCAAAAATATACAAGCAACTCCTGCAGCTCAATTCCAGAAAAATAAATGACCCAGTCAAAAAATGGATCAAAGAACTAAACAGACATTTGTCCAAAGAAGACATGCAGATGACTAACAAACACATGAAAAGATGCTCAACATCACTCATTATCAGAGAAATGCTAATCAAAACCACAATGAGGTACCATTACACGCCAGTCAGGATGGCTGCTATCCAAAAGTTTATAAGCAATAAATGCTGGAGAGGGTGTGGAGAAAAGTGAAGCCTCTTACACTGTTGGTGGGAATGAAAACTAGTACAACCGCTACGGAGAACAGTGTGGAGATTTTTTAAAAACCTCGAAATAGAACTGCCATATGACCCAGCAACCCCACTTGTGAGTATACACACCAAGGAAACCAGATCTGAAAGAGACACATGAATCCCAATATTCATCACAGCACTGTTTACTATTGCCAGGACATGGAAGCAACCTACATGTCTATCAACAGACGAATGGATAAGGAAAATGTGGTACATATACACCGTGGAATATTACTCAGCCGTTGAAAATAATTCATTTCAATCAGAACCCATTAAGCCAGAAAGATAAAGACCAATACAGTACACTAATGCATATATATGGTATTTAGAAAGATGGCAACAATATCCCTATATGCAAAACAGAAAAAGAGACACAGATGTACAGAATAGTCTTTGGGACTCTGTGGGAGAAGGCGAGGGTGGGATGTTTTGAGAGAACAGCATTATATTTATATTATCAAGGGTGAAACAGATCACCAGCCCAGGTTGGATGCATGAGACAAGTGCTCAGGCCTGGTGTACTAGGAAGACCCAGAGGGATCGGGGGTGGGGGACAGCGAGGTGGGAGGGGGGATCGTGATGGGGAATACATATAAATCCATGGCTGATTCATGTCAATGTATGGCAAAAACCACTACAATATTGTAAAGTAATTAGCCTCCAACTAATAAAAATAAATGGGAAAAAAATCCATATTTGATTGAAAAAATCAAGAATATTTTCATACATGAAATATACAGATTTATATTTTATGTAGAAAATTCTATATTTCATACAAAATATCAGGAACTGATCTTCATATGGAAAACATAAGTTTCTTTATTTCATGTGTGAAGAGCTTCATCCTCATTTTCATATGTGAAATGCAGAGGTTTCATATTAATAGAGGAAAATATTTCCCCCAGATTTTCATATGTGAATTATACAAAGTTCACTTGTTCATGTAATCACTCCCTTGTTGTGGTTGTTGTTTTTTGGTACCAGTTGATTGCTTTCATTCCCTTGTCGATCAAGTCAGTGCCTTATTTCACCTTCGCATGTTTTCCTGGAAGGTTACAAAATCTTGAGATTTTCTTGTGTGTGGGACTGATCGCCAAAGAGATTTGAGGGCCTGGAAGTGCTTTTCATGGACAGCTGAGTGCTATGCACTGTGTGCTCTTTGTTCTTGCATCGCCTTGGACAGGTTCACAGTATCAATCATTTTAGCATAACTCCATTCCTTGAGTTTCCCTTCCAGGAACCACACACACATGGCACAGGGCCTTGGGCTGAGCTGACTTGGAGCATCTCCTTCTCAGCCTTCACCTCTCATGATCATTCTTTGTCAATCTCCTGCCCTCATCACAGGTCCAGCACTGCCTTGAGACCCAAAACCTCCAGAGCAAGGTACCCCTGCTCTACCTAACTGGGTACTTTTCTCTTTGCAACTGTTTGCCTGTTCTCCCAAGGATTATCTTCCTGTAGAAGGAAAAGACCAAATAGACTGGAAATGTACTTTGATTTGTTCTGTTGAGTTCCTTCATCTTCATTCTAACCTATGTTCTTTTCTCTCTTGTAGATTTCTTAACACTGAGCTAGTGACCCACGTGTGCTCTCTTAAGCCACCAACTTAGCTTTGAATTTGCAAAGCTGCCAGGGAAGTTGCAGAGGTGGGAACTCTTGGAACCCAGTCCCACACACAAGAAAATCTCAAGATTTTGTAACCTTCCATACCTTGATGGCATGTTGGCTGTTTAAGCTAGCCTGGCAAATGGTCAGTGAGGGGAAATGATTAAAAAACTACAATATTACACTCCCCTCCTCTCTCTCTGAAAGTGAAAATTAAATTCATGTGATGTTACTCTCCCTATGACAGGAGGCTAGAAATAATCCTTGGTCCCAGAATTAGGGAGTTGAAGGGCAAGAAAGCAATATAAAATAACTGACTGTTCTTTATTAACATACTTTTCCAAACATAGATTTCTTTGTTGGACTAAACCTATAAATAAGTATTTGTCCAAAATCACATTCATTCAGCCTACTTCAGTCACTTCAGACATCCTATTTCTGTGAGCCCTCTGTGTGCATGAACTAAATTAGTTTATTTTTCTAAATCTCTCTTGAGCTCACATAATTATCAGGAGACCCAACACGACCTCAGAGAGGGTAAGGGAGGAACTTGCCCATTCTGCCTCTAGATAGACAAGGTCTCACACATTCACAGACTCAGAAAGGAGTTGAGAAGGTCCTAAGTTTCTACCTCTGGTTAATCTGTACTCTCCAAGTGAACTGGATGGGAAAATTTGGGAAAATGAGTGTGTATACAGTGATGTTGGTGTGTACCCAAACCCCTATATTATCTGCAAAGACTAGGACTGTGGTTTAAAATAAACAAAAAAATGAGCAAACAAACCTCATCTTTTACTGCTCTCCTCTACTCCTTGTCTCTCCATCCCAAAGATTAAGAAGAATATCTTTTTGCCACCTATGTACTGGAACAGAGATGTCACTGACTACACACTACATTACAAAGAAAATAGTCTATACAAAAATTGTTTGGGCAAAGTAACCAAAATAATCCAGTAAAACCAGCAGTCACAAATGAATATGAGGGTAGAAGCTTCCTCTCCATTTACTGAATTCCAAAATTCAAAACCTCTAATTTTCAACGAAAATTAAAGGGCATGAAGTGAAACAATTGTGAATTTGCCATTTGCAGGTTAGATAAGCAAATTAATAGAAGCTTTGCATGAGGAAACCAATTACATTAACTTTGCAGGCAAATGTTAAATCAAAGGTCATCCTTATGCTAACATGACAAAGGAAGTCTTAGACCAGCAACTACAAGAACCAGGACAACAAGGTGTAACCAAATAGAAAGATGTATATTTATATATACAATTAAGTTTATGGGACTTCAAGAGAAAGATAAATACCATAGTTTGTCACATATAGACTCTAGAAAAATGATACTGAAGAATTTATTTTACAGGGCAAATGGACAAACAGACATGAAGAATAGACCTATGGATATGGGAAGAGGGGAGGAGAAGGAGAGGTGCACAGAAAGACTAACATGGAAACTTACATTACCATGGGTAAAATAGTCATTGGGAATTTTGTCTATGGCTCAGGAAACTCAAACAGGGTATCTGTATCAACCTAGAAGGGTGAGTTCAGGAGGGAGATGGGAGGGAGTTTCAAAAGGGAGGGGATATATGTATACCTATGTCTGATTCATGTTGTGATTTGACAGAAAACAGCAAAATTTTGTAAAGCAGTCATCCTTCAATAAGAAAATCAATTACTTAAGTAAACTGCACCATGTGGACTGAATCCACAAAGGGACGTTTCAAAGGAAGGTTTGAGCCCACAGAAGAATCAGAAAATGTAAAGTTAGGTTAGCTTAGGTGAATTCAGGTGGCTGTTTAGCTACCTTGATTAATAATGCCAAGGTCACAGATTCATTCATACAGCATTGACTGGGATATCTGATTTATTCCATCTACCGGGAAGGTGAGGTACAAAATCTCTCTACAGAAGAGCTGTACTTCCTGCTTGTCCAGGATAAATCACTTTCCCTCTCCTCTGTGGTCACCTCCCCTGCACAATATCAGTGTCCCCAGCCTGATATTCAACTTGGACAGGTAGCTAAGCGTGTCTTCATCTTGGTCATTCGGCTGACATCTGAGGGTGGTTCACAAACCTCTTTATGTCAAGGAGTTTCTAGAGGCTAGACGTGAAAGTGCTGGAAGAAGAAACCTAGCCTAAAAGGTAGCCCAGCAGTATCTCAGTTCAACTTGTTACTAGTAACTAGTCACCTTCCTTCAACACAGACAGGTTGAAGGCCCAAAAATCCTTCCTTTTGTTTCTAACAGCAAGGCACCAAACTCCACCTCAGCCTCCTAAAGCATAGCTAATTTCTGGAAAACAAACACTCCTAGCTACAAACTAGCATGGACACTTACAAATCCCAATTTAACCCCAAGTTCATTCAGTTTTTTGGAGAAGACCTGTGTAGCAGACAACTCTTTCCTTGAAGAGTCTCTTGTGTTAATGGCAGTTACGAGTTGATCTGCTGCACCTAAACTTCAAGTGTCAATTTGTGCCAATTAGAACATCAAGAAGCACCCATAGTCTCAGAAAATGATTTGCAGGAGGTCTATGGGGTCGCACAGATTCGGACACGACTGAAGCGACTTAGCAGCAGCAGCAGAGAATAGTCATAATCCAATAAACACATTTTCTACCCTATCTGCCAGATCTGTACACTGCTTTCATAACTGCCCAGATAACGTGAATTCCACAAGCAACACCCAAGGGTTCCAAATTTTACCCGAAAGCTAGGGATTCCCCAGATGACGGAGCTTCTTTGTCCAGTTGGAGATTCCGCTTCTGAAAGATCTTATGTTTCAGTTCACAGTAGGCCCTTTACCGGGTCCACAGGTTGTAGCTAAAAAGCCCCATGTGACTTGATTTGTTTTGGGTGAGACCTCAGATCCTCCACACCTTCTTCCCAGTACAAACACACAAAACAACACAGCAGAAATTTTGAGCTTGTTTATGTATCTTAAGGTCATTCCAGGTTCGTGGAACAAGTATCCTGAGTTATCATCGGCCATTCTTTCTAATTTACAGTCCTGGAAAGGGGCACTGCAGAAATATATTGACCAGTCTCCCTCTGTCTGTGGATGCCTTTTGCCTCCTCTTCTGGTTGCTCCAAATCTCATCCTGCTGCCTTCATGTCAGCACCTATAATGGTGAAGAAACACACACACACACACACACACAGACACGGGCAACATAATCACGTGCATGGACATGCACACATGCAAGGCACAGGGGGCACAACACAAACATGGAACAGGTGTTTCAGTAGTTGAAAATGCCTGTGCCCAGCTATGTGGGAGATGGAATCCCTAGGCACCACATTCTGCCCTTTTGGTATTCCTTTCCATTTCTGCCCCCAGCCCTTCAGTATTATCCTGAGCCAGCCTTAAATCATTTCCAGCTTTGTCTGTGCAGTGGTGGTGAAAGGCCACGTGGTGAGTGTGGAAATTCAGAGAAGAACCCAACATCAGCACAAAAATTCAATGGTACACCTTAATACTAAAACCAGACAAAGATGCCACAAAAAAGAAAACTACAGGCCAATATCATTGACGAGCATAGATACAAAAATCCTCAATAAAATTCTAGCAAAAAGAACTCAACAACATTGTAAAAATACACATCATGACCAATTGGGCTTTATCCCAGTACTGCAAGAATTCTTCAAAATTCACAAATTAATCGATGGGATACACCACCTTAACAAATTGAAATATAAAAACCGTATGATTTTCTCAATAGATGCAAAGGAAGCCTTTGACAAAATCCAACATCCATTTACGATATAAACCACACAGAAGGCAGGCAAAGAAAGCACATACCCGAACATAAGAAAAGCCATATATGATAAACCTACAGCAAACATTATCCTTAATGGTGAAAAATTGAAAACATTTCCCAAAAAATCAGGAGCAAGACAAGGGTGTCAACTCTCATCACTACCCGTCAACATAATTTTGGAAGTCTTAGCCATTGCAACCACAGAAGCAAAAAGGAATCCAGATTGGAAAGAAGAGGTCAAAGTCTCACTCTTTGCAGATGGCATGATCCTCTACATAGAAAACCATAAAGACACCACCAAAAAATTACTAGAATTAATCAATGAATATTGCAAAGCTGCAGGATATAAAATTAACACCCAGAAAGAAGTCCCTTGGATTCCTATACACCAGCAATGAGAAAATATGAAGAGAAATTAAGGAAACAATTACATTCATCGTTGCAACAAAAAGAATAAAATACTTTGGAATGTATCTACCGAAAGAAACAAAAGGCCCATATATAGAAAACTATAAAACCCTGATAAAAGAAATCAAAGATGACACAAACAGATGGAGAAATATACCGTGTACCTGCATCAGAAGAATGAATATAGTGAAAATAAATATACTACACAAAGCAATCTATGGATTCAATGAAATCTGTATCAAGCTACCAACGGTATTTTTCAGAGAACTGGGACAAATTATTTCAAAATTTGTATGGTAATACAAAAAACCTCAAATAGCCAAAGCAATCTTCAGAAAGAGAAGTCAAAATGCAGGTAGAAACCTGCCTGACTTCAGAGTATACTACAAAGCTACAGCCATCAAGACAGTATGGTACTGACACAAAGAAAGAAATATAAATCAATGGGACAAGATCAAAAGCCTGGAGATAAATCCACACACATATGGGCACCTTATCATTGACAAAGGAGGCAAGAATATACAATGATGAAGAGACAATCTCTTTAACAAACCTGGGAAACCTGGTCAATGACTTGGATAAGAATGAAACTCGAACACTTTCTAAAACCATACACAAAAGTGAACTCAAAATGGATTAAAGACCTAAATGTAAGGCCAGAAACTACAAAACCCCTAGAGGAAAACATAGGCAAAACATTGTCTGACAAATATTACAGCAGGATCATCTATGACGCACCCTACAGAGTAATTGAAATAAAAGCAAAAATAAACAAATGGACCTAATTAAACTTAAAAGCTTTTGCACAATGACAGAAACTATAAGAAATGTGCAAAGACATCTGTCAGAGTGGAAGAAAATAATAACAAATGAAACAACTGACAAATAATTAATCTAAGAAATATACAAGAAGCTCATGCAGCTCAATTCTAGAAAAAGAAACAGCCCAATCAAAAATTGGGCCAAAGAACTAAACAGACATTTCTCCAAGTCAGTTCAGTTCAGTCGCTCAGTTGTGTCTGACTCTTTGTGAACCCATGAATCGCAGCACTCCAGACCTCCCTGTCCATCACCACTCCCAGAGTTTACTCAAACTCATGTCCATCGAGTCAGTGATGCCATCCAGCCATCTCATCCTCTGTCCTCCCCTTCTCCTCTGCCCCCAGTCCCTCCCAGCATCAGGGTCTCTTCTAATGAGTCAACTCTTCACATGAGGTGGCCAAAGTATTGGAGTTTCAGCTTCAGCATCTGCCCTTCCAATGTACACCCAGGACTGATCGCCTTTAGGATGGACTGGTGAGATCTTCTTTCAGTCCAAGGGACTCTCAAGGGTCTTCTCCAACACCACAGTTCAAAAGCATCAGTTTTTCGGGGCTCAGCTTTTTTCACATTTCAACTCTCACATCCATACATGATCACTGGAAAAACCATAGCCTTAACTAGACGGACCTTTGTTGGCAAAATAATGTCTCTGTTTGTTTGTTTGTTTGTTTGTTTGTTTGTTCTCAATTTATTTTTATTAGTTGGAAGCTAAATCCATGTCTCTGTTTTTAAATATGCTATATAGGTTGGTCATCACTTTCCCTCCAAGGAGTAAGCATCTTTTAATTTCACAGCTGCAATCACCATCTGCAGTGATTTTGGAGCCCCCCAAAATAAATTCAGCCACTGTTTCCACTGTCTCCCCATCTAATTTGCCAGGAAGTGATGGGACCAGGTGCCATGATCTTAGTTTTCTTAATGTTAAGCTTTAAGCTAACTTTTTCACTCTCCTCTTTCACTTTCGTCAAGAGGCTTTCTGGTTCCTCTTCACTTTCTGCCAATAGGGTAGTGTCATCTGCATATCTAAGGTTATTGATATTTCTCCTGGCAATGTTGATCCCCGTTTGTACTCTCTTCAGCCCATCATTTCTCATGAAGTAATCTGCAAACAAGTTAAATAAACAGGGTGACAATATACAGCCTTGACATACTCCTTTTCCTATTTGGAACCAGTCTGTTTTTCCATGTCCAGTTCTCACTGTTGCTTCCTGACCTGCATACAGGTTTCTCAAGAGGCAGGTCAGGTGGTCTGGTACTCCCATCTCTTTCAGAATTTTCCACAGTTTATTATGATACACACAGTTGAAGGCTTTGGTGTAGTCAATAAAGCAGAAATAGATGTTTTTCTGGAAGTCTCTTGCTTTTTCAATGATCCATTGGATGTTGGCAATTTGGTCTCTGGTTCCTCTGCCTTTTCTAAAACCAGCTTGAACATCTGGAAGTTCATGGTTCATGTGTTGCTGAAGCCAGGCTTGGAGAATTTTGCATATTACTTTACCAGCTTGTGAGATGAGTGCAATTGTGCAGTAGTTTCAGCATGCTTTGGCATTACCTTTCTTTGGGATTGGAATGAAAACTGGCCTTTTCCAGTCCTGTGGCCAATGTTGAGTTTTCCAAATTTGCTGGCATATTGAGCCAAAGAAGACATACAATATCTAACAAACACATGAAAAGATGCTCAACATCACTCATTATCAGAGAAATGCAAATCAAAACCACAATGAGGCACCATCTCATACCATTCAGAATAGCGGCTCTCAAAAAGCCTACACACAGGAAACACTGGAGTCAGTGCAGAGAACAGGGAACCCTCTTACACTGTTGGTGGGAATGCAAACTAGTGCAGACACTATGGAGAATGGTGTGGAGATTCCTTAAAAAAACTGAAAATAGAACTGCCATATGACCCAGAAATCCCACTGCTGCACAGACACAGTGAGGAAACCAGAATTGAAAGAGACACTTGTACCCCAATGTTCGTCACTGCACTGTTTACGATAGCTGGGACATGGAAGCAACCTAGATGTCCCTCAGCAGATGAATGGATAAGAAAGCTGTGGTACATATTCACAATGGAACATTACACAGCTATTAAAACAATGCATTTAAATCAGGTCTAGTTAAGTGAATGAAACTGGAGCCTATTATACAGAGTGAAGTAAGTCAGAAAGACAAACACCAATACAGTATAATAACACATATATATATGGAATTGAGGAAGATGGTAATGATGACTCTATAAGAGAGGCTGAAAAAAGAGACACAGATTTAAAGAACTGACTTTTGGACTCTGTGGGAGAAGTCAAGGGTGGGGTGATTTGAGAGGATAACATTGAAACATGTACATTGAAATATGGAACAGAACACCAGTACAGGTTTGATGTATGAGACAGGGTGGCACTGGGACAACCCTGTGGGATGGACTAAGGAGGGAGATGGGAGGGGGTTGGGACAGGATTGGTGTCTGGATTGCGACACATATACACCCATGGCTGATTCATGTGAATGCATGGCAGAAACCACTACAATATTGTCAACTAATTAGCCTCCACTTAAAGTAAATAAATTAATTTACAAAAAAAAAATAATAATAAATTAATGGGATACCAGTGATGAACCCCTTCTGACAGGTCGGCTTTCCCAGGAGGATGGGTGTGAGAGAAGGGCCATGGTAATCTCAATCACAAAGAGTAGCAAGAGGCCATAGGTTGGCAGAACGCAGGGAATCCTGATTCTGCAAACGGTGCTTAAATCACTCTGCCTGCATCAGAATCACCGAGGACTCTTATGCTGTAACTATAGCTGCTCTGAGTGAGATTTTGACACATGAATTCCCCAAGCTCCCTAACTGTCACTGTCTACCTTCATGATCTGAATCCAGGCTCTGCAGCCATCCTACATGAGCCTAGCTTCCCCATTTGGGAAAGAAGAGTGCCCCAGACTCTCCACACTGGTGACTTCAGGGTCCACCTCCTGTTCCCCTCAAAAGCTGTCTTCCTGTAGGTACCTCTCAGGGCAGGACCTTCCTCCCAGGGGTAGTACTGCAGAGGATCGAACTACAGGTCTTTGGAGATGATCTGCTGGCAACATGAGGAAGGTCAGAACATGCCTGATGAGGCCCCAAAACTTCCCATGTGTGGCCAAGAACTCCAGCATCCATCTCCAATTCTAGGGTAGGCCCAGAATGGCACTACCTCTGCAGTCCTGATTGATGCTGGGAAGTTGTGGGTTGGCAACCAGTTGAGGAAGTTAAGGCTGCTGGTGTCCAGACTGAGGATGGGAGCTCCCCATCCATAATCCCAGAACCAGTAGACTGGAGTGGAACAATATGCCCTATACCCTTGAGGAAGACAAGGGGGAAGGATCACACAGGAGGAGCATCCACTCCCTCCATCATCCACTCACAGTGACTGGGAGCCACATCACACCAGTTATGGCATGGTAGTACTCCTCCATGATGACTGTATTCCAGAAGTAGGGGTTGTCATAAAAGGAAAACATCAGCTTGCATTTGGACTGGGGATGGCCTAGTTCCTGCACCTGCCAGAACCAGGAGGAGGGAAAAGGTACAAGCTTTTAGGGTCCTCAGCTTGAATGCTAGGCAGGCATCAACACCTTTCTCTTCTCCAAACACTTACACTGCACATGCATGGATATAATACATGCCCTCCCCCTCCCCCCCAAAAAAAAATTCCCTGCCCTTTTCCCCCATCCACTTGTCCTTAGTCTTCCTCACTCACCTCCAAATCAATCATGTACATAAGCAAGACTTTACCTTCATCACTGATCATGAAACACACTTTGGGGGTGGTTCATTATCTACTTTAGGTCAAGGACAAGAATAAGTACCCTGGAACAGGCATCTTCAAGGTACGTTGCATTCCTGCTTGCTGGGTGCCGCACTGACATCCCCAGCCCCTGCTATACCATCAAACATGCTCATGGCTCTTGGTCTCCCATGGTCCCTTAGGTCCCCTCTCTGCATCCACTGAGGGAGTGTCAGTTTCTTACAGCTCCTGATTTCTGCCTCATCTGTGTGTGCAGGGTAGTGGCATGTCACTGCTTAAAACGTCATGATCTGAAGTCCCAGTGGCATGTCTTCTCTGTAGGCAAATGTTTGCTGTGTGTCGCTATGTGTGTGTGTGTGCTTGTGTGTTTAGCAAATCCCTGGGACTCTGATCTGCTCCCTGTCTTCACCAAAGGGTGAGGGGGTCTGGCCCTAACTCTGGGCAAAAAGAACCGCCCCTTCAAGCTCTACCTAGGTGAGAGGACAACGTCCTGCTTCTCCACTGCACTAGTGAGAACAACTACTGGGACTCTGACTGACTGGTATGGGCTCTGGGACTCCCAATGTCTCTGTTGCTTTCCCAGATAATCCACAATTGCAATAATAACTCTTTGAGAATGCTATTCTGGCCTACTGTCTCTGGTCACATAGAACTCCAGCCCCAGGATACGGCTTCTGTTCAGATGCAGGCCAAAAGGTGTCACGAAGAGTCATGGCTCAGACACACACAAATGGAGCCATGCCCAGGAGCTTCCTTTGGAGCTCACCCCTCCTCCCAGCCCCCACTTCCCTCGGCCCACTTGGCTTGCCTGTGCCCTCATCCACACCCCTCCTCCTGTTCCTGCTCCTTCTCTCCTTCTAAGCAACCGACCCCAGGAAGTGTTAGTAAGGATACGATTTTGTCCCAGAAGCCAGGAATGCCCTGGATCATTGGGCTTCACCGAGACAAGAGACAGTTTCCCCTCTGATGGTTCTTCCACCTGAGCTGAAAGTAGGCCCTGTGTTATTTTTCACTGGCACAAGTCAGGTCTACCAGCAGGACAGCCAATGCCTCCAGCGCCCGAAGTGGGGACCATTCACTCGGGGCTCCCGGCTTTGGGTGTCCCTGGTCCTGTTCCTCTGAGTTCTCCTCCCACTCTTGCGGATACCTGTGCCTGCAGCTACTCCACCACCATCACCACCTCCACCTCCTTCATGATGTCTTCCACCAGCGGCTGGAGGTCTTGCCAGAACCCCGCCACTTCTCCTTCCTGCAGAGCCACGCTTTCCTCCACTGCCTCCATCCTGAAGAGGGTGCCCTCCTTGCCTGGTGCCCTCCTCCCGCCCCCCTGCCCCCCCCCCCCCTCGCCCCGCTGTCTGTAACGTCCCTGATCGCCCCAGCGTGCTGCCAGGTTGCAGGGTCCCTGTGTCCTGAAGACCAGTATCACAATGAAGGGGATTCAGGGTGCCAGGGGCAGTCTAGCCTTCCTCCGATTTCTCTATCCTTGTGGCCCTGGCCATGGCCCAAGTTGTGAAGGATGTGGACCCCAAAGTGCAGCAGCTGCCTGGCTCAACAGACCCACAGGTTTCAGTCACTCCCCACCAATTGGTTACTTGCCTATAGTCTAGCAGAGGGAAAGGTAGACATGCATGTGGATCCGTGGGTCACCACACATGAGTAGTACATTGGTGGGTGGGGCCAGACCTTTACATGCTGACCTTCAGAGCACATCAGGAACCAATCAAGTGTAGGCTAAAAGCATTTCCTCAGAGGCATGCCCCTTGGGATTTGGGCATGTAGCTGGCAGTAGCTGCCAATTTCTGATCAAAGCAAAGCATGCCCTGAATGGAAACTATTTTCATGAGCAACAGTGCCAAAGGGCAAATAGGGGAGGCAGGTGTTTCAGTAACTGAAGAACCAGTGGTTCTTATGAAATATAAGTGATTTCCATATTTCTTACAGGAAAAATCTCCATTCTGATCTTCAAATGTAAAATATAGAGAGAAGCTCTACTTCCATGTGGAGAAGGCAATGGGAGCCAACTCCAGTACTATTGCTTGGAAAATCTCATGGACGGAGGAGCCTGGTAGGCTGCAATCCATGGGGGTAGCGAAGACACTACTGAGGGACTTCACTTTCACTTTTCACTTTCATGCATTGGAGAAGGAAATGGCAACCCACTGCAGAGTTCTTGCCTGGAGAATTCCAGGGACGGCAGAAACTGGTGGGCTGTTGTCTATGGGGTCGCCCAGAATTGGACATGACTGAAGTGACTTAGCAGCAGCAGCAGCAGAAGCAGCAGCAGCAGCAGCTACTTCCATGAAGGAGGATTAGGACCAAGATTTCATTCAGGAATATAGAAAATTCCATATTTTATGGTGGAGATTGGTTCTTTTGATATATGTTTGAGAAATACAAAGAATTCCATATTTCTTGAGAGAGTTGTGGCCAGATTTTCATTTGTAAAATAGAGATGATTTCAGTTCCATAATGATTCTCTGTATCTTAAGAAAACCAATGCCAAGGTTTTCATATGTGGAATATAGAGAATTCCATATTTCATCTAGGAAAATCTCCACCTAGATTTTCGCATATGATGTATAGAGAATTTCACATTTCAGGTAAGAATAATAGCATCCAGATTGTTATAAAATGAAATACGAAAAAATTCAATGTATCGTGGACTAAAATCAGCATTGAGATTTTCATTTGTAACATATACAGATTTGATATTTATTTGAGAAAAATAGTCACCATGATTTTTCAGATGTGAAATATACAGAATTCTATATTTTATGTAGTAATATCACTGCACAGATCTTGGTGTCTGAAATATACAGAATCACAGATTTCGTGTGGGGATGGTTTTTCATATGTGATGTACATAAATTTCAGTCCTTCATGTAGGCAAATTTCAGCAGGGATTTTGTATGTGATATAGAGAGTATGTTATATCTCATGTGATAACGTGTGGACAGATTTCAAATGAGAAATATAGAGAATTCCATATTTCAGGTGGATATTTCACATATATAAAACATAGAGAAAAATTCCCAAATTTTTTGGTAATATCTGGACCATGATTTCCATATATGATACATGAAAATTTTCACATTTCATCTGAAAATAAATTCACAGATTTCTATATGAGACATGGAGACTTTTTATATTTCATTAGGAAAATCTGTTCCCAGATTTCTCTATGTGAATTATAGAAAATCACATATTTATGTCAGAAAACCTTAATACATATTTTTTATTATGAAATATTCAGAATTTCATATAGCAAGCAAATATATGTATATATATTCTGACTGTCATCTGTAAAATATACCTCATTCCATGTTTCCTTTAGGAAAACCTGAACTTTGCTTTCCACATGTGAAACATATCGCATTCCATATTTAACATTTGAAAATATCTGCTTAGAAAACACTTGCTAATATTTAATTATGTGAAGTATAGAGAATTCAATGTTGAACGCAAGAAATATGAAAGCCCATATTTCCAACGGTTAAACACAAAGAATTCTATATATCATGTAAGAAAATATACACACAGATATTCATAAATGTAATGTAAAGAATTCAGTGTTTCATTCCACTATATACCTAATTCCATATTTCATGCAGGAAAATCTGTGCCTGGATTTTCAAAAGAGATGTTTAGAGAATTCCATCTCATTACATATTTAGCATAGAAATAACAGCACTCATATTTTCAGATGTGAACTATAAAGAACCACATATTTTAGAAAGTAAACCTGTGCTCATATTTTGATAAGGGTAGTACATATAGTTCCTTTTCTCAGGTAGGAAAATCTACACCCATCTTTTCATATGTGTCATGTAGCAAATTGTCAAGATAAATCAGTGTCCAGGTTTTATAAATAAAATTTAGGGACTTTATTTCATATAAGAATAGCTGAGCTAAGATTTCCATATTTGAAACATAGAAAATCCCATACATGTACAAAAGCTGCACTCAACTTTTCATATCTGAATTATATAAAGCTCATATGTCTTGTCAGAAAATCTTCACCCTGGTTTTACATAAGTGAAATGGACAAAAATCTGTATTTCCATGTCAAAACTTCATCATCAGATATTATATGTGAAATATAGAGAATTCCATATTGCCTGCAGATATAAATAGTGAGATACAGAGAATTCCATATTTCAACTAGAAACAGCTACACCTTGATGGTGAAATATGACATGTAAATATTACCATATTTCATGTAAGAATGTGTGTGCCTCGATTTTATATGTGACATTTAGAGGATTCCAAAACGCACGTGAGAATATCTACACCCATATTTTCATGAATGAATTATTGAGATTCCACTTTTCATGTGGGAAAATTTTCAGTCGGATTTTAAAAATGAGAAATAGGGATGATTCTATATTTCCTGCAGGGAAAATGACATCCAAAGTTTTTTATGTGAAATATAGAGATTTCACAAAATATTGAAACTTCAGCTTCAGCATCAGACCTTCCAATGGATATTTAGTGTTAGTTTCATTTAGGATTGATGGGGTTGATCTCCCTACTGTCCAAGGATATCTCAAGAGCCACCTCCAGCACCACAGTTACAAAGTCTCAACTTTTTGGCACTCAGCCTTCTTTGTAGACAAATTATCACACCCGTACATGTCTACTGATAAAACCATAGCTCTGGCTATATGGACAATTTTTGCCAAAGCGATGTCTGTGCTTTTCAATACATTGTGTCTGGGGTTGTGATAGCTTTTCTTTCCAAGAGCACAGGTCTTTTATTTTCATGCTTGTAATCACTGTCCCCAATGATTTTGGAGCTCAAGAAAACTGTGTCACTATTTTAATTTTTACCCTTTCTATCTGACAAAACATTACTAGACTTTGTCCTGCCTCATTTCCTACACCATGAAATCTTGCCCATTACACCAGATGTCTCTTGACATCCTGCTTATACATGCCAGAACCCTATGGTGAAATGGACATCTTTTCTCAGTATTAGTTCTAGAAAGTCTTGGAGGTCTTCCTAAAACTGTTCAAGTTCCCTGGTGGCATAGATGATAAAGAATTGAGAAGCAGAGCCTTTCATTTTTCATGTAGGAAAATCTGCACCTAGATGTTCATGTTTAAGAAAGAGAACTCTGCATTCCTTGCAGGAAAAATAACCATTCTAATTTTCAGCTGTGAAATGCAGAGAATTCTATATGTTATGTAGGGAAAGAATCTTCATCAAATATTCATAGTCAGCTGTAGAGTATTGATATTTCATATAAGAATATTGGTATTGATTTGCCTATGAAAAATATAGGAATTCCTTATTTCAAGTAGTAAATTTGGCACCATAGATGATGTGAAACCAAAGAATCCCATACTTCATGGAAAAAAGTGCCGTGCCTAAAGTTTCAAGTATTGAAAATAAAGAAATCCATACGTCATGTAGGAAAATGAGGGCCAGATTTTCATTTGTGAAATATAGAGAATTGAAAATCATGACCCATATTTTGCTAAATCAATATAGAAAAGTCATTTTTTCATGGATTCAATCTGCGATAGGAGTTTCATATGTGAATTTTAAAGAATTCCACATTTAAGGGAGAAAATTAGTGCCCTGATTTATTTATGTGTAGAATCAAAATTCCATATTTTGTGTACGAAAATCAATGGCTACTTGTTCATAAGTGAAATACACAAAATTTCAGATATCATGTAGTAAATCTAGCACCCAGTTATGCATAGGTGAAATACATTAAATTCCCATTTTCATGTAGAAAAATGTGCATACAGATTTTCACATGAAATATAGAAAATGCTATTTTCATTCTGGAAGTTGAGTGTTGAGAAATTCACATATGCAATATAGAGAATTCCATATTTCATACAGGGAACCTACATGCATGCATTCATATGTGAAACAAGTTCTGTGCTTCACATAGAAACATTTTGTCCATATGTCAATTTAGGACATAAAGAGAATACCATATTTAGAGATGGAATTCTCTCTATATAGAGAGATTTATAGGTGAAACATCTCTAAGTAAGAGATACTAAGGTCAGCATCCCACTAAGGGACATACTCATCAGTGCCAGGGGAATTGAAGTCTGCTCATTTACCGTACAAAGGCCCTTTCCAAGTGGTTCTGTTCTCATCCTGCCTCCAGGAGAGAGCACATGCCAGCTTACCCCATCGCCCCAGTCCTGTGGGGCCAGGAGCAGCTAGAGGATGATCCTAAGCAATCCACTGCAGAACGCTGATGCTTAAGCATTCTGTGAAGACTTCAAAGAGTGATGTTTGAAACTGGCAAACTCTGCAGGTTCAGTTCAGTTCAGTTCAGTTGCTCACTCAAGTTCTAATGTCTAGGACGCCATGGTCTTCATTACACCAGGCCTCTCTGTCCATCACGAACTACTGGAGTGTCCTCAAACTCATCTCCATTGAGTCAGTGGTGACATCAAACAATCTCATCCTCTGTTGTTCCCTCCTCCTCCTGCCTTAAATCTTTCCAACATCAGGGTCTTATACAGTGAGTCAGTTCTTCACCTCAGGTGACCAGAGTACAGGAGTTGCAGCTTCAACATGAGTCCAGGACTGATGTCCTTTAGGGTGGACTGGTTGGATCTCATTGCAGTCCAAGGGACTCTCAGGAGTCTTTGTCAACACCACAGTTCAAAAGCATCAATTCTTCAGTGGTCAGTTTTCTTTATAGTCCAACTCTCACATCCATACATGACTACTAGAAAAAACCATAGCATTGGTGAGTTGGAATCTCTTTGGAAAAATAATGTCTCTGCTTTTTAATATCCTGTCTAGGTTGGTCGTAACTTTCCTTCCAAGGAGTGAGTGTCTTTTAACTACATGACAGTAGTCACCATCTGCAATGACCTTGGAGCAAAAGAAATGAAGCAGCAGCCACTGTTTCCCCATCTATTTGTCATGAAATGATAGGACCAGATGCCATGATCTGTTTTCTGAATGTTGAGCTTTAAGCCAAGTTTTTCACTCTCCTCTTTCAATTTCATCAAAAGCCTGTTTAGTTCTTTTTCACTTTCTGCTGTAAGTGTGGTGCCATCTTCATATCTGAGGTTATCGCTATTTCTCCGGCAATCTTGTTTCCAGCTTGTGGTTCATCCAGCCCAGTGATTCTCAAGATGTATTCTGCATATAAGTTAAATAAGCAGGGTGACAATATACAGCCTTGACAGACTCCATTTCCTATTTGGAACCAGTCTGTTGTTCCATGTCCAGTTTTCACTGTTGCTTCCTGACCTGCAGGGAGATTTCTCAGGAGACAGGTCAGGTGGCTTGGTATTCCCATCTTTTTCAGAATGTCCTACAGTATAGTGTGATCACACTCAAAGGCTTTGGCATAGTCAATAAAGCAGAAATAGATGGTTTTCTTGAGCTCTCTTGCTTTTTTGATGATTCAGAGGATGTTAGCAAATTGATCTCTGGTTCCTCTGCCTTTTCCAAAAGCAGCTTGAACATCTGGAAGCTCATGGTTCATGTATTGCTGAAGCCTGGCTTGGAGAATTTTTAGCATTACTTTACTAGCATGTGAGATGAGTGCAATTGTGTGGTAGTTTGAGCATTCTTTGGCATTGGCTTTCTTTGGGCAATGTTACTCTGCAGGTAGCAACTGTTTATGCTACAGTGCCATCAGCCTCCCAAACGTTACATAAGAAAGTGAGATGTGCCTGGTCCTATGGGGAAATAATTCTACTGCACTTGAGAAGACAGAAAGCTCTTTGTAGGGGCTGTACATACCCCATCTCTTTACCTGGTAATCTGTCCCATTCTGTTTCTTGTCTGCTTTGTATCTCCCTGAATGGCCCCAAGTTATTTCTTCCTGCTGCTTCTTTCTGCTTAGGGATACATGGTGCAGCAGCATGTCTCCACTTAAAACACGCTAGGGGAAGGAGCCAAGATGGCGGAGGAATAGGATGGGGAGACCACTCTCTCCCCTACAAATTCATTGAAAGAACATGTGAATGCTGAGCAAACTTCACAAAACAACTTCTGACCGCTAGCAGAAGAAATCAGATGCCCAGAAAAGCAGCCCATCATCTTTGAAAAGTGTATCTAATATCCATTTTGGACATTTAAGAATCCAATATTCAGTACCCATTTTTACTCAGGATTGTGTTGATTACTCTCTCCCACTTTTGACTCTCCGTTTTCTACCTCAGAACACCAATATTTCCTCCCTCCCCCTTCTCTTCCCAATCCAAATCTGTGAATCTCTGTGGGTGTCTGGGCTATGGAGAATACTTTGGGAACAGAGAACTGCATAGATCTGTCTCTCTCCTCTTGAGTCCCCCTTTTGTCTCTTCCTGCTCATCTCTAGCTCCCTCCTCCCTCTCATCTTCTTCATGTAACTCTGTGAACCTCTCTGTGTGCCCCTCACAGAGGAAAATCTTTTCACCATTAACCTAGAAGTTTTATTACCAGTGCTGTATAGTTGGAGAAGTCTTGAGACTACTGCCAGAATAAGACTGAAACCCAGAGGCAGGAGACTTAAGCTCAAAACCTGAGAACACCAGAAAACTCAGACTACACGGAACATTAAGTAATAAGAGAACATCCAAAAGTCTCCATACCTACACTGAAACCAACCACCACCCAAGAGCCAATAAGTCCCAGAGCAAGACATACCATGCAAATTCTCCAGCAACACAGGAACATCCCTGAGCGTCAACATACAGGCTGCCCAAAGTCACACCTAACACATAAACCCATATCAAACCTCATTACTGGGCACTCCATTGCACTCCAGAGAGAAGAAATCCAGTTCCACGAACTAGAACACTGACACAAGCTTCCTAATGAGAAACCTTGGCAAACGAATCATCCAACCCCACCCACTGGGTGAAAACTCCACAATAAAAAGGAACCACAGACCACCAGAATACAGAAAGCCCACTCCAGACACAGCAATCTAAACAAGATGAAAAGGCAGAGAAATACCTAATAGGTAAAAAAAAAAAAACATGAAAAAGGCCCACCAAGTCAAACAAAAGAGGAGGAGATAGGGAATCTACCTGAAAAAGAATTTAGAATAGTGATAATAAAAATGATCCAAAATCTTGAAAACAAAATGGAGTTACAGATAAATAGCCTGGAGACAAAGATTGAGAAGATGCAAGAAATGTTTAATAAGAACCTAGGAGAAAGAACAAAGAGTCAGTTGAAAATGAATAATGCAATAAATGAGATCAAAAACACTCTGGAGGGAACCAACAGTAGAATAACAGAGACAGAAGAAAGGCTAAGTGAGGTAGAAGAAAAAATGGTGGAAATAAATGAAGCAGAGAAGAAAAAAGAAAAAAAAAATAAGAATCAAAAGAAATGAGGATAACCTCAGGGGCCTCTGGCACAATGTGAAATGCCCCCAACATTCGAATCATAGGAGTCTCAGAAGAAAAAGACAAAAAGAAAGGCCATGAGAAAATACTCGAGGAGATAATAGCTGAAAACTTTCCAAAAACGGGGAAGGAAATAATTACACAGGTCCAAGAAACCCAGAGAGTTGCAAACAGGATATACCCAAGGTGAAACACCTCAAGACATATATTAAACAAACTAACAAAGATCAAACACAAAGAACAAATATTAAAAGCAGCAAGGGAGAAACAACAAATAGCACACAAAGTGATTCCCATAAGGATAACAGCTGATGTATCAGTAGAAACCCTTCAGGCCAGAAGGGAATTGCAGGACATACTTCAAGTAATGAAAGAGAATAACCTACAACCTAGATTACTGTACCCAGCAATGATCTCCTTCAGATATGACAGAGAATTCAATAGCTTTACAGGCAAGCGAATGCTAAGAGAATTCAGCACCACCAAACCAGCTCTTCAACAAATGCCAACGGATCTTCTCTAGACAAGAAACACAGAAAGGTTGTATAAACATGAACCCAAAACAACAAAGTAAATGGCAATGGGACCATACCTATCAATAATTAACTTAAATGTAAATGGGTTGAATGCTGTAAACAAAAGACAAAGACTGGCTGAATGGATACAAAACAAGGCCCCTAACAACAATATTATACAGTAATTAGCCTCCAACTAATAAAAATAAATGGAAAAATTATATATATATATATATATATATATATATATATATATATATATATATATATATATATATATATATATATATATATATGCCATCTGCAAGAGACCCACATCAAAACAAGGGACCCACACAGACTAAAAGTGAAGGACTGGAAAAAAATATTTTATGAAAATGGAGACCAAAAGAAAGCAGGAGTCACAATACTCATAACAGATAGAATAGACTTTAAAATAAAGGCTGTGAAAAGAGACAGAGACAGACACTACATAATGATCAAAGGATCAATCTGAGAACAAGATATAACAATTATAAATATATATGCACCCAACATAGGAGCACTACAATATGTAAGGCAAACGCTAATGAGTATGAAAGAGGAAATTAATAGTAACACAGTAATAGAGGGAGAATTTAATACCCCACTCACAACTATGGATAGATCAATTAAACAGAAAATTAACAAGGAAACACAAACTTTAAATGACACAATGGACCAGCTAGACCTAATTGATATCTATAGGACATTTCACCCCAAAATAATCAGCTTCACCTTTTTACTCAAGTGCACACGGAACCTTCTTCAGAATAGATCAAATCATTGACCATAAATCTAGCCTGGGTAAATTAAAAAAAAATTGAAATCATTCCATTCATCTCTTCTGACCACAGTGCAGTAAGCTTAGATCTCAATTACAGGAAAAAAAATTATTAAAAATTCAAACATATGAAGGCTAAATAACACACTTCTGAATAACCAACAAATCATAGAAGGAATCAAAAAAGAAATCAAAATGTGCATAGAGATGAATGAAAATGAAAACACAACAACCCAAAACCTATGGGACCCTGGAAAAGCAATGCTAACAGGAAGGTTCATAGCATTACAGGCTTACCTGAAGAAACAAGAAAAAAGTCAAATAAATAACCTAACTCTACACCTAAAGCAACTAGAGAAGGAAGAAATGAAGAACCCCAGGGTTAGTAGAAGGAAAGAAATCTTAAAAATAGGGCAGAAAAAAAAAAAATTAACTAAAGAGACCATAGAAAAATCAACAAAGGTAAAAGCTGGTTTCTTGAAAAAAATAAACAAAATTGACAAACCATTAGCAAGACTCATTAAGAAACAAAGGGAGAAGAACCAAATAACAAAATTAGAAATGAAAATGGAGAGACCACAACAGACAACACTGAAATACAATGGATCATAAGAGACTACTGCCAGCAGCTATATGCCAATAAAATGGGCAACTTGGAAGAAACAGACAAATTCTTAGAAAAGTATAACTTTCCAAAACTGAACCAGAAAGAAATAGAAGATCTTAACCGTCCCATCACAAGCACAAAAATCGAAACTGTAATCAGAAATCTTCCAACAAACAAAAGCCCAGGACCAGATGGCTTCACAGCTGAATTCTACCAAAAGTTTAGAGAAGAGCTAATACCTATCTTACTCAAACTCTTCCGGAAAATTGCAGAAGAAGGTAAACTTCCAAACTCATTCCATGAGGCCAAAATCACCCTAATTCCAAAACCAGAAAATGATGCCACCAAAAAAAGAAAACTATAGGCCAATATCACTGATGAACATAGATTGAAAAATCCTTTACAAAATTCTAGCAAACAGAATCCATCAACATAACAAAAAAATCATACATCATGAACAAGTGGGCTTTATCCCAGGAATGCAAGGATTCTTTAACATCTGCAAATCAATCACTGTAATACACCACATTAACAAATTGAAAGATAAAAAAATAATATGACTATCTCAATAGAGGCAGAAAAAGCCTTTGACAAAATTCAACATCTGTTTATGATAAAAACTCTCCAGAAAGCAGGAATAGAAGGAACACACCTCAACATAATAAAAGGTATGTATGACAAACCCACAGCAAGCATTACCCTCAATGGTGAAATATTGAAAGCATTTCCCCTAAAATCAGGAACAAGACAAGGGAGCCCATTCTCACCACTACTATTCAACATAGGCTTGGAAGTGTTGGGCACAGCAATCAGAGCAGAAAAAGAAGTAAAAGGAATCCAGATAGGAAAAGAAGAAGTGAATCTCTCGCTGTTTGCAGATGACATGATGTCTACATAGAAAACGCTAAAGACTCTACTAGAAAATTACTAGAGCTAATCAACGAATATAGTAAAGTTGCAGGATATAATATTAACTCAAAGAAATCCCATGCACTCATCTACACTAACAATGAGAAAACAGAAAGAGAAATTAAGGAAACAATATCACTCACCATGGCAAAAAAAAAAAAAAAAGAATAAAATATTTAGGAGTCTATCTACCTAAAGAAACGAAAGACCTATATAGAGAAAACTGCAAAATACTGAAGAAGGAAATCAAAGAGGACATAAACAGATGGAGAAATAAACCGTGTTCATGGATTGGAAGAATCAACAGTGTCAAAATGACTATACTACCCAAAGCAATCTATAGATTCAATGCAATCCCTATCAAACTACCAACGGTATTTTTCACAAAACTAAAACAAATAATTTCATAATTTGTATGGAAATACAGAAACCTCGAATAGCCAGATTGATCTTGAGAAAGAAAAAATGGAACTGGAGGAATCAACCTGTCTGACTTCAGACTCTACTGTTCACTCTTGCCATCTGTTATTTGACCACTTCCAATTTGCCTTGATTCATGGACCTAACATTCCAGGTTCCTATGCAATATTGCTCTTTACAGTGTTGGACCTTGCTTCTATCTCCAGTCCCATCAAATACTGGATGTTGGTTTTGCTTTGGCACCATCCCTTCATTCTTTCTGGAGTTATTTCTCCGCTGATCTCCAGTAGCATGTTGGGCACCTACCGACCTGGGGAGTTCACCTCTCAGAGTCCTAACTTTTTGCCTTTTCAAACTGTTCATGGAGTTCTCAAGGCAAAAAAAAAAAAAAAAAAAAAACTGAAATGTTTTGCCATTCCCTTTTCCAGTGGGCCACGTTCTGTCAGACCTTTCCACTATGACCCAAGCATCTTGGATGGCCCCAGACGGCATGGCTTACTTTCATTGAATTAGACAATTCTGTGGTTCATGTGATCTGATTGGCTCGTTGTCTGTGATTGCGGTTTCAGTCTGTCTGCCTTCTGACGCCCTCTCAGCGCCTACCATCTTGCTTGGGTTGAATAGCAAGTATGGACACTGATTTAAGGAATCTTGATGGGAAAAAAATTACCAGCAAGAATGTCAACTGCCACTCACCAAGAAAAAAATCAGAAAGATTTATACCTTAGCTTCAATTTCTCTTAAGGAGAAATTCCATTATTTTCCTCTATTTATGATATAGATCTCTGAGATTTCATTTTGCTTTTTTTATATTCCTTAGCTAGCTATATGAGTAACTGAAAAATATGCTTTTCATAGAAGCCAATGATTATTTTATTTTTAGATGATCTTGGGATAGGCAACCAAAGATGTTGACTTTAACTTGCAATCAAGATTTACTCTTTTTTTTTTTTTTTTTTTTTTTGAGGGAATTGTTTCTGCAAGTCCAGAATTTATTAAGATTTAAAACCTTACAAATTATGTTTCATCTTGGTTACACTATTCAGTTTGTCCTGGAGAAGGAAATGGGTACCCAACCCAATATCCTTGCCTAGAAAAGCCCATGGACAGAGGAGCCTGGTGGGCTGCAGTCCATGAGGTTGCAAAGAGTCAAGCATGATTCAGTGACTAAGACGTACACCCATGCAGGTTGTATTATTCAGAAACAATCCTTTACTCCTGAATGCAAGTGAGTAGAATCAGAAGCTAAAGTAGATGTGAGTTGTCATAATTTTTTCCATTTGGAAAGGAGCATCTATCAGAGCTCATCAAACAGGTCAATCTAAAATTAAAATCTCAAAACGATTTGTAAACTGAAAAAAAAAAAAAAAAAAAAACTCCCAGAAGAATTTAAAATAAACTGTCATAGACATTTCTAAAAAAGGAAAATCAAGGAAAACAAGAACAGTGTCTTCACAGACAGTGAGACTGAGATGAACAGAGCACAGACTGAAATTTCAGTGTGATTGGAGAAATGAAACTTAAAGGAACAATGTGAAGATTGAGAAAATGATAGAATACAGAATCCTAAAAGTTTATTTATCCTGGAGAACTTGCTTCCTGTCGCATGGCTTAGCTGGCGAATGACAATTTTCTCTGGCTAGAGCAAAGTAGAGGGTGCATGAGGAATATAAATGACTGCTGGAGAAAGTTTAGAATACTGGCTCATGTGTAGTTGAGAAATCACATAGATTTTTGGCCAGTGGGGGGCAATTATGACAACAAATGTGGCTGAATCTATGCATGTAAGTGGTAAAATTAGTGTAACTGAGATGCAGATAGGGTATGTTGGGATAAAAAATGAAGTAGTCAAGAATGACTACTACTGCCAATAACAGGAGAGAATGTGTTGCTAATGTTGTTCAGTCACTTATTCATGTCCATCCCTTTGCCACCCCATGGCCTGTGTCCCATCAGTCTTAGCTTCCCTATCTCCCAGAATTTGTTCAGACTCATGTCCATAGAGTTGGTGATACTATAACCCTTTCAGCATCTGCTACCCACTTCTCCTTTTACCTTCAATATTTCCCAGTATCAGGGCATTCTCTAATGAGACAGCACTTTGCATCAGGTGGCCAAAGGGGGAAAGAACACTGAAAGATAACAAAGGTGCTTCCAAGGAAATCTCTCGAAACCATCTAAGATATAGGTGCAGAAAACGCCTTTGGCAAAATTCAGCACCCGTTTATGATAAAAGCTGTAGAAGAAGTGGGAACAGAGAGAATCTTCTTCAACTTAATAAAGGCCATGTATGGATAAAACCACTGTTTTCATGCTTCTCATAGGTAAAAACTTAAACATGCTGCCTAAGTTCATGAAAAAAACAAAGTTGCCAACTCTTACCTCTGTTAATCAACATAATCTTGTGACTTCTAGCTACAGCAATCAGTGAAGAAGAAGAAGAAAATAACTACCAGAAAACTGGAAAAGAAGGGGTAAAACTGTTACTGTTTGCAAACATAGATTACTATGCCAGAGGATCATAAGATGCCACCAGAAAATTAGTAAACATAGTCAATGACTTTAGAGAAGTTTCTGAATGCAAAATAAACACAAAGAAATCTCCTACACATAACAACAGAAAACCAAAATCAAAAATTAAGGAAACAATTTAATTCACCATTGTAACAAGAAAAATGCAATCTCTGGGAATGAACCTGCCTAAGCAGAGAAAAAATTGTGCACAGAAAAGAACCAGGTATGGATAAAACAAATGAAAGATGACACAAATGGAACTAGAACAAATACGTTCACAATTCGTATGGAAATACAAAAAACTTTGAATCGCCAAAGCAATCTTGAGAAAGAAGAATGGAACTTGGGGAATCAACCTGCCTGACTTCAGTCTCTACTACAAAGCCACAGTCATCAAGAGAGTGTGGTGCTGGCACAAACACAGAAATATAGATCAATGGAACAAAATAGAAAGCCCAGAAATAAATCCACACACCTATGGACACCTTATCTTTGACAAAGGAGGAAATAATATACAACGGAGAAAAGACAACCTCTTTAACAAGTGGTGCTGGGAAAATTGGTCAACCACTTAGAAAAGAATGAAACTAGAACACTTTCTAACACCATACACAAAGATAAACTCAAAACGGATTAAAGAGCTAAATGTAAGACTAGAAACTATAAACCTCCTAGAGGAAAACATAGGCAAAGCACTCTCCATCATAACCACAGCAGGATCCTCTATGACCCACCTCCCAGCATATTGGAAATGAAAGCAAAAATAAACAAGTGAGACCTTATTAAAGCTAAAAGCTTTTGCACAACAAAGGAAACTATAAGCAAGGTGAAAGAAAGACTTCAGAATGGGAGAAAATAATAGCAAATGAATCAACAAAGAATTAATCTTAAAAATATACTAGGAACGCCTCCAGCTCAATTTTAGAAACATAAAAGACCCAATCAAAAACTGAGCCAAAGAACTAAACAGACATTTGTCCAAAGAAGACATACAGATGGCTAACAAACACATGAAAAGATGCTCAACCTCACTCATTATCAGAGAAATGCAAATCAAAACCATGCCAGTCAGAATGGCTGCTATCCAAAAGTCTACAAACAATAAATGCTGGGGAATGGACTTACTGACCTCATAATCATAAGGGTGTGGTCCCCTACATATAGGGGTATTCAGGGACTCTGGAGCAGACCACTGGGAGTCTTCAAAATGACCAGGGTTGCCTCACTGGCCCTGCCAAGAGCGGGGAGATATGGTCTCCGTGGATATGAATGAGGTTGAAAGGATCATTGACAAGAGGTAAAACAAGAAAAGGAAGATGGAGTATTTGGTTTGGTGGAAAGGCTACGGCAGGGAGGATGCCACATGGGAGCCAGATCAGCACCTAGTGAGCTGCGAGGAGTGCATCCAAGACTTCAATCAGCACCACACCAGGAAGCAGAAGGAGGGCAACCTCACTAGAGCCAAGCGGACCGCCCCAAACAACGGCCAGAATCAGATCTCCAGATCCACCAACAGCAGCTTCTCCAAGGCCGCCCCCAAGGCCCTAGTGGTGGACAAGGAGCATGAGGCCAAGAGCACACCACTGTTTACCACCAGCCAGAATTTCCAGAAGAGCTCCTCGCAGGGCCAGGCCACCTACAAGAACATGGACCTGGCCTGGTTGGGCAACAGGATTCTCGTGCCCAAGAGCCCCATAAAGAGTGGGACTGTGCTGGACAGCTTTCAGGACGAGAGCCCCGAGAATGCAGACCCCATGGAGCAGGGGCCGGAAGACACAGCGGCCCCAGAGGCGGCGGCCGAGAAGCGGATCGGGGACCTATTGAGCCCGGCGGGAGAGCCGGTGATGATGGGGAGCCGGCCTGGATACACCAATTGTTGCCACGGGCGTCGGGCCCCGTGAAGGCCGCCATGGCCACAGGGCTGGCCATGAAAGGGAATGGCACGTCCGATTTGGTGGACATGCTGATGGCCAATTGCATGAGCCCCCTGCAGACGTTAAGTCATGGGCGTGAAAGCTGGGAAGAAGAAGTTCATGAAGGACAGGCGAGACCAGCCCTTTGACAAGCAGCTGCGCTTCAGTGTGCGGCAGAGGAAGAGCGCCTACTGGTACCAGGACATCGTGGTCCAGAAGCAGGATGGCTTCACCCACATCCTGCTGTCCACCAAGTAATCCGAGAACAACTCGCTGAACCCGGAGGTGATGAAGGAGCTGCAGAGCGCGCTGAGCATGGCCAACGCCGACGACAGCAACCTGGTGTTGCTCAGCGCCATGGGCAGTGTCTTCTGCTGCGGCCTGGACTTCCTCTACTTCATCCGGCGCCTGCCTGATGACCGCAAGAGGGAGAGCGCCAGAATGGCTGAGGCCATCAGAAACTTCATGAACAGCTTCATCCAGTTCAAGAAGCCTATTGTCGTAGCTGTGAATGGCCCGGCCATTGGGCTAGGAGCATCCATCCTGCCTCTCTGTGATGTGGTCTGGGCCAACGAAGGCATGGTTCCAGACACCCTATACCACCTTCGGACAGAGTCCAGACGGCTCTTCCACCGTCATGTTCCCCAAGATTATGGGAGGAGCATCTGCCAACGAAATGCTGTTCAGAGGGTGGAAGCTAACAGCACAGGAGGCATGCGGCAAAGGGCTGGTCTCCCAGGTGTTCTGGCCTGGGACCTTCACCCAGGAAGTCATGGTTCGCATCAAGGAGCTCGCCTCTTGCAACCGCGGTCGTGCTGGAGGAATCCAAGGCCCTTGTGCGCTGCAACATGAGGCTGGAGCTGGAGCGGGCCAATGAGCGGGAGTGTGAGGTGCTCAAGAGGATATGGGACTTTTGAACTCTGTGGGAGAATGTGAGGGTGGGATATTTCAAAAGAACTGCACGTATACTATCTATGGTGAAACAGATCACCAGTCCAGGTGGGATGCCTGAGACAAGTGCTCGGGCCTGGTGCACTGGGAAGACCCAGAGGAATCGGGTGGAAAGGGAGGTGGGAGGGGGGATTGGGATGGGCAATATGTGTAAATCTATGGCTGATTCATATCAATGTATGACAAAACCCACTGAAATGTTGTGAAGTAATTAGCCTCCAAATAATAATAAAAAAAAATAAGTTAAAAAAAAAAAAAAAAAGAAGAAGAAGAAGATATGGGACTCCGCGCAGGGCATGGACTACATGCTCAAGTACAGGAAGAGCAAGGTCGACGATTTCTGACTGTACGGCCACCCGACCTCACCAGGGCGCGCCGTGCCAGAACTCACGGCCTGGGCCAGGCTCCTACCGAGCTCCCTCTGGGAAGCAGGACTTGAGACAGACAAGCTATTTATTGCCAAGGAGTTCTGAGGTACTGTAGCTTTAAAATAAATAACTACAAAACTCCTTTGTTGAAACGTCATTGGTTTATACTTAATATACACGAGTATAAAAGTATAATGGTGAGCTCTGGCCTGCTCCTTGAGGCTCTCATTCTTGTCATCTTCAGCTAGGAATGTGTATATATAAAGATATTTTCTAGGATTAGGTGTCAGAAAAGTCTGAAACAATGTGTGTTTATCTTTTTCTTTTCCTTCTAAAAGAAAAGAAAGGGGTGATAGCAAGCCTCGCCATCCCTGCTGCAAATCGAAATATGGAAAGATCTGAGATGTGCCTTATCTCTAAAAGGTCCAAAGCCTCCGAGGTAGAAAATTCTAAATCAAATGGAAGACTTATCTTTTAGGATGAGTACTTCTGGCTAAAAACCCTCTGATGGACATACCCAAAAGTAAAATATGCCTCGGATTCATGCTGAAATATCAATTGATTGTTCCCTGTTGTTCAAAGTCTGATTCTTACCCAGTTAACAGGAAGAAACCACTCTTGCTAACAGAAAGCATCTTTTGCAGTATTAGTGAATCACTGACTAGCTTCAGTATGGTAGCTTAAGTTATAAGTTAATCTTAGCAGGTTTATAATTAGGTTTTCTGACCCTTTTGAAAAATAACTACATGAGTGCTTCTTGTGGCTAGGTGAGCTCTACTACTTTATATAGAGTTTTGGTTTTCTCTTTGCAGATGTGATTGATGTATTACACCAAAAATGGAAAGAATTTGCATGCTTATAAACTGTGCTTTTTAGGTTCACTTAGAATGTACTTTATTGAACAAGTTAAAATTCTTTTGGCATACTATTCAATTCAGAAACTCCTTTTAAAGAGAACTACCTTATTATTTCGACATTTCATGTTCTCAGTCTCTGCTTTCACATCTACACACCATAACAAGGAGAGGATCCTATGTGAGAGTGCCTTGTGGACATAGATGTCTGCATTCCTGCCAGTGCTGGGGACGTTTCCAGAAGCCTGTCTCCTGGCAGGTTTCTGAGCTTGCAATCATATGGAATGGATGAAGAGTGAAATAAAATTAAAACCTTATTTCAGTACAGTTTTGAAGTTTCTACTTGGAACCGACCACCGCCTGGCCTTGCGGAGAGCTTACAGAATGTAAATCTGCCTTTACTTGGACGGGTTGGTGCAGTAGTTTTGCATCCATATGACCTACTTTTTGCGTTCTGTAGTTTGAAGTATATATAAACTGTACAATCAATCAAGTTTCTATAGAATACACATTCACCTGTGAAAACTAGTTAAATCAATTGAATATTTCTTAACACACACACACACTCACACACACACACACACACACACACACACACAGACACAAGACCAAATGACTAAAGTGACTGGGAAGCCAAAAGACTCTAGCACAATTCAGAAACAACCGGCTCCTTATGCAGTACGACAAGATGAAGACGTCTTATCAACTGAGGTCGAAAAGAAGTGTCAAGGTGAGTGAACCCACCCAAGCTCACCCTGCCCATTGACAGGGCCCCTAAGACACCTTCCCCTTTCCTTGTCTTGCACATGCCACCTCTTGGTCACACTCCTTCTACTGAAACCATCAGTCCCAAACAGCAATACACTCTTCCCCAAGTTAATGCCATTCTTTGCTCCTTCTCTTGTTTTCTCCAGGTTGCCAGGGTACCTGTGAGGGCAAATAAGCACATTCAACCAAAGCTGAGCAAGAAGGCTTTTCAAATAGCTCCCACCTCAGAGAATCCTAACAATATCAGAGGTTCAAACCTCTGGAGCCAGTGTTCCAAGGCAAATCAAGAGCTGAATCAGAACCAACTGGAAGAGGCCCAAGAGATCATGGAGACCCCTGCCATTCCTGCTGGACAACTGCATAGCCAGTGACTTCAGAACATGGCTAGAGACATGAGAATTCTTCCAGGGTCTCACTGCTTCAAAGTGGCCAACAGTACAGTCATTGAGTCTTCTACCAATAGCACCCACCAACATTAATAATGACATTTAAATAAAATCAACCTGGTGTGAAATTATGTGTGTCTCTGAGCTCTCTGAGCTTTCTGTGTGGGGCAGAAAGGGCAGAGAAAGGAAAGGTATGTGCAGAGGGAGGGGCATGGTTCCTGTGCAGTTGGAGATGGGAAGAGAAGGTCCAGTTAGCTTGAAAGCTTGGGGCTGTCCTGTGCTCAGACTGAGCCCCAATGATACCCTTCCCATGGGGGAAGAGGAGGAGGATGTGGTGTTTCTGTATGTGAGTGCAAGGCTGGGAATTTAGCTGGGGAGCTCTGTCAAGGACGGTTGGGCAGGAGGGGGTGGGCATGGTATGCAATGCTGGTATCGAAAAAGCACCAAAGTATTTGCCCCTAGACAATCTCTAACTCCTGACACTGAGACAAAAAGGAAAGAAAAAAAGCCTTTAAAATTTTTAATGTATTTCTTCTATTTGTAGAAGCTAGTAAGTTTTATTGTGTAATATCTAATTCATGACCCAGCTTAAAACATGAAGCTAGATTTTGCACTGCATTTGTCTAAAGATGTGTTGGTATGTCCTTGTCTCTGCATAATATTGTTTAGGTTAATTTGTAAATGAGCTCTATTCATTTGCTTTAAAGAAGAATAAGCACTTACAAATCAAATAATTCTAAATGAAACAATAAATTCCAGGTTCAGGTGAACTGAGTTATATTCAGTATTGAATACCTGATAAGAATGTTTGTTCAGTCACCTATCTGATATAGACATGTCTTACAGTAATTAACATCAAGTAAAATATTTTTTCTACCTAGGTTTAATATAAGTTAAATATTATATCTGTTTCCACTTTGTCAACAAGGCAATTACCTCGAGTGAAAAAATTTTCTAAAAATTGGAAAAAAGATACGAGTTTTTATATAAACTCTAACAAATAATTTTTCTTTAGGAATACCCGTTTACAATTGTCTCTCCAGATTGACATAAGTCAGATTTCTAAGGGATGTGCTAAACTAAGTATTAAAAGTCTATTAATTAGGACATTTCCAAATATATTAAATGTTTAAAACATTTCCCACTAAACACTGATTTCCTTTTACAGAACAACTAAAGAGATGTGGGACTACAAGTAAATAGTGCTTGATGCCATCCTAAAATGTTACAAAGTGAATAAATAAAACAAAGAAAAAACAAGGGATTTAAACATTATCACTGGTATTTATGCTCACCAGTCTCTAAAATGCTCATACAAATGTTAGCTCTTTGTTGGTAATGGAAAGCAGGAAGTATACTTTCAGTAAATTTAACAGAGGTATCAAGAATATTAAAAAAGAGTTTGGCATGATCGGGATTTTCTAAAATTGGATTAAAACTAGTTAGATAAATAGATTTTGTTAGGACGGACATGGCCAAAACAAAAAAACTGGGTAGAGTCCATTTGGTCCAAAGGGGGCGGAGCTCACGTTCACTAGAACTTGATTGTGATATATCAGCAAGCTAAAGGATACACCCATCAACATTGACTAAATCTGACCCAACGTTCGAAATGCTTTTAATTGACCCTTATGATAAAACATTTTAAAACATATTCTTTTAAAATTCTTTGAACTACTAGCTAAGTTTGGGATGCTTCAGAGGGCCCCTGAAGCCTCCCAAAAGGCTATTATACTATCTGAGTTCATTTGACATGTTAAATGGCATGGGAATGATTGTTGGAAGGGTGCTAAATCTTCTCAGTTTGTACTGTATGGTTGTTATTACTTATATAGATAACCTAAAAATTATGGAAAATTCATGAAAATTGATATGTCCTGGTAACATGCTGTCAGTTACAGTTTTAATTATCATGTTCAAGTGTTACAGCTCACAATAATGACCAGGCTACTTTGTCAATTACCCTGTATGGTTTGACTCTCATAGCTTTAGAAAAATACCTCTAGTTCAAGATTTATAAGAAAAAAAAGCAAAAAACTTATCTAAGATTAACGAAATAAAATGCTGTTTGTTTGCTCTCGGCTAAATTGGTAACAGACTGAAATATAGTCTGCTCTCTTTGTGAAGCGAAAAATGTTTTCTTAGAATAAATCTATCAATAACAGATTATACATTTCTTTGCCTTTAAGTGGTTTATATTGGTTTTAACTTTGTTATTTTAGTAAAATAAATGTGTTATTTAAAGTTATTGTACATGTCAAAGCTCATTCTTCTTCTATCCAAAATAACCCCTCACTGTTAGACTTGTGTTATCCTAATGTTTTAAACCTGACAGTGCCCCTGCATACACTTCTAAATCTTTTCAAGTCTTTTGCACATGGTTCATATCAAACATAGACAGGTATATTTAATTCATTGTATGGATGATATCCAAATAGTACATCCCGATCAGGCATACCTACAATCAGTGCTGCATGATCTAACAGAGGCGTTACAGTATAGAGGCCTACAAATTGCCCCCAAATAAACCCCCCGGTTACTTATCTAGGGCAAGGTCTATATTCTAAAATGGCGACTCATGTTCCCTTACAATTAAAAAAAAGTTCATGTGGTGACATTAAGTGATTATCAAAATTTGCTAGGAGATATTAACTGGATTAGGCTTTAGGTAAAATTCATTACTGCTGAATTAAAGCCCTTGTTTAATGTCTTACAAGGTACCTCTGACCCAGCTTCCGAAAAGAGCCTGATCCCTGAAGCTCGAAAAGCCCTTGATAAAGTAACAGCTGCTGTGTCTATAGTCATGTAAATAGGATTGATACAAGTAAAGTGTGGCAGCTTTTGTGCTTGCCTACTCCTACAGCTCCGACTGGTGTATTAATGCAATCAGGACCCCTGGAATGGATACATCTTCCAGCTACAGACAAGAAGATAGTGGCTTATGACCCAGCTTTAATAGCAACACTAATTGTAAAATGCAGAAAAAGGATGATACATTCGTTTGGTAACAATCCTCCTGAGATTATAATTTCATACAATAAAATAACAATTAAATGTTTTCCTGCAGTTTAACAAAGACTGGCAAATTGCCTTAGGACATTATGTAGGGCAAGTTTCCTTGCCCACATCATTTGCCCTCTCACTCTTCATTAAATTTCATGGCTGATGACCCAGTCTTTTTCCAAAAAAAAAAAAAAGATGTCAAGCCTCTCCTATACCAAAGGCTGTCAATAATTTTACAGATGAGTCTTCCAATGGAAAAGCTTCCATAGTTACAGAAACTCAAACTAAAAGTGTTATATGCCCAAGAAACCTCAGCCCCAAAGCCTCAACTGACTGCCGTCGTAGTGGCCTTTGTTATGTTCCCCAAAGAAGAGTTTATCATATACTCTGACTCACAGTATGTTATCAGACTATTTTCTCATATTGAGACAGCTGTGCTGCCTAAAAATAAAACCACCATCTTTCACTTACTGTCTAAGTTGCGACAACCAATATAGATTCCAAATAAAACCTTTGATATCAGGCATATTCGAGCTCACTTGAGTCTACAAGGGCCCTTAAGTCGTGTAAAGGATTTAGCTGATGCTCTTACTAAATCGATTGCAACTGACACTGTTATTGATGATCGAGCCTCACATGCCCTACATCATCAAAATGCAACTGCTTTCAAATATCAGTTTCACATTCCCCGAGAGTCAGCTCGAGAAATAGTTCACTCCTGTACACACTGCCCTACTTTTCTACCTACCTTAGCATTCAGATTATATTCTCCAGGACTATTGCCAAATATGCTCTGGCAGGTAGATGTAGCCCATGTTCCATCCTTTGATCGCCTTTGGAGGCGATCCTTTGTTCATGTAACCGTGGACACTTTCTCTCATGTGATTATAACTACAGCCAGGACGGGTGAAGTCTTTCAAGATATAACTATACAAGTAGAGTTCCCCTCACCAGGTGTTAGAGCGTGCCGTCTTTGTACTACATAATCTTAATGCTGATTTGTTGGGTCACACTGCCATGTTTTGGCATTGGACCCCAGAACAAAGGGTCATGAAACCTTTAGTCAGGTGGAAGGATGTCCTTTCAGGACAATGGAAGGGGCCTGACCCACTGATAACCAGCGGCCGATGGTATGCTTTTATCATTCCTCAAGATACAGAGTCAACCATTCCGATTTCTGACAGGCTGATCCGGTGTGTCTCAATTCCCCGAGGACCTGATGCCTCTGCTTTCTTGGCCAAAAAGGAAAAAGGGGGCCTCCCCCTCCTCCAGCATGGAAACTCCAAAAAATCAAGCACAGACAGCACCAGAAGCTCCAGATGAATATCCACATGAACCTCCCACTATGCAGATATCACGGCTGTCCTTGAGAGACCACACACGATCTATCTCCGTGCCCCATAGAAAATGCCCAACACGAGCCACCCGACAGGCTGCTCTCCCGACCTGGGGACAAATCATGGACGTCTGTCACCCAGCTCAAGACATAGCTGTGTCGACAAGACATGCTCCTACTCCTGAAAAGGTTTTCATAGCTATCCTTGCTCTGCTTGCTTGTCAGGTAAATGCCTCTTCAGCCACACCTGGGGTATATTAGGCCAACTTCACTAACCCCCTTCCATTCCAGGTCGTTACTTGCACCAATAGGCCATGCAGATCCACACAACTCGACCCCATCCTTTGGGCGGATGGTACACTTCATATTTTTAGGATAAGTATCCTATCAAACTCAATTACACTTTCTGGGGACTCACTGATGATCTCCCTTTATGTTTTCATTTCCCATATAATAGAAGTCTAATCATGCCCCTAAAGGAAGGTACATCCTTTAGGAGCTTCTAAAAAGGGAATTATCACTGAGTCGCCACTAAAATTTACCAAACAAAATTCAAAACGACTAGTTTGGGCATCACAATCAGTTTGTCCCTGCCCTGTTATCTTTTCCTTTAAACAACCAGACACATTGGCAGCCTGAACTATGGAAAGCACTTGCCGCCACCTCCGAGATCACAGTAATTAGACCTAAAATTGCTAGTACCTTTTCTGCATTAGCTTGTTTGCTCTCTCCCTGTTTTCCTTTTCACTAATAATTCTAACGACACACAGATATTTGCTGATTATACTGGAGGTCCAACCATAGTTACTTGTAAAGAATGTATGCTATCCTCTTGCCTCAGCCCCCGATTTAAGGTTGGCTTGTTTGTGGTTTTGCAACACCCTCCATATCTTATGGTTGCTGGTAATGTTACTATTCCTTGGTGTGACAATTCTGGTTTAGCTGTGCTTCAACAATGACAAGATCTTATGAGGGCTAAGCATTTAGTAGATGTACTTATCTTGGCAACCTCTGCCTTGATAGCCGCAATTGCCTCCATTACAGTGGCAGCAGTAGCTCTAACCCAACAAGTGCATACAGCTCAATTTTTTAATAACATCTGCAGAAATGTGTCCCTGACTTTAGCATCTCAAGAAATCATAGATAGTAAACTAGAGATGGAAGTAGATACTTTGGAAGAAGCTGTAATGCACATAGGAACTGAATTGCAAGCATTAATAGTAAAATTAGCTCTGTCTTGCCACGCTGATTGTCGATGGATCTGTATCACTCCCTAGCAAGTTAATGAAACAGACTATAATTGGGAATGGATTAAAAGTCATATCACAGGAATTTGGAATAGCTGCAGCATAAGCTTAGATTTAGAAAACGTATGTAAACAAATCCAAGCCCTAGAGCATTCCAGACTAGACTTCACCGCTGCCGGAACAGCAACTAATCATTTCAATATCCTCTCAAGCTTGGTGACAGGCAAAACTTTGTCTCCAGGCTAATAAGCTGTATTGATATGGATGCCATGGCCTTACTAGTAATACTTTTTCTTCCTTGTCTTTTTCAAAGTCTACTGCACAGCATTCAAAGTGTTGCGACTGAACTTCATCTTGCTGTCCTAGGAAATAAACGGGGAGATGTCGGGAGCCGGCGAGAGAAACGCAGCCCGTGACACGGTCTGGGCTCAAGGAGCTGGCACGCAAAGTTGTGGGGACCTCCAGGACCACTCCACACGCAAATCATCCCGACCTCTGGGGGTTTCTCGGGATTGCCCCACAACCCACGCCCAGGCCTTCGGCCTTTCATCTTCTGATGCTTGGCGTTCTTTGAAGTTCCCAAAACACAAGTCTGACTCTTACCTAAAATTCCTCTTCGAAACCTTTGCATGGCAGCAACACAGTCCATGGGGGCCCACGGGTTCTAATAAACAGGTCTATCTACCCCATAAGCAAAAGTCAATAGAGTCCATTATGAGATTGGGAAGATTGCTTAGGGTGTGATCAGGAGGGAATTCATGAGAACTTTGACCTTTAGCATTACATACCAGAGCTAAGTCAGCCTGGGGATCAGCTTCACAAGATAATGTTTGTAGATGGCTTTTCACAGTTGACTAGCTGCTGCCCTTGAATTGTTGAAAAGTTATGTGTAGGTATGGACTGATCTGGAAAGTTATTTCTGATGTCACCCAGGATTATGCACCTGGTACAATCTTATCATTGCCCCTTCCTTAAAGGTCTTTAAAGGATTATTGATTTTAGGGTACATAAGCACTGATGTAAAAGAATAAAATAGTCTTGATTCTGCACTCAACCAAGACTCGACTCAGTTTTCTATACTTTGCAGACACTGCTTATCCTAAAGGAACACCTGGACTTCACCAGGCCTGCGTCCCCGAAGCTGATAAGAAAGGAAATACAGAAAACAAAGGATAGATATGCAATGGTAAAGAGGAAGATGAACATTTATATATATATTAAAGATTCACCCTAAGGGGAAAATAAGTGTAGGAAAGGCAAAGAAAAGAATCGATATAGAAAAAATGCACTAGTTTTAATAAATAAGTAAATAAATGTATAATAAGTGGGGGAAATGGAAGAAGACAATAAAAAGTAGAAAATAAAACTCTACAGAGCAGCAAAAGTCCAACTTAGAGACAAAGTTCTAAAACAAGAATAAAGTGAATTAAACGTCATTAAATTGGCACAGTGAACAAAGGAACCCGAGTGTTTATCTACAAGTATAAAACTAACTAAAGCACTAACCGGAATACAAAACTAGTCCTAGGTTCTAGGTGGGCAGTAAGGCAGTTAAAATAAATCTAACAAATATGTTGAGAGGAAAAAAATGAACAGATATACAGTCTTAAACAGTGGGAGATAAAATCATTTATACAGGTAAAGTTTAACTACAAAGGGGCGGGAAATACAGTACGAAAAATAAACAAAGGAGTAAATGTAGATAACAAAATTAGGAGGATTAAAAATTGTCAAGTTAAACTTAGAAGAAGACTGAGGAAAATAAAAGAAAAGAAGTTCTACAGAACTGCAAAAGCTGAACGTACAAGAAACGTTTTATAGCAGGAGTGAAGAAGATGAAACACACACACACAGGAAAAAAGCTCCAAAGCTTCATTTGATTCCGTAGTGAAATTAACAATGACAACTACTGCAGTTGTGGTGAGGGCGGAAAGAAAGAAAACAAATAAATCCCAAAGAATCTACAGAGCAAATCAAAAGAGAGGAAGAACATACGTTTATCTTGAGTCACTGCTGTCAGAGTCCTTTCCTTCACTTGTATTCACAGGCCACCTCACCTCCCTCGGCTACCCGTCATTGGTGTGCTGATCTCTGGACCTGGTGTGGGGGCAACTTACATTCTAATCTGGTCCCACTCCTATGTGTTCTTGCCTGCAAAGTCCACAGCCATCAGAACTGGTGCGTTTTGTTTCGTTGTGGTTGTTGTTGGTTGATTGGTTGGTTTGCAGGAGGGATCTCTCAATGACTTGTTTATCCATTGCTTAGACACAGAGTCTTCCTAGGTGATCGTGTGGGTTTAATCTGCAGTTTGTACACCTCGTAGGGAGGTTCTGGGCCTTCTTCCTTAGCTACACTGCTGCTGACTTTCATGGGGGTTCCCCGTCCATTTCTGCATGTGGTTTGTCCACTGGAATTTGCTCCTGAGGTTGCCTTGGAGTCCTTGGGTTTGCCCCTTTGAGGACCAGGTGTGGAGGTGGTGCAGCAGATTGGGTCACAGAGGTTCTGGCAAGCGCTGCGTGCTCAGGGGTTTGGCAATAAGGACAGCGGCTAATATAATGCTCTAGAAGGGCATGGCAATCCGTATTGGCCAATACGCTCCAGGATTCTTGCATGGAGAATCCCCTCCCTGGCAGAGAATCCTGCCACAGTCTCCAGGGTAGAAAGGAATCTGACAATCCTGAAGCGAAACTGAGAGCAAAGACGGACGAGTACTTGGACCGTGGCAGCTCTGCCTGAGTGAGAGTTGAGCATGAAGGCAACACAGTTGCTTGGCTTTCAGGGACCCTGGCAGTGCCAAGTGTACAGAGACTTGGACTACCTCCACTGCAGGAATTAAGGCCCTGTCTGAATTTTTCTTTGAGCCTATTGTAGCTGGCAATCTGAAGGCCTCTTTGGCTAGTCTTTCTCCATAGACACATGCATTCAGGCCCTTCGAGGGCTTTCCTGTCTGGGGTCCGTCACTGTTGTTCAGCGTGTCAGGCACATAGTGGGACCCCCCACGCTGGGGTCCTACTCTGTCGTTTGGAGCATCAGGTACTTAAAGGCGCTCCCTGGGTGGAGTCTTACTCTGTAGTTCAGTGATTCAAGTGCTTCATGGGACCAACCTCTCTTTTATTCAGCTGTGATGCAGGCGTGTGGGGAGACAGAGGCTGTCCCGATGGCTCCACCCCCTACACATGACTCAGCAGTGTCACCTTCCTCCCATGGCCACCTGGCTTACCTGCACAGGCTTTTCCCACACGATCTCCTCATTTGAGCATCCCCTCAATTTGTCTCTAACCAGTAGGCAGCAGACCATGGCCAGGGATTTCTTCACAATCTCTAGGAACCATCTGCTTCCTGCTGCACCTTCTACAGGACCTGTGTCCCTCTCTGGGGTGTGAATGACTGTGGAAAGGACTGTCTCATTCTCATCCCTTCTAGGCTGCCACAGATGTGCTGTTTCACTCTCAGACTTAAGTGTTTCTCCTCTGATGCAGACAGTTGCTCCCATGTGGAGATCGGACACCTACTTCAGGTCTCCCACCCCCTGAGGGCAGGCCCAATCCTACTAACACGCATGTCTCCTCCCCCCACCCCCTAGTTATTGCATCCTCCTGATTGTTTGCGGTTCCATCTACTATTTTCCTCTGTTCAGGCAGTCCTGTCTGCTCTCAGCTGAGGTTCTGCAAGCACTTGTGTCTGAAGGTCTATTCCTGATGGATCCGTGGAGAGAGATGTACTCCCTGTACCCCTCCCCCTCCACCATCTTGTGCTTCTCAACTTTTTGACTGGTAGAAGTAAGACTGCTCTGAACATTGAGGCTTGTCCTAGGTGACTAAGCAGCCAGTGCACACCAGGAAGACAGCACCTCATGGAAACCACAGGGAATCCCACTATGTCAACAAAGACTGCCCCCCAAGGGTACATCTAAGGCTGGCTGACCATGCTACCCCATTAGGAACAAAGGGACTGTGCTGAAGCACACAACTTATTCCCCTATCCTCCAGCACCAACAACCTCAATGAGAGACCTTGGGAACTAGATGGGTAGGCATGATTACACAGGGTTTCCTCCAAGAGGCTGGAAGCTTGTGGCAGCTATTCATGGAAATGAATTCCACCATGGTCTCAACTGTGAGGAGACACCCAAAGGAGCTTCTGCCAGGAAAACAGGATGAGAAGAAATTTGTGAGGGTGCATGTTGAGAAGCCCTGTGCACATGAGGCTCACACACCACTGGGCAAGCTGCACCCCTTCCTTCCTGGGAATACTAGTCAGTCGCAGGTGGTGATTTCCTTCTTGGGGGTCATCCAGCACAACCCAAAGCGTGCATTTGTCTGCCTCATCCACATTACCATGTTAAAACTGAAGCCTGGGTATTACATCTGGAGAGGTGACAATTAGTCCTCGAATTGAAACAAGACAGTGCCAAGTAGCGCCAGAGCAAGTGTATGTATTCAGTGCATACTGAATATTGTGTATTCTCACAGTTGAGGACGGGGCTTTTAGACTGGAGACTAGAAAACTGAGGAGAGCTAGATGAAGACTGAGAAAAGGAGGTGGGATGGAAAAGGTTTCTCATAAGTGGCCCAGAATTGAATGGCCGTCAAGGTTCATTTCCTCCTACCAGTTGTAGGATGAAAGGGAAATTATTCTCAGTTCCACAGCCTAATTATCATGGATGGATTTGAGGCAAGAAAACGAAAAGTAGTTAATAATGTAACGTGAGACAGACTCGAAGGAAAGGCTGAAACCCGGTTGTGGGGCAAGGTTTGGAGGAGACACACTCTCCCTGACATGTGGCCCATCTGTGTTGGTGTAGAGAGATGAGGATGGCAGGTGAGTTTGGGGGGCTCTTTGGGATGATGAAAAATGCCTCATTTCTGCCAGCAAATCAACTGAGCTGCTCTGCATCCAACATCACAGGTTTCAGGATGAGGCTTTGTGATGCTAAGGCTGGGGGAAGGCTGCCATTGGCTGGGGAATGGACTTACTGACGTCATAATCATAAAGGTGTGGTCCCCTACATATAGGGGTGTTCAGGGACTCTGGAGCAGACCACTGGGAGTCTTCAAAATGACCAGGGTTGCCTCACTGGCCCAGCCCAGAGGGGGCAGCCATGGCCTCCGAGGAGCTGTATGACGTTGAAAGGGTCATTGACAAGAGGCAAAACAAGAAAGGGAAGACGGAGTATGTGGTTCAGTGGAAAGGCTATGGCAGGGAGGATGCCACATGGGAGCCAGAGCAGCACCTGGTGAACTGCGAGGAGTGCATCCACGACTTTAACCGGCAGCACACCGGGAAGCAGAAGTAGGGCAACCTCACTAGAGCCAAGCAGACCACCCCAAACAACGGCCAGAATCAGATCTCCAGATCCACCAACAGCAGCTTCTCCAAGGCCGCCCCCAAGGCCCTAGTGGTGGACAAGGAGCATGAGGCCAAGAGCACACCACTGTTTACCACCAGCCAGAATTTCCAGAAGAGCTCCACGCAGGGCCAGGCCACCTACAAGAACATGGACCTGGCCTGGTTGGGCAACAGGATTCTCGTGCCCAAGAGCCCCATAAAGAGTGGGACTGTGCTGGACAGCTTTCAGCACGAGAGCCCCGAGAATCCGGACCCCATGAAGCAGGGGCTGGAAGACACAGCGGCCCCAGAGGCGGCAGCCAAGAAGTGGATTGGGGACCTACTGAGCCCGGGGATGGAGCCGGTGATGATGGGGAGCCGGCCCTGGATACACCCATTGTTGCCACGGGCGTCGGGCCCCGTGAAGGCCACCATGGCCACACGGCTGGCCATGAAAGGGAATGGCACGTCCGATTTGGTGGACGCACTTCCAGTCAACTGCACAAGTCCCCTGCAGACGTCAGTCATGGGCATGAAAGCTGGGAAGAAGAAGTTTATGAAGGACAGGCAAGACCAGCCCTTTAACAAGCAGCTGCGCTTCAGCGTGCGGCAGAGGGAGAGCGCCTACAGGTACCGGGACATTGTGGTCTGGAAGCAGGACGGCTTCACCCACATCCTGCTGTCCACCAAGTCATCCGAGAACAACTCGCTGAACCCGGAGGTGATGAAGGAGCTGCAGAGAGCGCTGAGCATGGCCAACGCCGACGACAGCAAGCTGGTGTTGCTCAGCGCCGTGGGCAGTGTCTTCTGCTGCGGCCTGGACTTCCTCTACTTCATCCGGCGCCTGCCAGATAACCGCAAGAGGGAGAGCGCCAGAATGGCTGAGGCCATCAGAAACTTCGTGAACACCTTCATCCAGTTCAAGAAGCCTATTGTCGTAGCTGTCAATGGCCTGGCAATTGGGCTAGGAGCATCCATCCTGCCTCTCTGTGATGTGGTCTGGGCCAACGAAAAGGCATGGTTCCAGACGCCCTATACCACCTTCGGACAGAGTCCAGACGGCTGTTCCACCGTCATGTTCCCCAAGATTATGGGAGGAGCATCTGCCAACGAAATGCTGTTCAGAGGGCAGAAGCTAACAGCACAGGAGGCGTGCAGCAAAGGGCTGGTCTCCCAGGTGTTCTGGCCTGGGACCTTCACCCAGGAAGTCATGGTTCGCATCAAGGAGCTCGCCTCTTGCAACCGTGTCATGCTGGAAGAATCCAAGGCCCTTGTGCGCTGCAACATGAGGCTGGAGCTGGAGCGGGCCAATGAGCGGGAGTGTGAGGTGCTCAAGAAGATATGGGGCTCCACGCAGGGCATCGACTCCATGCGCAAGTACCTGAAGAGCAAGACCGACGATTTCTGACTGTCCAGCCGCTTGACCTCACCAGGGCTTGCGGTGCCAGACCTCACGGCCTGGGCCAGGCTCCTACCGAGCTCCCTCTGGGAAGCAGGACTTGAGACAGACAAGCTATTTATTGCCAAGGAGTTCTGAGGTACTGTAGCTTTAAAATAAATAACTAAAAAAACTCCTTTGTTGAAACGTCATTGGTTTATACTTAATACACACGAGTATAAAAGTATAATGGTGAGCTCTGGCCTGCTCCTTGAGGCTCTCATTCTTGTCATCTTCAGCTAGGAATGTGTATATATAAAGATATTTTCTAGGATTAGGTGTCAGAAAAGTCTGAAACAATGTGTGTTTATCTTTTTCTTTTCCTTCTAAAAGAAAAGAAAGGGGTGATAGCAAGCCTCGCCATCCCTGTTGCAAATCGAAATATGGAAAGATCTGAGATGTGCCTTATCTCTAAAAGGTCCAAAGCCTCCGAGGTAGAAAATTCTAAATCAAATGGAAGACTTATCTTTTAGGATGAGTACTTCTGGCTAAAAACCCTCTGATGGACATACCCCAAAATAAAATATGCCTCAGATTCATGCTGAAATATCAATTGATTGTTTCCTGTTGTTCAAAGTCTGATTCTTACCCAGTTAACAGGAAGAAACCACTCTCACTAACAGAAAGCATCTTTTGCAGTATTAGTGAATCACTGACTAGCTTCAGTATGGTAGCTTAAGTTATAAGTTAATCTTAGCAGGTTTATAATTAGGTTTTCTGACCCTTTTGAAAAATAACTACATGAGTGCTTCTTGTGGCTAGGTGAGCTCTACTACTTTATATAGAGTTTTGGTTTTCTCTTTGCAGATGTGATTGATGTATTACACCAAAAATGGAAAGAATTTGCATGCTTATAAACTGTGCTTTTTAGGTTCACTTAGAATGTACTTTATTGAACAAGTTAAAATTCTTTTGGCACACTATTCAATGCAGAAACTCCTTTTAAAGAGAACTATCTGATATAGACATGTCTTAGAGTAATTAACATCAAGTAAAATATTTTTTGTACCTAGGTTTAATATAATTTAAATATTATATCTGTTACCACTTTGTCAAAAGGCGATTACCTGGAGTGAAACATTTTTCTAAAAAATGGAAAAGAGATATGAGTTGTTATATAAACTCTAACAAATCATTTTTCTTTAGGAATACCCGTCTACAATTGCCTCTCCAGATTGACGTAACTTAAATTTCTAAGGGATGTGCTAAACTAAGTATTAAGTCTATTAAACAATTAGGTCATTTCCAAATATATTAGATGTTTAAAACATTTCCTACTAAACACTGATTTCCTTTTACAGAATAACTAAAGAGATGTGGGACTACAAGTAAATAGTGCTTGATGCCATCCTAAAATGTTACAAAATAAAAAAAAAAAAAAAAGAAAAACCAAGTGTTTTAAACATTATCAGTGGTATTTATGCTCACCAGTCTATAAAATGCTCATATAAATGTTAGCTCTTAGTTGCGAATGGAAAGCAGGAAGTATACTTTCAGTAAATTACCAAAGTTATTAGAATTATTAAAAAAGAGTTTGGCATGATCAGGATTTTCTAAAATTGCATTAAAATTACTTAGATAAATAGACTTTTTTAGGAAGGACATGGCCAAAACAAAAAACTGGGTAGAGTCCATTTGGTCCAAAGTGGGTGGAGCTCACTTTCACTACAACTTGAGCCTTGGCATTTATGTGCATTGTGACATATCAACAAGCTGAAGGATACAGCCATCAACATTGACTAAATCTGACCCAATGTTTGAAAGGCTTTTAATTGATCCTTATGCTAAAACATCTTTAAACACATTCTTTTAAAATTCTTTAGACGTCTAGCTAAGCTTGGGATGCTTCAGAGGGCCCCTGAGGTCTCCCAAAGGGCTATTATACTATCTGAGTTCATTTGACATGTTAAATGGCATGGCAATGATTGTTGGAATGGTGCTAAATCTTCTCAGTTTGTACTGTACAGTTGTTGTTACTTATGTAGATATCCTAAAAATTATGGAAAATTCATGAAAATTGATATGTCCTGGTAACATGTTGTCAGTTATAGTTTTAATTATCATGTTCAAGTGTTACAGGTCACAACAATGACCAGGCTATTTTGTCAATTATCCTGTATGGTTTGACTCATAGCTTTAGAAAAATACCTCTAGTTCAAGATTTATAAGAAAAAAAAAAATTCTCTAAGATTAACTAAAAAAAAAAAAAAAAAATGTTCTTTGTTTGCTGTCTGCTAAATTGGTAACAGACTGAAATTTAGTCTACTCTCTCTGTGAAGCGAACAAAGTTTTCTTAGAATATATCTATCAACAACAGATTATGCATTTCTTTGCCTTTAAGTTTTTTATATTTGTTTTAACTTTGTTATTTTAGTAAAATAAATAAGTGCTATTTAAAAATATGTACATGTAAAAGCTCATTCTGCTTCTATCGAAAATAACCACTCACTGTTAGACTTGTGTTATCCTAATGTCTAATACCTGACAATGCCCCTGCATACACTTCTAAATCTTTTCAAGTCTTTTGTACATGGTTTCATATAAAAGATAGACAGATATATTTAATTCATTATATGGATGATATCCTAATAGCACATCCTGATCAGGACTGCTTACAATCAGTGTTGCATGATCTAGCAGAGGCTTTACAATATTGTAGCCTTCAAATTGCCCCCAAATAAAACCCCCAGTTACTTATTTAGGGCAAGTTCTGTACTCTAAAATGGTGACTCATGTTCCCTTACAATGAAAAAAATAGTTCATTTGGTGACATTAAGTGATTATCAAAATTTGCTTGGAGATATTAACTGGATTACGCCTTAGGTAAAATTCATTACTGCTGAATTAAAGCCCTTGTTTAATGTCTTACACGGTAACTCTGACCCAGCTTTCGAAAGGAGCCTGACCCCTGAAGCTCAACAAGCCCTTGATAAAGAAACAGCTTCCGTATCTATAGTCATGTAAATAGGATTGATACAAGTAAAGTGTGGCAGCTTTTGTGCTTGCCTACTCCTACAGCTCCGACTGGTGTATTAATGAAATCAGGACCCCTAGAATGGATACATCTTCCAGCTACAGACCAAAAGATAGTGGCTGACAACACTGCTTTAATAGCAGCTCTAATTTTAAAACACAAAAAAAGGAGGATAAATTTGTTTGGTAACAATCGTCCCTAGATTATAATGTCATACAATAAAATAACAATTAAATGCTTTCCTGCAGTTTAACGGAGACTGGAAATTGCCTTAGTACATCCAGCCCAACGTTTCTCATGATGCACCCTGCATATAAGTTATGTAAGCAGGGTGACAATATACAGCCTTGACTGTACTCCTTTTCCTACTTTGAATGAGTCTGTTGTTTCCTATCCAGTTCTAACTGTTGCTTACTGATCTGGATAGAGATTTAGCGGCGAGTGGTGGCTGAATTGTGCTGGAGTGGTGAGCAGTGGCTGCATGGAACTGGAGTGGTGAGCAACCGAGAGGCGATATCTACGGCCAAGGTCAGTAGTTGCAGCCATGAGGAAATACCTTATGTCCAAGGTAAGGATCAGCGGCTACACTTTGCTGGAGTAGCTGTGAAGATACTCTACATCCAAGTTAAGAGAAACTGCATTAAGACTGCAGTTAAGAAACTGCATTAAGTAGGTTCTGAGAGAGGGCATCAGAGGACAAGTAGACTGAAACCACAATCACTGTGACCTAACCAATCTAATCACATGGGCCACAGCTTTTTACAACTCAATGAAACTAAGCCATGAAGTGAACGGTCACCCAAGGCAGACAAATTTTGATGGAGAGTTCTGACAAAATGTGATCCACTGGAGAAAGGAATGGCAAACCACTTCAGTATTCTTCCCTGGAAAACCCCATGAACAGCATGAAAAGGCAAAAAGATATAACACTTAAAGATGAACTCTTCAGATCAGGAGGTCCCCATTATGCTACTGGAGATCAGCGGAGAAATAACTGCAGAAAGAATGAAGAAAAGGACCCAAAGCAAAAACAATACCCAGTTGTGGATGTTACTGGTGATAGAAGCAGGGTCTGATGCTGTAAAGAGCAATATTGCATAGGAATCTGGAAAGTTAGGTCCATGAACCAAGGCAAATTGGAAGTGGTCAAAAGGAGATGGCCCTCTATATTTTAGAAATCAGTGAATTAAAATGTACTGGAATGGGTGAATTTAACTCAGATGACCATTATATCTACTACTGTGGGCAAGAATCCCTTAGAAGAAATGGAGTAGCCATCATAGTCAACAAGAGAGTCCAAAATGCAGTAGTGATAGAGTCAATTCCAAGGCAGATTGATAAAAAGTCCAGGGGTCCCCAAGGAGAGAGGGGTCTGGAGTTCTCAAGGAGGAAGAAAGGACAAACATTTCCCCCTCTACATTGCTTAGGATTATATAGCAATAATGTATCATGATTGAGGACAGTCTCTGGAAAAAAATCTTCTGGCTAATTCTGTTATCTTAAAATGTAAATTATGGGAGTAGGTCTAGTGAGATCTTTATAACCCCTAGACAATCTTTTGATTCTTTTGATTTTGTAATAACTAATTAGAGAGTATATAACTCCACTGCAAACATTAGGAAGGGCATACTCTTTCTGCCCCCTTCTGATGCTTATGTCAGAAACTTTTTCTATCTCCTTTATACTTTAACAAAACTTTATTACACAGAAGCTCTGAGCAATCAAGCCTCATCTCTGGCCCTGGATTGAATTCTTCTCCTCTGGAGGCCAAGAATCCTGGTATCTTTTCATGATTCAGCAACAACCTTTCACTAGTTGGATGTGATCTCAAAAATCACAGAATGGTCTCTATTCCTTTTGAAGGCAAACCATTCACTATAACCAGAATCCAGGTTTATGCCCTGACAAATAATGCAGAAAAAAACTGAAATTGAAAAGTTTTACAAGATCTTTTTTAGAACTAACAAACATAAAAGATGTCCTTTTCTTTATAGGGGACTGGAATGCAAAGTAGGAAGTCAAGAAACACCTTGGGTAATAGGAAAATTTGCCCTTGGAGTACATAATGGAGCAGGGCAAATGCTAATAGAATTTTGCCAACAGATGCACTGATCATAGCAAACACTCTCTTTCAATAACAGAAGAGAAGAGTCTACACATGGCCAGATGGCCAACACCAAAATTAGATCGATTATATTCTTAGCAGTCAAAGATGGAGAAGCTCTATACCATAAACAAAAACAAGAATGGCACCTGACTATGGCTCAGATCATGAACACTTTATTGGCAAATTCAGACTGAAATTGAAGAAAGTGGGGAAAACCATCAGGCCATTAAGATAGGACCTAAATAAAATCCCTTATGACTATACAGTGGAAGGGAGAAACAGATTTAAGGGACTAGATGTTAGAGTCCCTGATGGACTATGGACGAAGTTTCATGACATTTTACAGAGACAGGGATCAAGAACATCCCCACAAGAGAAAATGCAAAAAAGTAAAATGGCTGTCTGAGGAGGCCTTACAAATAGCCAAGGGGGAGGGGAGGAGTGAAAAAAAGGAGAAAAGGGAAGATATACCCATTTGAATACAGAGTTCCAAAGAACAGTAAGGAGAGATAAGGAAGACTTCCTCGGTGATCAGTACAAATAAATAAATAAATAAAATAAAAATTAGGAAAACAATAGAATGGGAAAGACTAGAGATCTCTTCAAGAAAATTAGAGATACCAAGGGAATAGTTCAAACAAAGATGGGCTCAATAAACGACATAAATTAGATGGACCTAATAGCAAAAACAAGACTGGGAGCTGACTGTGGCTCAGATCATAAACTGTTTATTACCAAATTCAGACTTAAACTGGGGAAAGTAGCAAAAAACACTAGACCATTCAGGTATGACCTAAATCAAATCCCTTGTGAATATACAGTGGAAGTGAGAAATAGAGTTAAGGGACTAGATCTGATAGACAGAGAGCCTCATGAACTGTGGACAGAGGTTCCTGACATTGTACAGGAGAAAGGGATCAAGACCATCCCCATGGAGAAGACATGCGAAAAGGCAAAATGATTGTCTGAGAAGGCCTTACAAATAGCTGTGAAAAGAAGAGAACTGAAAAGCAAAGGAGAAAAGGAAAGATATTTCCATATGAATGCAGAGTTCCAAAGAATAGCCAGGAGAGAAAAGAAAGCCTTCCTCAGCGATCAATACAAAGAAATAGAGGAAAACAACCGAATGGGAAAGACTAGAGATCTCCTCAAGAAAATTAGAGATACCAAGGGAACATTTCAGGCAAAGATGGGTTTGATAAAGGACAGAAATGGCATGGACCTAACAGAAGCAGAAGATATTAAGAAAGGTGGCAAGAATACACAGAAGAACTGTACAAAAAGTATCTTCACAACCCAGATAATCATGATGGTGTGATCACTCACCTAGAGTCAGACATCCTGGAATGTGAAGTCAGGTAAGCCTTAGAAAGCATCACTATGAACAAAACTAGTGGAGGTGATGGAATTCCAGTTGAGCTATTACAAATCCTGAAAGATGATGCTGTCAAAGTGCTGCACTCAAAATGCCAGCAAATTTGGAAAACTCAGCAGTGGCCACAGGACTGGAAAAGGTCAGTTTTCATTCCAATCTCTAAGAAAGGCAATCCCAAATAATGTTCAAACTATAGCACAATTGCCTTCATGTCACACGCTAGTAAAGTAACGCTCAAAATTCTGGAAGCTAGGCTTCAGAAATATGTGCACCGTGAAATTCCAGATGTTCAAGCTGGTTTTAGAAAAGGCAGAGGAACCAGAGATCAAATTGCCAACATCCTCTGGATCATGAAAAAGCAAGAGCGTTCCAGAAAAACATCTAGTTCTGCTTTATTGACGATCCCAGAGCCTTTGACTGAGTGGATCACGACAAACTGTGGAAAATTCTGAAAGATGGGAAAACCAGACCACCTGACCCACCTCTTGAGAGACCTATATGCAGGCCATGAGGCAACAGTTAGAACTGGACATGGAAAAACAGGCTGGTTCCAAATAGGAAAAGAAGTATATCAAAGCTGTATATTGTCACCCTGCTATTTAGCTTACATGCAGAATACATCATGAGAAACGCTGGGCTGGACGCACAAGCTGAAATCAAGGTTGCTGGGAGAAATATCAATAATCTCAGATTTGCAGATGACACCACCCTTATGGTAGAAAGTGAAGAGGAACTAAAAAGCCTCTTGATGAAGGTGAAAGAGGAGAGTGAAAAAGTTGGCTTAAAGCTCAACATTCAGAAAACTAAGATCATGGCATCTGGTCCCATCACTTCATGGGAAATAGATGGGGAAACAGTGGGGACAGTGTCAGACTTTATTTTTTGGGGTTCCAAAATCACTGCAGATGTTGACTGCAGCCATGAAATTAAAAGATGCTTACTCCTTGGAAGGAATGCAACTCTCATATCCATACATGACCACTGGAAAAACCATAGTCTTGACTAGACGAACCTTTGTTGGCAAAGTAATGTCTCTGCTTTTTAATATGCTCTCTAGGTTGGCCATAACTTTCCTTCCAAGAGTAAGCGTCTTTTAATTGCATCACTGCAATCACCATCTGCAGTGATTTTGGAGCCCCCAAAAAGTAAAGTCTGACAGTTTCCACTGTTTCCCTATCTATGTCCCGTGAAGAAATGGGACCAGATGCCATGATCTTAGTTTTCTGAATGTTGAGATTTAAGCCAACTTTTTCACTGTCCTCTTTCACTTTCATCAAGAGGCTCTTTAGTTTCTTTTCACTTTCTGCCATAACGGTGGTGTCATCTGCATATCTGAGGTTATTGATATTTCTCCCAGCAATCTTGATTCCAGCTTGTGCTTCTTCCAATCCAGCATTTCTCATTATGTATTCTACATATAAATTAAATAAGCAGGGTGACAATATACATCCTTGACATACTCCCTCTCCTATTTGGAAACAGTCTGTTGTTCCATTTCCAGTTCTAACTGTTGCTTCCTGACCTGTGTATAGGTTTCTCAAGAGGCAAGTCAGGTGGTCTGGTATTCCCATCTCTCTTAGAATTTTCCACAGTAAAAAGGGGCAGTAGAAGAGCACAAACAAAATAGATAAATCACGAGTCAGACTCATGAAGGAAAAAAGGGAGAACACACAAATCAATAAAATTAGATGTGAAAAACGAGAGGCTATAACTGATTCCACAGAAGTAACAAAGAATCTTATAGACTATGACAAACAACTATAAGCCAATAAAATGTAGAACCAGAAAGCCACAGAAACTTCTTGGAAAATCAACTAAGATGAAACAGAAAATATGAACACAGTGATTACAAACACTAATAGTGAAATTGTGTTGAAAATTTTATAGTTAACTATAAGGGCCAGATGGCTTCAGAGGTAAGATTTATGAACCATTCAGAGAAGTGTTAACACCTGCATTTCTGAAACTCTTCTGAGATACTGCAGTGGAAGTAAAACCCCCAAACTCATCCTACAAGGTCACCATCATCCTGATAACAAAATCAAAGTTAATACAGAAAATTACAATTACTGACCGATATCACATGGATGAAAATAGATGCAAACCTCCTCAACAAAATACTAGTAAAAGAACCCAACAACACTTTAAAATTATTAAACACCATTATTAAGTGGTATTTATCCCAGAAATGCCAACATTCTTCAGGAGCTGGATATCAATATATATTGAAGGATTAACACCATAGGATCACCTCAAAAGATGTTGAAAAACCCTTTTTTATAATTCAACATGCATTTGTGATTAAAAAAAAAAAAATCTTCCCAGAAACTGAGCAGAGCAATAGCTACTTCAAAGTAATAAAGGCACACAAGTCAAAATTACAATACATATCATTCTGAATGGCCATCAGTATAAAATTCTACAAGAGAGGATTTCCCTGGAGGTCCAGTGACTGAGACAGGATTGTCCCAATGCAGGGGTCCCAGGTTTGAACCCTGGGTTCTGGGTTCTGTCTGGTCAGGGAACCAGACACCACATGTGACAAATAAGGCCTGATGCAACCAAGTAAAGAAATAAAAAATTATATAATCTTAAAATAATAAATGAAAGAGATGGTGTGGAGAAATGGGAATCCACTGTTGTTAGCAGTGTAAATAAATAGCACTGTGATGCATAACCATAGCAAGTTCTTTAGAAACTTAGAAATAAAATTACCATACGACCCAACAAACCCACTATTTGGAATATACCCAGACGAAACCACAATTGAAAAAGACATATGTACCCCAGCATCCATTTCAACAACTTTAACAGTAGCTGAGATAGGGAGGCAAGCTAGGTGTTCAAATATCATGGAATGGATAAAGAATTTGGGGCACATATATTGGATAGGAAGTTACTCATTCATAAAAGGAGCACAACTGGATGACTTGTAGAGATATGGATAGAACTAGGGCCTATTATACAGAATGAAGTAATTCAGAAAGAGAAGGATCAATATTCTTTATTAATGCACATAAGTGAAATCTAGGAAAATGACAAGGAAGAACCCATTTGGAGGGTGGGAAAGAAATGCAGAGGTAGAGAACAAACTTCTGGACACAGAGGGCAAAGGAGAGAGTGAATGAATTGAGCAAGATGCACTGACAAATGTATAATATCAAGTATGAAGTAGACAGCTAGTGAAAAGATGTTCAGTGCTCTGGGATGCCCTAGAGAAGTTGGTTGTGGGGTAGGAGAGGAGGTTCAAGAAGGATGTGGGTGATTAAATGGGGGGCTCATCTCTATATACCAATAGCTGACCTACATTGTAGAATAGCAGAAACTAACACAATATTGTAAATCAATTATATTCCAATTTGAAATTATTTTTTAAATTGAAAAAGAAAATCAGTCCTTGGCCAACTTGAGCAACTGACAAGAAAGGCATCACAGTGCACATGTCATGTAAAATATATACCAAAGACCTCTTTATTAGGTATCGACAAAACAAAAAGCAAAAAATTTAAATGCAGAGTTAAATTAGCCAGAATAAATTTAAACTGTAGACATAAGGGTACCTTCATTTGATTTGTTTGTCATTGTTTCTAAAAGTGCTGCCAATTGATGTCACCAGTTTATGGAAACATGAATTCATTCAAGTTTTAATAAATAATGGTAAACTTTGACAATAAAAACCATGTTAAGTAGGAATTCGTAAACGTACGTTGAAAGCTGCGGTTCAACACAAGAATCACTTATTTGGAAATTCTAAAATGTGTGCTACTGACTGGGAAAAATTCATAGCCTAAAGGTTGAGAAATTGTGTTTTATTCAGCAAGAGTTTTATCCTGAGGAGGATTTAATCCTGAGGATCAACTTCCCAAGTATTTCTGTAAGACCACTCTGAAGAGTGAAAGGAGGAATCAGGATGGATAGAACTTTTGTTACAATGCTTTATTATGAGTCTTTTCAGATTTTCCAGTTTTTAAAATTGCTTTAGTCACTCTGTTCTCCCAGCAATTTTACTGTTTCACATAACTTAAGTCTTTTGCTAGCATAAAGCCTTATCCAAGTACCCAACACTCCTCTTTGTTTAGTATGATTTCATAGCAATAGCATCTAATTCATTCTCATTTCTGTAACTAAATCTTCTCTCATCTTGTTTGTTCAGTTTACCTAATATTTTCCACTTATATTATTGTTGTTGTTGCTACTTTTTGTTGTTTCTCTATTCGTTTAGTATTTCAGATCAGTTCAGTTCAGTAGCTCAGTTGTGTCTGACTCTTTGTGACCCCATGAAATGCAGCACAACAGGCCTCCCTGTACATCACCAACTCGCGGAGCCCAACCAAACTCATGCTCATTAAGTCAGTCACGCCATCCTACCATCTCATCTTCTGTTGTCCCTTTCTCCTCCTGCCCTTGATCTTTCCCAGCATCAGGGTCTTTTCAAAAGAGTCAGTTTTTTGCATCAGGTGGCCAAAGTATTGGAGTTTCAGCTTCAACATTAGTCCTTCCAATGAACATTCAGGACTGATCTCCTTTAGGATGGACTGGTTGGGTCTCCTCGAAGTCCAGGGGACTCTCAAGAGTCTTCTCCAACATGACAATTCAAAAGCATCAATTCTTCCATGCTCAGCTTTCTTTAGAGTCCAACTCTCACATCCATACATGACTACTGGAAAAACCATAGCCTTGACAAGATGGTCAAGTATTTATAATATTTTAGTATTTATATTATTTTATTCCCATGTTAAACTTTATTGTTTCCCTCTGTTTTCTTGCTATGAGGTTAGATTTTTTTTTTTTCTTCTTTTTCCCTTTTCTGTAGAAGACACAAGCTTATCCTCAGGATTGGAGAGCTTCCCTTTAATGTAAACTTAAATACATATGAGTTCTGCTTTTCCTGTATGTGATGATTTGGGTATGTTGTGTTTTCATTTTCATTCACCTCAGAATATTTTCTAATTTCCCCTGTGACTTCTTTTTTGACTCATTGGTTCCTTAGGAATGTGTTGTTTAATTTTCCACAGATTACATTTTCCAAATAGTCCTCCAATTAGTGATTTAAATGTACATTTCTAGGATGTCAGAAACATATTTGTTATGATTTACTTTAAAAGGCTTGTTTTATGGCTTAATATAAACTCAACCCTCAAGAATATTCTGGAGAATATTCCAAGTACACTCGAGAGGGATGGATAATCTGTCCTTGTTGTGTGGAATGTTCTGTCTATGTGTGTTAAGTCCACAAGGTTAATCTTATCACTTAAGTTTTCTCTTCCCACCGTGGTCTTAGATTATTGCACCATTATTTGGATATGTAATTTTGGGCTGTACTTCTCGCTCAATTTTTTTTTTTTTTTTAGTTTTTACACTTCATATTAGCCAAAAGGCAGAGAAATAATTGAAAAGTTTTCAATTTTTGATTCAGGTACCTGGAACTCTTTGGGGAGGTGAATATATGTTTATAAATCCTATATGCATATTTCAGGTAATATGCCCTTGTATCAAGGTAAAAATAATATGGCAAAATATATAACTGATAAAACATAATGAAATATTATGTCTTATCCCTCATATCAGTTTGGATTTAAACTCTGCTTTGTCTACTTTATATGGTAACCATGTCACTATATTGCTTATTGACTCCATAAAATTTTGCTTGCAACCTAATTCTTAAAATCTATTCAATTCTAAGTATTATCTCCTTGACAGACTCTAGTTGCCATATATAAAAAAAAAATCCATTTGCCACCTTTTAATATAACACATTAATGGTTATTTGTTATTTCTTTTACTAAATGCATTTTAGAGTGATTTTAAATAGCTCTAGAGACTCTGGTTTTGTTGTTTATTCACTCAGTTTTGTCCAACTGTTTTGTGACTCCATGGACTGCAGCATGACAGGACTCCCTCTTCTTCCTCTCCCAGTGTTTTCTCAAATGCATGTCCATTGAATTGGTGATGACATCCATCCAGCTCATCCTTTCTTATTCCTTTCCCTGACTGTTCTCAATCTTCCCCAGCATTTACCAATGAGTTGGCCTTTACCTCAGGTGGGCTAAACATCATCAGTCCTACGAATGATTATTCAGCCTTGATTTCATTTAGGAATGACTGCTTTGATCTCCTTACAGTAAAGCGACCCTTGAGTATCTTCTCTAGGATCACAGTTTGAAGACACCAATTCTTCAGCTCTCAGGCTTCTATATGTTTCAACTCTCACATCTGTACATGATTACTGGATAAACCATAGGGGTTTGTGACTGTGGGAACCTTTGTTGTAAGGAGATGTGTCTTCTTATTTATACAATGTCTAAATTTGTCATAGATTTTCCTCCAAGAAACAAGTGTCTTTTAATTTGATGACTGCAGTCACCATTCGCTGGGATTTTGGAGACCAAGAAAATTAACTCTGGCACTGCTTTTATATTTCCCATGTTTTCTATTTGCCAAGTAGTGATGGGACCAGATGCCAAAATCTTTGCTTTTTGAATGTTGAGTTTTCAGCAAGGTTTTTTATTCTCTTTATTCACCCTTATCAAAAGGTTTTTCAGTTCCTCTTCATTTTCTATTTTTAGAGAGATACCATCTGTTTATCTGAGACTGTTCTGTGGTTTTCCCAGCAACTTTCATTCCAGCTTTGTGATTTATCCAGCCTGGTGTTTTGCCTAATAAACTCTCTATATATTTAGCATAAGAATAGTGACCATATATAGCTTTGTCACTTCGCTTTCCAGTTTTGAACTAGTCAATTGTTCCATGTCTGGTTCTAACTACTGCATCTTGACCCACATACACATTTACCAGGAGACAGGTCTGATACTCCTGTCTGTTTAGGAATTGCCCACATGATCTTTTTCATGATCTTTAGCCAATGGCTTTAGTGGAGTCAATGAGCAGAATTAATCCCCCCCCCCCCCACCCCCGGAATTCCCTTTTTCTCTAGGATCCAACGAATGTTGGCAATTTATCCTCTGTTTCCTCTGTCTTTTCCAAGTCTAGCTTGCACATCTGGAAGTTCTTGGTTCATATACAGCTGAAGGATTTTGAAGATTACCTTGATAGCATGTGAAAGGAGCACAATTGCATGTTAGTTTGAACATTCTTTGGCATTGCCCTTCTTTGGTGTTGGAATGAAAATTGTCCTTTCCAATTTCATAGCTACTGATGAGTTTTCCACATCTAATGGCATATGAACTCACAGCCTCAGTTTAACAGTATGTTAACAGTTCAACAGTTTCGATGTGATGGATTCTCTCAGTTTTCCTAAAGCTTTTAATTTCTCCTTCATATATGAATGAGATTACCGGTTGCCGATTTGACTCTTCCATCAGTTGGAAGTGTGCAAATATTCTCTTTTTGCCTGAAGAGTTTCTACTGAAAAATCAGCTGCTATCCTTAGGGGGATCCACCTATATGTTATTTATGTCTTTGCCCTTGCTGAATCTTAATGTTTTCTTTTTGTGTTTAATTTTTCAGTGTTTCATTAATATATGTTGTAGGGTGTTTCACTTTGGGCTTTTCATGTTTGGACTCTGGTATGCAGGAGCGATCCGTATGACTTCAACTTTGATTCCCTACAGCATGGTTTTAATTTAACCAAGTCAGAGAATAATCTTACATACAAGCTATTATAAGATAGCCTGAGATTCCGAACAAAGGATTATCTTTTAAAGTATTCTTATTTAGGGTGTCACTAGTGTGAAATCATTCAACTACAAAAATAATTTCCATCACTTTGTCTAGAAACAAGTACCAGAGAAATTCTGTGGGATCCACAGCAATCCCTAGTTTGTATCCTGGCTTTTATTTTCTTTTTTTATTTGTTATTCTGGCATATAAAATTGTGACCGTGCCTTATGTGTATATTGGAGTAAGAATGTGTTTGTTAATGTCTATCTGGAATTTATTTTTGCCTTGAAAAATTATAGATTTATGCATGTAGAAATGGTTAACACAAATACAAATAGGCACAATTTAAAATTCTCTTACAAAAGTCTGTATTCAAAGTTCAAGACAAAAGGATGAGTTACAAAATGCAAAACATTTAGATAATAACCAAGACATTTCATCCACGCACAGGTAAAAACTGTGGTACTCTCCCAGTCAGCTCAGCAAAAGTTGAGTAGACGACCTTAGACTTTATTCTATCTGGCAATAACCAAATACCCATCCTCTACTGTGGCAGTACCAGGGAAGGCTAAGTAGACACCTGGAGTTTCAACCAGGCCACCTGTAATGGGATACTCTCTCTCTTCCTGGATAACAAGGTACTGTTAAGACATAATAGGGAACAGGGAAGCTGACACTCACCAATAATGAAGAACACTCGAGAATCAAATGAAACTAAGGATGAAATCTGGAATTCTGTTCCCACAAGTGAAACATGCATAACCTTGCCCAAGAGTATCAGAAAGACAGTTAAAATAGAAGGAGTTATAACGTGGTCCACATACTTCTTACCTAATACCTTCAATGTCGACATGTCAACCCACTGATAATATGCTGACTATACAGGACTGCTGGCTTCAATTCAATTCTATGTGGGCAGCAGTCAATAAGAGTTTTATGAGTATAATTTTTTGCAGACTTATTGATACTCCTTATATTAAAATGCTACAAATCTTGAGAGCTGACTCTATTGAAGTGGAGAACATTGTAATCACTGTCCTCAGTATTATGGGGCTTTCATATGCATTCACTCATTTTCCCAATTCTCAGTCATCATCTGAAGACAGAACTGCAGCATTAAGAGAAGAATGGCCTATTCACAGAGAATGCAAGTGGAAAGTCAAAATGGAGCCAGTGGCCGACCTCCTTCCATGCTCAGTAATGTAATTCCACCTAAGTATTTCTTAAGGTTACTAGGATGCCCAAGTCAAAGAAGCTGCTCCCAGTTCTACAAAGCTTGATTGAGAAGCTTTAATGTGTTTTTTTTATTTTTCTTAACCTTCAATCCCCTTTCTAAGATCACATACCAGACCAGTTAACACCTCAGAAGATGGAACAGTCTAACAGACATTTAGAGGCAATCCTGCCACTGCATAAGACCAAGCTTGTAGATCCAAGTGGCATGTGGGGTAAGGTTTTCACCTCAGGATACAGCACGACTCCACAGAGGTTCTCTCTCACTGGAAAGCTCTCAAATCACCTTCTGACAGTACATTTTGAGGGAGAAAAGGAAGTAGTAAGCTGATAAGAGCTTTGCGATTTCTAATAGTCCTCAATTTCACTTACAATGAGAGAGTTAACATGCTTTATGATCCATCCCCCAATCCCTGCCAATACCAATTTTTTGATGTTTTTCAGTTGCTCATTTTTTTCGGACTCTTTTTTCGGACTCCATGTACTGCAGCACGCCATGCTCCCTTGTCCTTCAGATCGCCCAGAGTTTGCTCAAACTCATATCCTTTGAGTTGGTGATGCTTTGCAGATATCTCATCCTCTGTCATTCCCTTCTCCTACCCCTAACCCTAAGCCTGCCCCCAATCTTTCCAGGTATCAGGGTTCTTTCCCAATTATTTAGCTCTTGGCCTCAGTTAGCCAGAGTGTTTGCACTTCAGTCTCGTCATCACTCTTTCCCCGATTAGTCATGGCTGATTTCCTTCAGGATTGACTGGTTTAATCTCCTTGCTGTCCACAGGACACTCAAGAGTCTTCTCCAGGCCCATAGTTGAAAAACAGTAACACTTTTTATTCAGGTCTTGGGGTCCTTTCCAGCTCTAACCTTCAAACATGACTACTGGAAAAGTCATATCTTTGACTATTGCATATTTGTCAGCAATCTCTCTGCTTTTTAATATGGTGTCAAGATTTGTCAGAGCTATTTGTCCAAGGAGCAAATGTCTTTTAGTTTCGTGGCTGCACTCACTGCTTGCAAAGTTATAGGAGGTCAAGAAAATAAAATCTGTCAATGATTCCATTCTCTCTCCATTGATATGCCTTGAAATAATGGAACACATGCTATGACCTTAGTTTTTTGAATATTGAGTTTTTATGTGGCTATTCCACTCTCCTCTTGCAGCTGCATTCAAGCAAATGGCTGCATTGAAAATTTTCCTGCTGACTACTTCTGCATACCATATCGTGTCTCCAGTACAGAATAGTTATTTTGGACTGATGGTAGAGATTTCTACCTTTCCATTTAGGTATGGCCATATGTCACTCCATCATAGTTCTTTTCCTAACCTGCAACAGGCAGGTAATTCATGGTTCCCAGGGCCAATGATGCCTGATATTTATTCTGCCTCTCCTTAAAGGTCAACTCACCAACCATCTTCATTATATGAAAATAATCCTAGTTGCAACTGATATACCAAATAAGTGTTAGACTATGTCGTATAACAAAGATAAATTTATGTTGGCTAATGTCAAAAAATTCCTACAATTGTCTAGTTTGAACAATACAGTTACATGTCATCTATGAAGATGATTATTTCTATTTTGAAATAATTAAGAGTAGAATGAGGCTTTCTTTCAATGAATGGCTATTTTATAGTGCTTCAAGATAAACTTCAGGTCAAGGAAACTTTCTATATGCATACTAGGTAAATTACGCCTAATTGTTTGAAAAAAAGAAAATGAGAACAAAATGATTTTCCATTTCTGGGGCAAGTTCCAAGGAAAGTACCAGTTGATAGCTGACTACTTGAAATAGAAAAACAAAACAAAACAACAGCCAAAAAGACTAGGCATGTGTATGTAATGATTTAATCTTAATAGGTGCATGTTAATGGGTGTTTCGTACTGTTCATGGGGTTCTCAAGGCAAGAATACCAAAGTGGTTTGCCAGTCCCTTCTCCAGTGAAACACATTCTGTCAGACCTCTCCACCATGACCCATCCATCTTGGGTGGCCCCACATGACATGGCTTAATTTCATTGAGTTAGACAAGACTGTGATCTGTGTGATCAGATTGGCTAGTTCCCTGTAATTATGGTTTTAGTGTGTCTGCCCTCTGATGCCCTCTCGCAACACCTACCATCTTACTTGGGTTTCTCTTACCTTGGAGGTGGGATATCTCTTTATGGCTTCTTCTTACCTTGTACGAGGGGTATCTCCTCACAGCCACCCTTCCTGACCTTGAACAGGGAGCTGCTCCTCTCGACCCTCCTGGGCCAGCACAGCTGCTGCTCCTTGGAGGTTGGGTTTCTCCTCTCGGTGGCTGCCCCTGACATCCAACGTGAGGTAGCTCCTCTGGGCTGCTCCTGTGCTCTCACAGCCTGGCACTCTCAGTTGCTGCCTCTGACCTCGGGCGAGGAGTATCTCCTCACAGCCACGCTTCTGTGTGGTCCTTTGCAGCCAGCGTGCTTCTGCAGCCTTCAACTGTGTGGATTACAGTAAACTGTGGAAAATTCTGAACGAGATGGAAATACCAGACCACCTGACCTCCTTCTTGAGAAACCTGTATGCAGGTCAGGAAGCAACAGTTAGAACTGGACATGGAACAACAGACTGGTTCTAAATAGGAAAAAGAGTATGTCAAGGCTGTATATTGTCACCCTACTTATTTAACTTATATGCAGAGTACATCATGAGCAATGTTGGGCTTGAAGAAGCACAAGCTGGGATCAAGATTGCTGAGAGAAATATCAATAACTTCAGATATGCAGATGACACCAACCTTATGTCAGAAAGTGAAGAGGAACTAAAAGGCCTCTTGATGAAAGTGAAATTGGAGAGTGAAAAAGTTGGCTTACACCTCACATTTCAGAAAACTAAGATCATGGCATCTGGTCCCATCACTTCATAAGACATAGATGGGGAAACAGTGGAAACTGTCAGACTGTTTTTCTGGGCTCCAAAATCATTGCAGATGGTGATTGCAGTGATGCAACTAAAAGATGCTTACACTTGGAAGGGAAGTTATGACCAACCTAGAGAGCATATTAAAAAGCAGAGACATTACTTTGTCAACAAAGGTCCATCTAGTCAAGGCTATGGTTTCTCCAGGGGTCATGTATGGATGTGAGAGTTGGACAGGGAAGAAAGCTGAGGGCCAAAGAATTGATGCTTTTGAACTGTGATGTTGGAGAAGGCTCTGAGAGTCTCTTGGATTGCAAGGAGATCCAACCAGTGCATCCTAAGGGAGATCAGCCCTGGGTGTTCATCGGAAGGACTGATGCTGAAGCTGAAACTCCAATAATTTTGTCACCTCATGTGAAGAGTTGACTCATTGGAAAAGACCCTGATGCTGGGAGGACATGGGGGCAGGAGGAGAAGGGGACGACAGAGGATGAGATGGCTGGATGGCAACACCAACTTAATGGACATGGGTTTGAGTAAACTCCGGGAGTTTGTGATGGACAGGGAGGTCTGGCGTGCTGCCATTCATGGGGTCACAAAGAGTTGCACATGACTGAGAACTGAACTGTACTAGACTGAATGGATATTTGGGCTTCCCAGATGGCGCTAGTGGTAAAGAACCTACCTGCCAATGTAGAAGAAGCATGATTGATCCCTGGGTTGGGAACATCCCCTGGAGAAGGAAATGGCAACCCACTCTAGTATTCTTGCCCTGAAAATCCCATGGATGAGGATCCTGGCGGGCTACAGCCCATAGGGTCACAAAGAGTTGGATATGACTGAAGCGACTTAGCACTAATGGGTGTTTGGATAGAAGACAAAGGAAATTAATTAAAATAATCTATATCTGCCTCGTTGTCTCTGCTAATAGTTTTGATATTGTGGATCACAAAAAAAAATTAATGAGATATGAAAATCAGACCACCTTACCTGTCTCCTGAGATATGTGTGTGCAGTTCAATACAGTTAGACTCAAACATGGAACAGTAAATTGTTTGATAAATTGGCAAAGGGTTATATCAAGACTATATATTTTCACCCTGCTTATTTGAAGGCTGGAAAAACAATTTCTGTGGGAAACATCAATAGTTTTATTTATCCAGATGACACCACCCAAAAGGCAAAAAGAAAACATGAACTAAAGAGTGATTTTATGAAGGTGAAAGAGCAGAGTTGAAAAGCTGGATTAAAACTCAGTATTCCAAAGCTAAGATCATGCCATTTGGTACCATCATTTCAAGGCATATCAATGGAGATAAAATTGAATCACTGACAGGTTATATTTTCTTAACCTCCAACATCACTGTGCATCTGACTGTAGACATGATAATAAAAGGCCCTTGTTTCTTGGATGAAAATATATGACTAATCTACACACCATATTAAAAAGTAGGGACATGGTAGAGAACAAGATGATGGAGGAGTAGGTGGATGTTCAGTATATCTTTGTCCATGAATACATTAGGAATACACCTTCCGACACAGAAGTGCATGCAGAACACCAGCTGAGAGCAAAGAGGAGTACCTGACAGGTGCAGAACAATATAGAGGACCGCACAAAACTTGGTAGGATGAAGGAAATAAGGGCTAACCAGGAGTGTTAGTATGACTGGACCTGCCCTTGTGGGGTGGGGGAAATGAAGCAGGGGCATGATCCCCACAGCAGGACAATTTTCTGAGTCAGAGGAGAACTATTAAAGGCTGAGAGTGGAATAGCTGATCTAGAGCAACCTAAATGGAATGAGACTCAGACAGTCTTTGCTGCAGCCATACATAAGCCAGGCAGAGATATAGGTCTCCTGGAAGGGGTAGCACCTGGAAGCTGAAGTTTAAAGATTGTGGAGCAATTGTGGAGCCCACAGTGAGGGCTGCTGTTGACTGCAGGGAGACAGATTGAGGGGATGAGAGGGAGAAGATTGTGGTGGGAAACGCCTGTGGAGGAAAGCCAGGAAGCCATGGAAGCAAGGCAATATGGCTGAGTCATGTATATATATATGGAGCCATCGCCATAGCCTTTCTGTCTCCACACACTAACATCGGCAGCTTAACAATAGATAGATTGACCCATCAACCCCCTGACACACTGAACTACAGCGTAAGATCCCACATAAAGTGGGATGTGCCTGATGTGCTGATGTACAGAGTACGACCCTAGTCAGGGGGGCCTGTCTGTGTGCCTGACACATGAAACAGAGAGGACCCCAGGCAAGGGATCCCTCTAAGTGCCTGAATCAGAGGAGTAATGGAGAAAAACTGGACAAAGGCTTTCTGATCTCCAGCTACATGAGGCTCAAAAAAAGACTCTAATAGGGCCATAACTTCTGCTGTGGAGGCACTGGTGTACCTAAACAACTGGTGCCGCCAGGATCCCCACAAGACAAGCAGCTGAACCACCTTCATGCTCAACTCTTACTGGATCATAGCTGTCACCAAAAAGAAGTCTTGTGTTTATGTGTGCAGGGTTACTTTGGTCCCGTCTGACTCTTTGCGACCCTGTAGACTATAGGCTGTCAGTCTTCTCTGTCAGAAAGGGGATTTTCCAGGCAAGAACACTGGAGCATATTGGCCAATACTGGTGGCCATACCCTTCTGGATAACTGTATTTCCTCTTGCCCTAACCAATAACACCCCTGAATACCTGGTGCTGACAGAACTCCTGAGACACAAGCCACTGCACCACTTCCACACCTGGCTCTCATAGGGGCAAACTCAAGCCCTCCAGAGCAACCTCAGGAGCTAAACTCCAGTGGACAACCCACATGTAAAGGGGGAAATAAAATCACAAATGAAACCCAGGGCAGTGTGGCTAAGAAGACCCAGAACCTCCCCACAAGCTGTAAAAGCGATAGATTAAATCCAAATGATCAACTAAGCAGACTCTATGTCTATGGAATATATAAAAGGCAATTGAGAGCACCCACAAAAGAAAGTGCACTGGTTCTGATAACTGGGGACATTGGAGGCAAGAATGCACAGGAATGGGACCAGATTAGATCTGAGCAGCCCCCACAGCAGGTTCTGAGATCAATATAGTGTTGGAAATCATCTTAGGGAGGTAACATTCCCAGAAGGGGAAAGGTTTCTGAGAGTAATACCTCAAGAAAAACATTTGTTGTTCTAATTTCTAACTTGTTCTGTAGCTTCTTTTGAATTTTTTTTTTCCTTCCCCTGCCCCCTGTTGTAGGTTTTGATCTTATTGGCACTAGGAAATCAAATTAAGCTTTAGAGATTTCTTTTTTTGTTTTTTGTTTTTTTTTTTTTGCTCAGCCCCACATTTTATTGTTGTCCACATTTTCATCCACATTGAGCTTTTGCAGTACCGTGGAGTTTTTTGTTCTTTCTTTTCTTTTTTCTTTTTAAATTTTAGTTTTGTAAATCTATTATTTTTTTTTAATATCTATACTTTGTTTTCTTTCCCTACTGTTCTTTTTTATTGTATATAAATCATCCTTATTTACCTTTATTTTATTTCACATATATATTGTTTCTTTCTTTACTCTTTCTCCTTTTGTCTCAACATATTTGTTAGTTTCATTTTCACTGTTTTATTCCCAATTGACCAAAGCTGTACAAGCTGTATAAGCTGCTTTACTTTAGTTATCCAATGTGTGCTTTAATTAGTTTTGTTCTGGTAGGTATAATTTTTGTTTCTTTGTTCACCAGGTCAATCAAATCTTAAATTTTTTGGGCTATTTTGATTTTTTTTCAAAATAATATTTTTATTGTGAAAGAAAGTACAAATATATAAAAGTACAGAAAACAAATGCTCAGCTTAATGAATTACTCAAAGGTGAACAATCTAACCACTTTTACAAGAAGTAAAAGTGTCCCTGAACTTCCCCTCCACAAGGCAAAACACTTCTAAATACTCCACCCTGATTGCAATCCCATTCTTCCTTCTATAAGGAATCATTATTTGTTTACAGTAATTATTTCCTTGCGTTTTCCAGTTTCACCAGTCAAATATGCACCGTATAATGCTAGTCTTGCTCCTGTATATATATATATATATATATATATATATATTTGTATGTCTTTTAAGCCTCCTTTAATCCAAAGCTTATTTTTGCTACAAGTTATCTGTTGAAAACCTAAGGGTTTTTCTGGATAGTTTTCCAGTCTCAATTTTACAAACTGTATGTCTTTCTGGTCATATGATTACCTGAAGCTGATTCTTTAGTAGATTTCTTCAGAAAGGGCTAATGAGTACCTGTGCCCTTTTTACTTGTAAGTCAGTTTTGTTAGGTACAAAATGCTTGACTCATTTTCTTTCCTTGAGAGTATAACTAAGATAAGCTTATTTTCTTTGAGCATAAAGTGTTGCTCTTGAAGTCTGATAATTATCTAATTAAAATGACTTGCAAATCATGTGTTCCTTTCTTCTTTCTAGATAGTCAAATATTTTATTTTTCTTTAAACCCAGTACACTACAATACCTTGGTGTTAGTCATTGTGGATCAATATTTTTAAGTATATAATAAGTAACTTCAAATCCTTTTTTTTTTTTTAATTTCCTGAATTATAGTTTTCAGCATTTCTTCTGGTCCCTTCAGTCTTCTTCTTCTTTGATGTCTTGCTCTTTCTCTCAGTCCCTTTTTCCCCAATTATTTTTATTAGTTGGAGGCTAATCACTTTACAATACTGTAGTTTATTTTGCCATACATTGACATGAATCAGCCATGAATGTACATGTGTTCCCCATCCTGAAACCCCTCCCACCTCTTTCACTATGGGTGAATATGTATATGTGTATATTGAATCACACTTCATATCATTGTTATAAACCTATGCCTCTACATTGGTGTTTTGCTGTTCTGTGAAACTATCCCCCCTCCACCTTTTTTTCTTTATTTTTCCTTGATTTTTTAAAATCTCTTTTGTAATTTAAAATTTTAAGACATATTTTATTTTTCTACATTTATTCCTTCATTTCCCTTTCCTATTTTTCTTTTCCCCTTTCAGTTAAACTGTAATGTATATAAATCTCCATCTACGTCTTGAAATTTTTGAATGTTTATTATTTCTTCCTTTCTTTTTGTTTCTCTCAACATATTTCTTACCTTGGTTTGCATTTCTTTATTCCTCACTTGGCACCTTTATTTAGTTTTTTTTTCCATTTTATGCTTAGCTACATTTTGTTCTTAACTGGTAAATATAATTTTTTATTTCCTTTGTTCCCCGGATCTACTTTATTTTTGTTGGAATGCTTTGACTGTGTTCATATCTGTATATGGATATGTGTACATTTTATTATTTTAATTATTATTTGTCTGATTTTGTACCTGCCATTTCTCTGAGGTTCATCATTGGTTTCTCATTTTTGGATATGTGTTTTACTCTCCCTTAATGCCATAACAAACCATTTGTGGAATCCTCGTTCCTGACCAGAGATCATACCCTGAGCCTTTGGAATGAGAGCACTGACTCCAAGACCCTAGAATACCAGAGAAGTGACCCTAGGGGGTATCAGGTAGTGAGAACTCACACAAAGGAAACCACTTGAATATAAGACCTGGCATAACTCAACCATCAATAACATCCTGTGCAGGACACCTCATTTAAAGAGCAAACAAACAAAAAAACAACAAGCTAATCATCAGCAGAAAGGAGTACTATCTCATTCAGCCTTGCCCATCGCAGGAAAACAAACAAACAAACACACACACACAAACTCAGCATGTGTCTCATTTTATACAATGCTCATCAGAAACAGCTGTGCCAACTTCAGGAGGGCAAAAATCAAATGGAAGAAAGAATTCAGCCTTCCTGGGAAATGGGGACCTCAAACACAATAACTCAAAAAAAAAAAAAAAAAAAAAAGCAGAGGAATAATGCAAAAATAAAAGAGAAAAAAAAATTAGAATCTCAGAAGTCCAAATAAATGAATATGAAATCAAAAAGTAACCTGAAAAATAATTCAGAAAAATGATAGAAAAGATGATTTAAAAAAAAACCTTGAAAAGAAAATGGAGAAAAAGTAAGAATCAGTTTACAGAGACCTAGAAGAATTAAAGAATAAGCATACAAAGACAAACACATAATCACTGAAATAAAAAATAATACTCTAGAAAGAATCAGTAGCAGAATATCTGAAGCAGAATTATGAATTAGTGAGCTGGAAGATTAAAAAGTTGAAAATAAATTCTGAAGAGCAGAATAAAGAAAAGAACTGTGGACAGTCTCAGAGTCCTTTGGGAATGTATGATATGCACCAACATTAGAATTATAGGGGTCCCAGAAGAAGATGAGATAAAGAAACTGTATGAGAACATTTTTTTAAAAAGATTATAGTAAAAAAATTTCCCAACATGGAAAAGGAAGTAGCCAATCAAGTCCAAGAGGCACCAAGAGACCATTCATGATGAATCCAAGGAGAAACACATCAAGACACATATTAATCAAACTAACAAAGGCTAAACCCAAAGAGAGGATATTAATAGCAGGAAGGGAGAAGCAGCAAGTAACATACAAGGGAAAGCCCAAACGCTTAACAGCTGATCATTCAGCAGAAAATCTGCAGGCCAGAAGGGAAAGATTTATTTCAAGTACTAAAAGGGAAAAATATACAACCAAGATTACTGTACCCAGCAAGGATGTCAATCAAAATTGATGAAGAATTCAAACACTTTTCAGATGAGAACAAGGTAAGAGAATTCAGTACCACCAAACCAGCTCTATAGCAAATGAATAATGGAGTTTTATTGTCAAGAAATACAACAGAAGAAAAAAATACAGAATCTACCCCAAATGTTAGCAAATGGCAATAGGAACATATATGTATGTATGTATGTATCAATAATTACTTTAAATATAAACGGATTAAATGCTCCAACCAAAGGACACAGACTGCTGATTGGGTACAAAAACAAGACCAATATATATGCTGTCTACAAGAAACCCACTTCAAGCCTCAAGACACATGTGACTAAAAGTGAGGTGAAAGAAAAATATGTTTCACACAAATGGGAAGCAAAAGAAAGCTGGAGTAGCTATCCTCATACAAAACAAAATAGACCTTAAAATAAAGAAGATTACAAGAAATATGGAAGAATTCTGCATCATGATCAAGGGATCAATTCAACAAGAGGATATAACAATTGTTAATATCTACGCAACCAAGATAGGAGCGCCACAATACATAAGGCAAACACTAACAGACATAAAAGGAGAAATTTACAGTTACCCACTAATAGTAGGATACTTTAAAACCCCATTCACACAAATGGGCAAATCATCAAAACAGAAAAGAAATAAGGAAGTGCAAGTCTTAAATGACACATTAGATGAGATGGATTTCTTTGATATCTTCAGGACATCCCATCCAAATACAGAAGAATACACCTTCTTCTCAAGGGCACATGGAACACTATCCATGATAGATCACATCTTGTGTCACAAATAAACCCTCAGTGAATTTAAGAAAATTGAAATCATATCAAGCATCTTCTCCAACCACAATGGTATGAGAATAGATATCACTTACAAAAAACAAAACCTGTAAGCAACACAAACATGTGGAGATTAAACAACATGCTTCTAAATACCTGAAAAGTTACAGAAGAAATCAAAAGGGAGAGCAAAAGATGTCTAGAAACAACTGACAATAAAAACATGACAACTCAAAACCAGCGGGATGCAGCAAAAGCTGTTCTAAGAGAGAAGTTTATAGCAATACAATCCTACCTCAAGAAATGAGAAAAACATTGAATAGACAACCTAACTTTACACCTAAAGCAATTGGAAAAAGAAAAATAAATTTAAAAAAAGTAGTAGAAGGAATGAATTTATAAAGTTCTGAGCAGAAATAAATGGAAAAGAAAGAAGCAATAATAAAGGTGAATAAAACTAAAAGCTGGTTCTTTGAGGAGATAAATAACATTGGCAAACCCTTAGCCAGACTCATTGAGAAAAAGAAAAAAAAAAAAAAAAAAAGAGAGAGAGAGAGAAGAATCAACTCAAGAAAATTAGAAATGAAAAATTAGAGGTTACAACAGACAATGCAGAAATGCAAATGATTATAAGAAACTATTATGAACAACTCTATGGCAATAAAATAGATAACCTAGAAGGAATGGGCAGATTCTTAAAAATTTCAATCTTCCAAGACTGAACCAGAAAGAAATAGAAATTATGAACAGCCCAATTACAAACACTTAAAATTGAAGTTGTGATAAAAAATCTCCCCAGAAAAGAAAAGCCCAGGACCAGATGACTTCACAGGTGAATTCTTTCAAAAATTTAGAGAAAGGGTAATGCCTATCCTTCTAAAGCTCTTTCAAAAAACTGGAGAGGAGAGAACACTTCTAAATTCATTCTACAAGGCCACCATCAACCTCATACCAAAAGGAGCCAAAGACAACCTAAAAACAGAAAACTACAGTCCAATATCACTAATGAACATAGAAGCAAAAATCCTCTGTTTTAGCAAACAGAATTCAGCAACACATCAAAATGCTCATACACCATGATCAAATGAACTTCATTTAAGGGATGCAATGATTCTTCAATATATGGAAATCAAGCAATATGGTGCCCATATTAACAAATTGAAAGATAAAATCCATATGACCATCTCAATAGATGCAGGAAAAGGCTTTGACAAAATTCAGTACCTATTTATGATTAAAACTCTCTGAAAACTGGGCATAGAAGAAACTTGCCTCAACATAGTAAAGGCCATATATGATAAACCTACAGCAAACATTACTCTCAATGGTGAAAAACTGAAATGTTTGCCCCTAAGATCAGGCACAAGATAAGGGTATCCACTTTCACCACTATTACTCAACATAGTTACGGAAGTCCTAGCTGTATTAATTGGAGAAGAAAAAGAAATTAAAGTAATCCAGATTAGAAAAGAAGAAATAACACTGTCACTGTTTGCAAATGGCATAATACTGTACATAGAAAACCCCAAAGATAGTATCAGAAAATTACTAGAGCTAGACAGTGCATTTAGCAAAGTTGCAGGATAGAACATCAATACACAGAAATCACTTGCATTTCTACATACTAACAATGAAAAATCAGAAAGAGCAATTAAGAAATCAATCCCGTTCACTATTGCAACAAAAAATAATTAAGCATCTAGGAATAAACTAAGGAGATGAAACAGCTGTACACAGAATATTACAAGACACTATGAAAGAAATAAAAAGTGACATAAACAGATGGAGAGATATTCCATGTTGCTGGATAGGAAGAAACAATATTTTGAAAATGACTATAAAATCAAATGCCATCTACAGATCAATGCAATCCCTATCATATTACCAGTGACATTTTTCAGAGAGCAAGAAGAAAAATTCACAATTCATATGGAAACACAAAAGACCCCTAACAGACAAAGCAGTTTTGAGAGAAGAATGGAGCTGCAGAAATCAAGCTTCCTGATTTCCCGTTATAACTACAAAGCTATAGTCATCAAGACAGTATGGAAACTGGCACAAAAACAGAAATATAGACCAGTGGAACAAGATAGAAAGTCCAAAAATAAACCCATGCACCTATGGGCACTTTATTTTTGACAAAGGAGGCAAAAATATACAATGCATGAAAGACAGCCTATTCAATAAATGGTACTGGGAAAACTGGACAGTTACATATAAAAGAATAAAATTAGAACATTTCCTAACACCATACACAAAGATACACCCAAAGTGGATGAAAGAACTAAACGTAAGACCAGAAACCATCAATATCTTAAAGGAAAATATAGTCAGAATACTTGGCATAAATCAAAACAAGATACTCTATGAACCACCTCTTAGAGTAATGGAAATAAAAACAAAAGTAAACCAGTGAGACCTGATTAAACAAAAAAAAAAAAAAAAAACTTTTGTGCAGCAAAGGAAACTATAAGTAAGATGAAAATGCACCCCACAGAATGGGAGAAAATAATAGCAACTGATACAACTGACTAAGGATTAATTCCCGAAGTATACAAATACAATCAATCCCAGAAAAACAAACAGCCCAATCAAAAAGTGGGGAAAAGACCTAAAAAGACATATCTCAAAGAAGACATACAGATGGCTAACCACACATGATAAGATGATCAACATCCCTCATTTATTTGAGAAATGTACATCAAACCTACGCCGACATATCACCTCACACTGGTCAGAATGAACCTCATCAAAATGTTTACAAATAATAAATGCTGGAAAGGGTGTGGAAAAAAAGTGAATCTTCCTGCACTCTTGATGAGAATGTAAATTGATACAACCACTATGGAAGATGGTATGGAGATTCCTTAAAAAAAAACTAGGAGTAAAAACCACCACTTGACCCAGCAATCCCTCTCCTAGGCAAATATCCTAAGGAAACCAAAATTGAAAGAAACGCATGTATCCCATTGTATGGAAGCAACCTAGATGTCCATTGACAGATGAATGGATAAAGTAGTTGATGTATATACACACAATGGAATATTAATTATACACACAATGGAATATTAATATTACTCAGCCATAAAAAGGAAAACATTTGAGTCAGTTCTAACGAAGTGGATGGACCTAGAACTTATTATACAGAGTGAAGTGAGTCAGAAAGAGAAAGATAAATATGGTGTTCTAACACATAGATAACATATTAAAAAGCAAAGACATTACTTTGCCAACAAAGGCCCATCTAGTCAAGGCTACGGTTTTTTCAGTGGTCGTGTATGGAAGTGACAGTTGGACTGTGAAGAAAGCTGAGCGCCAAAAAATTGATGCTTTTGAACTACGGTGCTGCAGAAGACTCTTGAGAGTCCCTGCAAGGAGATCCAACTAGTCCATCCTAGAGGAGATTAGTCCTGGGTGTTCACTGGAAGGACTGATCCTGAAGCTGAAACTCCAATACTTTGGCCACCTGATGTGAAGAGTTGACTCATTGGAAAAGACCCTGATGCTGGGAGGGATTGGGGGCAGGAGGAGAAGGGGATGACAGAGGATGAGATGGTTGGATGGCATCACTGACCTGATGGACATGGGTTTGAGTAAACTCCGCGAGTTGGTGATGGACAGGGAGCCCTGGTGATTCATGGGGTCACAGAGTCGGGCATGACTGAGCGACTGAACTGAACACATATATATAGAATCTAGAAAAGTGATAGTGAAGAATTTATTTGCAGAGCAACAGACATAGAGAATAGACTGTGGTCCTGGGGAGAGGGAAGAAGAAGGTGAATTGTATGAAAAGAGTAACATGGAAACTTCCATTGCTGCTATTGCTACTGCTAAGTCACTTCAGTCGTGTCTGACTCTGTGTGACACCATCCCTGGGATTCTCCAGGCAAGAACACTGGAGTGGGTTGCCATTTCCTTCTCCAAAGCTGAAAAGTGAAAGTGAAGTCATTCAGTCAGGCTCCTCCATCCATGGGATTTTCCAGGCAAGAGTACTGGAGTGGGGTGCCATTGCCTTCTCCGGGAAACTTCCATTACCATATGTCAAATAGATAGCCAAAAGGAATTTGCTGTATAGCTCAGGAAACTCAGACAATACCTAGTGCACTTGAGAGGGATGTGTAATCTTCAGTTCCTGCTATACGGAATATTCTGTCCATGTGTGTTAAGTCCACTTGGTTTGTATTGTCATTTATGTTTTCTTTTAATTCAGAGGACTTATTTTCTTCTAGCATCATTTTGATATCGATTATTGGGCCATACTTCGTGTTCAAGTTTTGTAGTTTTTATACTTCATGTTTGTCAAAAGGCTGAGAAACAATTCAACATTTTTGAGTTTTGGATTCAGGTACCTGGAACTCTTTGTGATTTTATCACTAATATGTAAAATAATATGACAAAATATATAACTAACATAATATAATGATATATAATGTCCTGGGTGTTCATTGGAAGGTCTGATGCTGAAGATGAAACTACAATACAATACCTGATGCAAAGAGGTGACTCATCTGAAAAGACCATGATTTTGGGAAAGATTGAAGGCAGGAGGAGTAGGGGACGGCAGAGGATGAGATGGTTGGTTGGTATCACTGACTCAATGGACATGGGTTTGCTGGGAGTTGGTGTTGGAAAGAGAGGCCTGGTGTGTTGCAGTTCATGGGGTCGCAAAGAGTCAGACATGACTGAGTGACTGAAATGACCTGAACTGACTGTCATTTCTCTAATATAATTTTAAATTTCATATCTCTTTTGTATCCCAGAAGTATAGTCACTATGACTTTTTTTTATTGTTTGCATAAAAATTTCCTTGCAACCTAATTCTTAAAATCTATTCAGTTCTAAGATTTGTCTCTTTGACATGATGGCATCTTTTAGTGTACTGCATTACTTGTTATTTGTTATCTTTTTAGTCAATATATTTTAGTATGATTTTAAGAAGTAGCTCTAGAGACTTTGAATATTGCTGTCAGTCGGTCAGTTGTGTGCAACTCTTTTGTGACTTCATGGACTGCAACAGGACAGGTCTCCCTCTACTTCATACTCTCCCAGAGTTTGCTCAAATTCATATCCTGAATTTGTGATGCCATCCAACTGTCTCAACCTCTGTCACCCCCTTCTCCTCCAGTCCTCAATCATTCACAGCATCTTGGTTTTTTCCAATGATTTCACTCTTGGTATTGGGTGGCCAAAATGCTGGAGTTTCAGCTTCAGAGTTAGTGCTTCAAATGAATATTTAGGGTTGATTTCATTTAGGACTGATGAATTGATCTCTTTGCAGTCCAAGGGACCCTTAAGAATCTTCTGCAACATCACAGTTGAAGGCATCAATTCTTCAACTCAGCCTTCTTTATGGTCCAAAAAGCAACCCGATATCAAATTGCCAACATCCATTGGATCATCAAAAAAGCAAGAGAGTTCCAGAAAAATCATCTATTTCTGCTATATTGACTATGTCAAGCCTTTGACTGTGTGGATCAAAATGAACTGTGGAAAATCTTGAAAGGTCTGGAATACCTGATCTCCCTCTTGAGAAAAATGTATGCAGGTCAGGAAGCAAGAGTTAGAACTGGACAAGAAACAATCGATTGGTTCCAAATAGGAAAAGGAGTACATCAAGGCTGTATATTGTCACCCTACTTATTTAACTTATATGCAGAGTACATCATAAGAAACGCTGGACTGGAGGTTGCAAAACCTGGATCAAGATTGCCAGGAGAAATATCAATAACCTCAGATATGTAGACGACACCACCCTTATGGCAGAAAGTGAAGAAGAACTAAAAAACCTCTTGATGAAAGTGAAAGAGGAGATTGAAAATGTGGGCTTAAAGGTCAACATTCAGAAGACTAAGATGGTGGCATCTGGATCCATCAGTTCAGTTCAGTACAGTTCATGTTCAGTCATGACTGACTCTTTGTGACCCCATGAATTGCAGCAGGCCAGGCCTCCCTGTCCATCACCAACTCCTGGAGTTTACTCAAACCCATGTCCATTGGGTTGGTGATGCCAACCCAGCCATCTCATCCTCTGTCTTCCCCTTCTCCTCCTGCCCCCAATCCCTCCCAGCATCAGGGTCTTTTCCAGTGAGTCAACTCTTCACATCAGGTGGCCAAAATATTGGAGTTTCAGCTTCAGCATCAGTCCTTCCAATGGACACCCAGGGATGATCTCCTTTAGGATGGACTGGTTGGATCTCCTTGCAGTCCAAGCGACTCTCAAAAGTATTTTCCAACAACACAGTTCAAAAGCATCAAATTTTCGGTTCTCAGGTTTCTTCACAGTCCAACGCTCACATTCATACATGACCACGTGAAAAACTATAGCCTTGACAAGATTAACTTTGTTGACAAAGTAATGTCTCTGCTTTTTAGTATGCTACCCAGTTTGCTCATAACCTTCCTTCCAAGGAGTAAGCGTCTTTTAATTTCATGGCCGCAGTCAACATCTGCAGTGATTTTAGAGCGCCCCAAAAAATGAATTCTGACACTGTCCCCACTGTTTTCCCATCTATTTCACATGAAGTGATGGGACCAGGTGCCATGATCTTAGTTTTCTGAATGTTGAGCTTTAAGCCAACTTTTTCACTCTCCTCTTTCACCTTCATCAAGAGGCTTTTTAGTTCCTCTTCACTTTCTACCATAAGGGTGGTGTCATCTGCATATCTGAGGTTATTGATATTTCTCCCAGCAATCTTGATTCCAGCTGGTGCGTCCAGCCCAGCGTTTCTCATGATGTATTCTGCATGTAAGCTAAATAGCAGGGTGCCAATATACAGCTTTGATGTACTCCTTTTCCTATTTGGAACCAACCTGTTGTTCCATGTCCAGTTCTAGCTGTTGCCTCCTGGCCTGCATTTAGGTCTCTCAAGAGGTAGGTCAGGTTGTCTGGTTCTCCTATCTTTCAGAATTTTCTACAGTTTGTCGTGATCCACTCAGTCAAAGTCTTTGGCATCGTCAATAAAGCAGAACTAGATGTTTTTCTGGAATGCTCTTGCTTTTTCATGATCCGGAGGATGTTGGCAATTTGATCTCTGGTTCCTCTGTCTTTTCTAAAACCAGTTTGAACATCTGGAAGTTTACATTTCATGTGTTGCTGAAGTCTGGCTTGGAGAATTTTGAGTATTACTTTACTAGCATGAGATGAGGGCAATTGTGTGGTAGTTTCAGCATTTTTTGTTATTGCCTTTCTTTGAAATTGGAATGAAAACTGACCTTTTCCAGTCCTGTGGCCACTGCTGAGTTTTCCAAATTTGCTGGCATTTTGAGTGCAGCACTTTGACAGCATCATCTTTCAGGATTTGTAATAGCTCAAGTGGAATTCCATCACACACACTAGTCTTGTTCATACGGATGCTTTCTAAGGCCCTCTTCACTTCACATTCCAGGATGTCTGGCTCTAGGTGAGTGATCACACCATCGTGATTATCTGGGTCGTGAAGATCTTCTTTTGTACCGACCTTCTGTGTACTTTTGCCACCTCTTCTAAATATCTTCTGCTTCTTTTAGGTCCATACCATTTCTGTCCTTTATCGAATACTTCTCTTCATGAAATGTTCCCTTGGTATCTCTAATTTTCTTGAAGAGATCTCTAGTCTTTCCCATTTTGTTGTTTTCCTCTATTTATTTGCATTGATCACTAAGGAAGTCTTTCTTATCTCTCCGTGCTTTTCCTTGGGACCCTGCATTCAAATGGGAATAGCTTTCTTTTAATTCCTTTGTTTTTCGCTTCTCTTCTTTTCAGCTATTTGTAAGGTCTCCTCTGACAACCATTTTGCCTTTTTGCATTTCTTTCCCATGGGGATGGTCTTAATCTCTGTCTCCTGTACAATGTCATGAACCTCCATCCATAGTTCATAATGCAGTCTGTCTATCAGATCTAGTCCCTTAAATTTATTTCTCGTTTCCACTGTATAGTCATAGGGGATTTGATTTAGGTCATCCCTGAATAGTCTAGTGTTTTTCCCTACTTTCTTCAATTTAAGTCTGAATTTGGCAATAAGGAGTTGATCTGAGCTACAGTCAACTCCCAGTCTTGTTTTTGCTGACTGTATAGAGCTTCTCCCTTTTTGGCTGCAAAGAATACAGTCAATCTGATTTCGGTGTTGACCATTTGGTGATGTCCATGTGTAAAATCTTCTCTTATGTTGTTGGAAGAGGGTGTTAGCTGAGTTGTGTTCTCTTGGCAAAACTCTATTAGCATTTTCCATGCTTCATTCCATACTCCAAGACCAAATTTGCCTGTTACTCCAGGTGTTTCTTGACTTCTCACTTTTGAATTCCAGGCCCCTCTAATGAAAAGGACACCTTTTGGGGATGTTAGTTCTAAAAGGTCTTGTAGGTCTTCATAGAACCATTCAACTTCAGCTTCTTCAGCATTACTGGTTGGGGCATAGGCTTGGATTACCGTGATATTGAATGTTTGCTTGGAAATGAACAGAGATCATTCTGTCTTTTTTGAAATTGCATCCAAGAACTGCATTTCGGACTCTTTTGTTGACCATGATGGCTACTCCATTTCTTCCAAGGGATTCCTGCCCCCAGTAGTAGATATAATGGTCATCTGAGTTAAATTCACCCTTTCCAGTCCATTATTTAGCTCGCTGATTCCTAGAATGTCAAAATTCACACTTGCCATCACCTGTTTGACCAGTTCCCTTTTGCCTTGATTCATGGACCTAATATTCCATATTCCTATGCAATATTGCTCTTTATAGCATCAGAACTTGCTTCTTTCACCAGTCACATCCACAACTGCATATTGTTTTTGCTTTGGCTCCATCCCATCATTCTTTCTGAGGTTATTTCTCCACTGATCACTGGTAGCATATTGGGCACCTACCAACCTGGGGACCGCAAGGCAAGAACACGGAAGTGGTTTGCCATTCCCTTCTCCAGTGGGCCACATTCTGTCAGATCTCTCCACCATGACCCGACGTCTTGAAAGCCCCCACATGGCATGGCTTAGTTTCGCTGAGTTAGACAAGGCTGTGGTCCGTGTGACCAGATTGACTAGTTTTCTGTGATTATGGTTTCTGTGTCTGCCCTCTGATGCCCTCTAGCCACACCTACCGTCTTACTTAGGTTTCTCTTACCTTAGATGTGGGGTATTTCTTTATGTCTGCTCCAGGAAAGTGCAGCCACTGCTCCTTACCTTGGACAGATGGTATCTCCTCACGGCTCCCCTCCTGACCTTCAACGTGGAGTAGCCCTCTTGACCCCCCTGCGACCACACAGTTGCCACTTCTTGGGAAATAGGTGGGGAAAGAGTGGCTGACTTTATTTTTCTGGGTTCCAAAATAACTGCTGATGGTGATAGCAGCCATGAAATTAAAAGATGCTTACGCCTTGAAAGGAAATTTATGACCAACCTAGACAGCATATTAAAAAAGAGAGACATTACTTTGTCAACACAGGTCAGTCTACTTTAGCTACGGTTTTTCCCAGTGATCATGTATGGATGTGAGAGTTGGACTATGAAGAAAGCTGAGTGCAGAAGAATTGGTGCTTTTGAACTGTGGTGTTGGAGAAGACTCTTGAGAGTCCCTTGCACTGCAAGGAGATCCAACCAGTCTATCCTAAAGGAGATCAGTCCTGGTTGTTCATTGGAAGGATTGATGTTGAAGCTGAAACTCCAATATTTTGGCCACCTGATGTGAAGAACTGACTCATTTGAAAAGACTCTGATGCTGGGAAAGATTGAGGGCAGGGGACAAGGGGACAACAGACGATGAGATGTTTGGATGGCATCACCGAGTCAATGGACATGGGTTTAGGTGGACTCCCGGAGTTGGTGATGGACAGGGAGGCCTGGCGTGCTGCAGATCATGGGGCTGCAGAGTCAGACACAACTGAGCAGCTGAACTGAACTGAACTGAACTGAACTGTACATCTGAACATCTGTACGAGACTTCTGGATAAACTGTATGTGCTTGTGACTGTGGGGGGCTTTCTAGTAAAGTGATGCCTCTTCTTTTTAATACAATAGGTAGGATTGTCATAGCTTTTTATACAAAGTTTTTTTTTTTTTTTTTTTTTGTTCCATGACTGCAGTCATCGTTTACAGTGAGTTTGGAGCCCAAGAAAATTAAGTCTTTCTGTGATTCCAAGTTTTCTCGTTTAATTTGCCAAGTAGTGATGAGACTAGATGCCATGATTTTTGTTTTTTAAAACTTGTGCTTTCAGCGAGATTTTTCTCTTTCCTCATTTGCCCTCATCAAGAGGCTCTTTAGTTCTGTTTCATTTTATCGTTTTTTAGAGTGTTACCATCCATATTCTGAAGTTGTTGATGTTCCTCCTGCAAACACTTTCCAGCTGTCATTGGAATCAGACTTGTCATCCACCTTGGCATTTTGCTTACTATACCCTGAACATATTTCATATAAGCAAAGTGACAGTATATAGCCTTGTCACACTCCTTTCCATGTTTTGAACTAGTCAACATTTCTATGTCTACTTTCAACTCTTGCATCTTGACCTGCATACCTATTTCTCAGGAGACAGATTAGAAAGTCTGATACTTCCATCTCTTTTTGAATTGCCCACAGTTATTGTTATCCACAACAGTAAATGGCTTTAGTGGAGTCAAGAAAGCAGGTGTAATTTTTTTTTTTTTTCTGGAATTCCTTGTTTTCTCGGGATCCAAATTTTATTGGCAATTGTTCTCTGATTCCTCTATCTTTTCCAAAACTAGGCTGCACATCTTCAAATTTTTTGTTCACATATTGCTGAAAAATTTTGATTATTATCTTGCTAGCAGATGAAAGGAGCACAATTGTCCAGTTTAAGTGTTCTTTGGCATCCATCTTTTTTGATATCAGAAATGAAATTTGACCTTTTCCAAACTCTTGGCCACTGATGTGTTTTTCAATTATGATAACATATGAAGTGCCACAGTTTTAAAGCGTTGTTAACAGTATAACATATTCATGGTGATGAATTCTCTCAGTTATTGCTTAAAATTTTGGTTTCTCCTTTATATCTCTATAAGTTCCTTGTTGGTTGTAGATTTGACTCATTCATCAGTTCGAGTATATGCTATCATTCTCTTCTGACCCGAAAAATTTCTATTGAAAGACCAACTGCTATCCTTATGGGGATTCACTTGTTTGTTATATATCTCTTTCCCCTTGCTGCTCCTAATGTTTGATTTTTGTGTTTAATATTTCTTTATCTGATTAATATGTGTTGTGTAATGTTTCACTCTGAATTTATCATCTTCGAGACGTTCTGGGGCTCTGGGCCTTGGAGAAGTATTTCCTTCCACATTTAATGGAGATTTTCAACATTTATCTCCTCAAGAATTTTCTCATGATCCCGTTTTCTTTCTTTCTTTTTTCTCTCTCTCTCTCTCTCTCTCTCTCTCTCTGTTTTTTTGTTTTCTTTTTTCTTTCTGGTGTGGCATAGCATTTAACATTGTCCCCAAAAGTCTCAGGGGTTTTCCACACTGCTTTCCTTTTTTCCAATTCTCTTTAATATGTTTCCATATAATTTGTCCTTTCTGCTGCCTTGGTTACGCTACTGTTGCTTCCCTCCAGAGTGTTTTTAATCTCAGTTATCACATTATTACTGATAGACTCTTTTTTAGTTCTTCTAGATCTTGTTAATTTTTTTTTTTTTTTTTCATCTTCTCAATCCATGTCTCCAGTGTATTTATCAGGGACTCCACATTATTTTTAAGATTATAGATCACCATCACTGTCTTTATTTTGAATTATTTTTCAGGCAGACCCCCTATGTCATCTTTGTTTGGTTTGGTGGATTTTTATCATGTACCTTCACCAGTTGCATATTTCTCTTTCTTTTTTTTTCTTTTTTTTTTTTTTTTTTGTTTACATTGCTGTGGTTTGGGTCACCTTTCTGCAGGCTGGACAGTTATGGCTTCATTTTGTTGTGGAGTCTGCTCTTTGTGGATGGGGTTGGAGCAGTGACTTGTCAATGTTTAGTGCTTTGGGGAACTTCAGTCTGGGCTCTGCAGGTGGATCTGGATCTCTTCACTCTGGAGTGCAATGAAGTGTCCAGTTATGCATTTTTGATTGTGGGTTTGGTATGGCTGTGGGCAGTCCATTTTTTATGGTATTCATTGTTGTTTTCCTATTTTGCTAGAGAAGAGTTGTGGGTTATCTTACACTGAACTTGCTGGATTTTGTGTGGAGCTTTATTTCCTTGTAGGTATGGAGACTTTGTCTGTGTGCTTCTCTTTTAATGTTCCTGGTGTCACGAGTTTGATGACGATTCAAAGTTCTGGAATTGACTTCCTGGCCGCTGGGCTTTGATTCCTTTGTTACAGTATTATCAAGAATTCCACATGCATACAGCACAGAAGATAAAAACCAAGGGTAAGGGGCGGTCATAAGTTGGTGGAGGAATAGGACAGGAAGACCACTTTCTCCCCTAGGAATTCATTGAAAGATCATTTGCACACTGAGAGAATTCCACAAAACAACTTCTGAACACTGTCAGAGGACACCATACACCCAGAAAGGCAGCCCATTCTCTCTGAAAGGAGGTATGACAAAATATAAAAGATAAAAAGAGAGACAAAAGAGTTAGGGAAAGAGACCCATCCTGGGGAGAGAGTCATGAAGGAGGAGAAGTTTCCAAACACCAGGAAATCTTCTCACTGGTGAGTCTATGGGGAGTTTTGGAATTTCAGAGGGGAACAGAAAGGAGGAAAAACAGAAACAAAAAAGCCCACCGAATACGCACCGAACAACAGCCCTCAGTGGAGAAGTAGTGCGGAACATCACGAACACCACCAGTGAGTCAGGGTTGAACAGGAAGTCATGGGTTTCATGCTTAAGGTATGGACCGGGCCTGAATGCCCTGAGGAAAGTCTGAGGGAGCTAACTTGGGATAGCATCCCACACTGTGGGATAGCCAGAGAGAGAGAGAGAGAACTTTCCCATGGAAAGCTCTAAGGCACAGCCTGGACTGCTCACAGAGCAAAGGATTGAGTGAATATCAGAGGAGAGCTAGCCGATTGTGAACCGGCCCCTCCCCCAACAGAGGCAGAGACGCAGGGGGGTGACAGCAAGAGCCAGATGGCAAGGGACAATCTTGGCCCCAGAGAAGGCATCCTTTACCAAACAGTAAGCAGGATCCCAGTTGCTAACCAAGTCTTCCTGGGATCCTGGGTACTTGACATCTGCCAGGAGGGTCACAGTCAGAGATCAGCTCCCCAGAGGAGACACACAGCACACCTGAGATAGCGTTCTCACTGTAAATCCAGAAACTGAGCGGATGGGACTGGGGAGGTGATAAGATGCACCATACACCAGGGAGAGTGTGCTTGCCAAGCATACGGTCTCCTGAGCTGCTTGAGACTGAGAAGGGCACAAAAGGCAGGCCAACTGAGTCTTTGCTTTTGTGGAGTACCTGAAAACCTAAGCCTGAGCAGCTCAGTCCAGGAAGTGCATGCAATGCAGGACCCGCATTAGACAGTTCCCCAGCAGAGCAACCTGGAGTCTGAGCAGTGTAGACCGGAAAGGCACACATGTCGTGAGTGGGGGCAAATCCAATGTGGCCCAGACACTGTAAGCACTCCCCACAAAAGCCAATGATATTTATTTGCAGTGGCCCTCCCTCCCCACAACACAACTGAACAAGTGAGCCTAAATAAGTGACTACCTTTGCCCCCATTGTATCAGGAGAGAAATTAGACACTTGCAAACAGCAAATGCCAAAATAAACAATGAAGAGGGAATCACTTTGGATGTAACAGGTGCAAGAGATTAAAACCCTGAAGTTAGCACTGACTACATTGGAAGGGGCCTATAAACCTTGAGAAGAAGTAAAAGCTGGAACAAAACACTATCCGAAACAACTGACCCCACACTGCCATCAACAACTCCAGAGAAATTCCTAAATATATTTTACATTCTTAATATTTTAAGTTATTACTGATTTAATTTTCACATTTATAAACTGCCATTACTGGCAAAAAACCCTATTTTAAAACAAATTTCATAATCACAAATTTCTGTGATTTTTAAAAATACTTCATTTTTGAGAGTCTAACCTCCAGATTTTTTAAACTATGCTTTTTGGTATTTGTTAACAATTTTGTCCCTTTAAGAATTCAAACTTCAGTATCCATTTTTACTTAGGAGTGTGATTGCTGGCTTCATCACTCTCTGCCCCTTTTGACTCTCCTTTTTCTCCCCCAGGTCACCTGTATCTCTTCTTTCCCCCGCTCTTCTCTACCCAACTCTGTGAATCTATTTGGGTGTTCCATGCAGTGGAGAACACTTAGAAAACTGATTACTGGCTAGATCTGTCTCTCTATTTTTGACTTCTCCTTTTCTCCTCCTGGTCACCTCTATCTCCTTCCTCCCTCTTCTCTTCTCTATGTAACTCCATGAACCTCTCTGGGTGTTCCTCATTGTGGAGTATCTTCTCACCATGAACCTAGACGTTTTATCATCAGTGCTGTATGCATGAAATCTTGAGACTACAGAAACAATAAAACAGAAAGCCAGAGGTAGGAGGCTTAAATCCAAAACTTGAGAAGACCATAAAACTCCTGACTCTGGGGAATATTAATCAAAAAGAGCTCATCCAAAAGCCTCCATACCTACACTGAAACCAAGCTCCACTCAAGAGCCAACAAGTTTCAGAGCAAGACATACCAAGAAAATTATCCAACAATGCAGGGACATAAACCTGAGCATTAACAGGCAGGTGGTCAAAAGTCACACCAAACCCATAGACAACTCAAAACTCACTACTGGGATGTTCACTGTGCTCCAGAGAGACGAGATCCACTTCCACCCGTCGGAACACAGACACAAGCTTCCCTAACCAGGAAACCTTAACAAGTAACTCTTCTAAATGCATCCATGGGGAGGAAACTCCACAATAAAGAGGAACCACAAGTTTTAGGATACAGAAAGGCCACCCCAAACACAGCAACCTAAATGAGATTAAAAGGCAGATAAATATTCAGCAGGTAAAGGAATATGATAAATGTCCACCCAACCAAACAAAAGAGGAGGATATAGGAAGTCTACCTGAAAAATAATACAGAATAATGATGGTAAGAATGATCCAAAATACTGATAAGAAAATCGAGTAACAGATAAATAGTCTGGAGACAAGGATTGAGAATATGCAAGAAATGCTTAACAAGGACCTAGAAGAAACAAAAGAGCTAATCAATAATGAATAATGCAATAACTGAGGTCAAAAACACTCTGAAGGCAATGAACAGTAGAATAAATGAGGCAGAAGATAGGGTAAGTGAGGTGGAAGATAGAATGGTGGAAACAAATTAAGCAGAGAAGAAAAAAGAAAAAACGAATTAAAAGAAATGAGGACTAACTCAGAGACCTCTGGGACAATGTCAAATGCCCCAACATTCGAATCATAGGAGTCCCAGAAGAAGACAAAAAGAAAGGTCATGAGAGGATACTTGAGATAATAGCTGAAAACTTCCCTAAAATTGAGAAAGAAATAGCCACCTAAGTCCAAGAAACCAGAGTCCCAAACAGAATAAACAAGACACATATTAATCAATTAATGAAAATCAAACATGAAGAACAAATATTTAAAGCTGCAAGCAAAAAAACAACATATAACACCCAAGGGGATGCCCATATGGATAACAGCTGACTTTTCAATAGAAACTCCAGGCCAGAAGGGAATGGAAGGATAGACTTAACGTGATGAAAGAGAAAAGTCTACAAACCAGATTACTGTACCCAACAATGATGTCATTCAAAAATGAAAGAGAATTCAAAACTTTATAGACAAGAAAAAGCTCAGAGAATACAACACCAGCAAACCAGCTTTTCAACAAATGCTAAAGAATCCTCTCTATACAAGAAACACAGAAAAGGCATATAAACTCAAGCCCAAAATAACAAAGTAACTGGCAACAGGATCATACTTATCAATAATTACCTTAAAGGTAAATGGGTTGAATCCCCAAACCAAAAGACAAAGCCTGGCTGAATGGATATAAAAATAAGGCCCATTATATAGTCTGTCTACAAGAGACCCACCTCAAAATAAGGGATGCATACAAACTAAACGTGAAGAGTTGGAAAAAGATATTTCATGCAAATGGAGAAAAAAAGGAAGCAGGAGTAGCAATACTCATATTTAATAAAATAGACTTTGAAATAAAGGCTGTGAAAAGAGACAAAGAAGGACACTAAATAATGATCCAAAGATCAATCCAAGAAGAAGATATAACAATTATAAATAAGTATGCAACCAACATACCTAGCACCAAATATGTAAGGCAAATGCTAACTAGTATGAAATGGGAAATTAACAGTAACACAATAATAGTGAGAGACTTTAATACCCTACTAACAGCAATAGATAGATCAACTAAACAGAATATTAGCAAGGAAACTCAAACTTTAAATGGTACAAAGGATCAGGTCAGTTCAGTCACTCAGTCATATTTGACTCTTTGTGGCCTTATGAACCGCAGCATGCTAGGCCTCCCTGTCTATCACCAACTCCTGGAGTTTACCCAAACTCACGTCCATTGAGTCGGTGATACCATCCAACCAACTTATTCTCTGTGGTCCCCTCCTCCTGCATCAGGGTCTTTTCCAATGAGTCAGCTCTTTGTATGAGGTGGCCAAATTATTGGAGTTTCAGCTTCAACATCAGTCCCTCCAATGAACACCCAGGACTGATCTCTTTTAGGATGGACTGGTTGGATCTCCTTTCAGGCCAAGGGACTCTCAAGAATCTCCTCCAACACCAAAGTTCAAAAGCATGAGTTCTTCGGTGCTCAGCTTTCCTTATAGTCCAACTCTCACATCCATACATGACTACTAGAAAAACCATAGCCTTGACTAGATGGACCTTTGTTGACAATGGATCAGTTAGACCTAATTGATATCTATGGGACATTCCACCACAAACAATGAATTTCACCTTTTTCTCATTGTGCACGGAACCTTCTCCAGGACATATCATATCCTGGGCCATAAATCTAGCCTTTGTAAATTCAGAAAATTTGAAACCATTCCAAACTTCTTTTCTGATGTCAATGCAGTAAGATTAGATATCAACTGCAGGGAAAAAAAAAAAAAACTATTAAAACTTTCAACATATGGAGGCTAAACAACACGCTTCAGGATAACGAACAAATAAGAGAAGAAATAAACAAATAAATCAAAGAATGCATAGAAATGAGTGAAAATGAAAGCACAACAACCCAAAACCTATGGGACACAGTAAAAGCAGTTTTAAAGGGAAAGTTCATAGCAATACAAGCCTACCTCAAGAAACAGGAGAGAAATCAAATAAATAGCATAACTGTACACCTCAAGCAACTAGAAAATGAAGAACAGCATGGTTAGTAGAAGGGAAGAAATCATAAAAATTAGTGTAGAAATAAATGTAAAAGAAACAAAAGAGACCATAGCAAAAATCAACAAAGCTAAAAGTTGGTTCTTTGAGAAGGTAAATAAAATAGACAAACCATTAGCAATACTCATCATGGAACAAAGAAGAATCAAATCAACAAAATTAGAATGAAAATGGAGAAATTGCAATTGACAACACAGAAATACAAAGCATCGTAAGCATCATCAGCAAATATATGCCAATATAATGGGCAACTTGGAGGAAATGGACCAACTCCTAGAAATGTACAACTTTCCAAAACTGAACCAGGAAGAAAGAGAAAATCTTAACAGATCTATCACAAACAGGGAAATCAAGACTGTAATTAGAAATATTTCAGCAAGCAAAATCCCAGGACCAAACGGCTTCACAGCTGAATTCTACCAAAAATTTACAGAAGAGCTAACACCTATTCTTCTCAAACTCTTCCAGAAAATTGCAGAGGAAGGTAAATTTCCAAACTCATTCTATGAGGCTAAACTAGTATCACTCTAATATCAAAACCATACAAAGATGCCACAGAACAGGAAAACGACTGGCCAATATCACTGATGTATAGATGCAAAAATCCTTAGCAAAATCCTAGCAAACAGAATCCAACAACATATTTCAAAGATCATACATCATGACCAAGTGGGCAGGAATGCAAATATTCTTTAATATCTGCAAATCAATCAATGTAATACTCCACAGTAACAAATTGAAAGATAAAAAACATAAGATTATCTCAATAGATGCAGAGAAAGCCTTTGACAAAATTCAACATCCATTTATGATAAATGGATAAAAAAAAAAAAAAAAACTGTAGAAAGCAGGAATAGAAGGAACATACCTCACAAATAAAAAAGTATATATGATAAACTCACAGCAAACATAATCCTCAATGTTTCCATGAAAATTTGAAAGCATTTCCCATAAAGTCAGGAACAAGTGTGCTCACTCTCACCACTACTATTCAACATAGTTTTGGAGGTTTTATCCATAGGAATCAGAGAAGAAAAAGCAATAACAAGAACCCAGATTTGAAAAGTGGTAAAGCTCTCCATGTGTGCAGATGACATAGAAAACCTTAAAAACATCACCAGAAAATTACTAGAGCTAATCAATGAATATAGTAAAGTTGCAGGGTATAAAATCAGCACACAGAAATCCCTTGCATATACTAACAATTAGAAAACAGAAATTGAAATTAAGGAAACAATCCCATTCACCATTGCAACAAAAAGAATAAATATTTATGAATAACTCTACTGAAAGAAACAAAAGATCTATATATAGAAAATTATAGAACATTGAGGAAAGAAATCAAAGAGGAAACAAATAGAGGGAGAAATATACCATGCTCTTGGATTGGAAGAGTCAATATAAAGAAAATGAGTATATTAGCAATGTGTTAAATTCAGTGAAATCCCTATCAAGCTACCAATGGTATTTTTCAGAGAACTAGAACAAATAATTTCACAATTTGTATAGAAATATAAAAAACTCAAATAGCCAAAGCAATCTTGAGAAAGAATGGAACTGAAGGAATCAACCTGCCTGACTTCAGGTTATACTACAAAGCTACAGTCATCAAGACAGTGTTGTACTGGCACAGAAAACAGAAATATAGTTCAATGGAACAAAATAGAAAGCCTAGAGATAAATTCACGCACCTGTGGACACCTTATCTTTGACAAAGGAGACAAGAATATACAATGGAGAAAAGATAATCTCTTTAATAAGTGGTGCTGGGAAAACTGGTCAACCACTTGTTGAAGAATGAAATTAGAACACTTTCTAACACCATACACAAAAATAAATTCAAAATGGATTAAAAGTCTAAACATAAGAGCAGAAACTACAGAACTCTTGAGGAAAACATAGGCAAACTGCTCTCTGGCAGAAATCACAGCAGGTTCTTCTTTGACCCACCTCCTATAGTAATGGAAATAAAAGCAAAAATAAACAAATGGGACCTGATTAATCTTAAAAACTATTGCACAATGAAGGAAACTATAAGTAGCAGGGAAAGACAGCATTCAGAATTGGAGAAAATAATAGCAAATGAAGCAACTGATAAGAATTAATCTCAAAAATGTGCAAACCACCATTGAAGCTCAATCCCAGAAAAATAAACGGCCCAATCCAAAAGTGGGCCAAAGAACTAAATCTCAATCTCAAAAATATACAAACCACACTTGAAGCTCAATCCCCGAAAAATAAACGACCCAATCCAAAAACGGCCCAAAGAACTAAACAGATATTTCTCCAAAGAAGACATACAGAAGGGTAGCAAACACAGGAAAAGATGCTCAACATCAATCATTATCAGAGAAATACAAATCAAAACCACAAAGTGGTACCATCTCATGTTGGTCAGAATGGCTGCTATCCAAAATTCTACAAACAATAAATGCTGAAGAGTGTGTGGAGAAAAGGGAACCCTCTTACACCATTCGTGGAAAGGCAATCTAGTACAGCCACTATGGAGAAGAGTGTGGAGATTCCTTAAAAAAAAAAAAAAAAAACCTGGACATAGAACTGCTATATGACCCAGCAATTCCATTGCTGAGCATACACACCAAAGAAGCCAGAATTGAAAGAGACACATTTACCCCGATGTTCACCGCAGCATTGTTCATAGTTGCCAGGATATGGAAGCAACCTACATGTCCATTGACAGATGAATTGATAAGAAAGCTGTGGTACACATACACAATGTAATATTACCTGGCCTTTAAAAGAGTTCCTTTGAATCAATTCTAGTAGGGTGGACGAAACTGGGGCCTATTATAAGTCAGAAAGAAGAACACCAATACAGTCTATTAATGCATTTATATTCAATTAAAAAGATGATAACAACGACCCTATGTGCGAGAAGGCAAAAGAGATATACATGTAAAGAACAGAATTTTGGACTCTGAGGGAGAAGCCGAGTGTGGGGGATTTGAAAAAATATCACTGAAACATGTATATTTTCATATGTGAAACAGATTGCCAGCCCAGGATCTAAGCATGAGACAGGTTGCTCAGGACTGGAGCACTGGGATGACCCTGAAGGATGGGATGGAGAGGGATGTGGAAGGGAGGGTCAGGATGGGAAACACATATACACCTATGGCTGATTCATGTCTATGTATGGCAAAAACCAGTACAATACTGTAAAGTAGTGAGCCTCCAATTAAAAATTTTTAAAAAAGAAATGAAACAAAGAATGACATCTGGAATTCTCTTCCCGCATGGTGGAACATGCCTTCCCATTGCCGAAGTGTATCAGACAGACAGTTAAAACAGACAGAACATATAACATGGTCCACATTCTTATTACATAATACCTTCAATGTCCAAGCCTCACCCCACTGCCAAGTTGCCAAATATACATAACTTCTGGCTTCAGCTCTCTGTGTCCACTAGGCAATAAGAAATTTATGAGTGTATTTTTTTGAGATACACTGACAATGCATGCCTTTAAAAGGCCACATGTCTTGGGAGATAAAGTGAAAAATTTGTGCTTCCAGCCTTCGTTTTATAGGGCTTCCAAATGCATTCACTACTTCCCAAATCCTCACCCTTCATCTGTAGACAAAAACTGAGATATTACGCGGAGAAGAATGGCTTTTCACAGAGATGGTAAGTTGGAAAGTAAAAATGGAGTGAGTAGCCTACCTCGCTCCATGCTCAGTAATGTAACCTATGTAAGTATGTTTAACAGCTACTAGGCATGCAAGGTCAAAGATGCTTCTCCCAGGATTACAGAGCTTGATTGAGAAGCCTTAGTTTTGTTTTACCTCTCATCTCTTTTCTCAGTTCACATGTAAGGCATGCTAATACATCAAAAATGGGAATGTCTAGGAGGTATTTAGAGACAATGCCTACTGCTGCATAAGACCAAAGTTGTACATTACAGTGGCATGTGGGTTAAAGTGGCATGCGGTTTAAGGTTTCTATCATAACATTCTACTTGACTCTGCAGAAGTTCTCCATCCCCATGAAGCTCTCAAGAGACATTGTGGCAAGTATACTTTGAGGAAATATAGGAAGGAAACTCACAAGGTCTGTGTACTTTCTAACTGTCCTCAGTCTCACTTATCATCCCATGTATAAGGACAGATTAAGATGCTTTGTGAACCATCCCCCAGGCCCTGCCAACACCATTTTCTTAATGTAGTTAAGTCACTCAGTTTTGTCAACACTTTGCAATTCCGTGTACAGCAAGAACTCCAGGTTTCCCTGTCCTTTAAATCGCCCAGAGTTCGCTGAATCTCATGGCGCTGATGAATTGCAATTATTTCATCTTCTGTTGTTCCCTTCTCCTGCACTCAATCTTTCACAGCATCAGGTTCTTTCCAGTGATTTGGCTCTTGGTCTTGGGCCAAGAACCAATTATTGGCTCTTCAGTCTTTCCATGAATTGTCAGTTTGAGGGTCTTCACGGTTGACTTGTTTCCGTCTCTCTGCTCTTCATAGAACTCTCAAGATACTTCTCCAGCTCCACAGTTGTGAAGCACTGATGCTTTGACAGTTCTTATGGTCCCTCTCTCACCTTGATACATGACTAATGGATTAACAAGAGCTTTGTCTTTTGGATTTCGCCAGTGATGTCTTTACATTTTAATATATTGAATAGATTAGGCAAAGCTTTTTGTCCAAGGAACAAGAGTCTTTAGTTTCATGGCTGTAGTCAATGTCCACGGTGATGTCAGAGGTCAAGAAAATAAAGTCTGTCACTGATTCCGTTTTATCTTCATTGATATGCCTTGAAACGATGGAATTAAATGCCATCATTTTAGTTGTTTTAATATTGGGTTTTAATCCAGCTTTTCCACTCTCCTCTTTCTCCTTCATCAAGGGACTTTTTAGTTTCTAACGTCCTTCTGCCATTTGGGTGATGTCATCTGGATAACTAAGGTTATTCATATCTTCTACATAAAGTTTTTCCAGCTTGAGATTCATCTAAGATGCTATTTTTCATGATGTATTCTGCACAGAAGTTAAATTAGCAGAGTAACATGTTCTGGTGTTCTTATCTCTTTAAGAATTTTCCACAGTTTTTTTTTTTTTTTTTTTTTTTTTTGTGATCCACACTGTCCAAGTCATTAGCAGAGAAATTAAGCAGATGTAAATGATTTTATTGAATTCCCTTGCTTTTCTATGATCCAAACATCAATTAAAATGTACCTATTAAGATTAAATCATGAACTACACATCCCTTTTTTTTTTTTAATTGTTATTTCTTGTTGTTTCTCTCTTTTTCAAGTAGTCAACTACCAACTGGTAATTTCCAGTGAATTTGCCATCCTACTTCTACAAGAATTGAATTATGCCCATGGCAGTCTCTGACCTTTGACACCAACTGAATGGAGTTAAGCTTTGAGAGCCAAAATGGAGCATCTATGCTCGGGGAAGAGGTTAGGATATTTCAAAAAATGGCTAGGTATATTCAGGAGCTGACTTTTTGAGCACAATTCTTGTATCATCTCTTATCAGGAAGAGAACTGCATTTTTTCATGCTGATGGCAATCACTCATTAACAGAAATTTCTGGGAAAACACACACCCACACACCCAAATATGTGCTTCATTGCATGTTGAAAGTCAAAAAATTACCAGTTATGTGTATATGTATAGAATCTAATTTCAAACAGATTAATTCATGTCAACTAATATTTGTTGCTTTACTGTCATGCACAAACAAATAACAGCTTGCAAGGAAAGAAAATCATAAGTTCCAAGAAGGATGAAGTGTAGAAGGACATGCAGTGCATCTCTCTCAATGAAAGGATCACAAATAATATTTCTACACTGTTAACAGTTCTCCCAGAGCATCAACTGAACACTAGCCGAACACTGTGTTCATCAGAGTGGCCTGTGTGGATTCCCAACATAGCTGGGTAGAATGGGTATAAAAACGGAGAAGGAGGATGAGAGGAAGCAGGACAAAACCTGTGCCTTGAGATGAGGGAATGAGAAGCACAGAAGAGACTTCCAGATTAAGGCAAGCCCCCTCACTAAAATGTAATGTATTTTGGATAGAAAGGAAGCAAAGTGAAAGATATGATAAAATATAATTTGTATAGCTTGAGAGTCACACAATGTGTGGTGTAGCCATACATGACCCAAACTGGAATGCAGATCAACCAGTGTGCATAAGGTCTTGAAGTTGGAACATGGGGTGTAGAGAGCACTCCTGGGAGAGGACTGCCATTGAATATGTGGAGATGGCCTGATGGTGCATGAAGGAGTAGTTGTGTAGCAGAGAATTCCTTTTGAGAATTGCCAAACTGCCAAAGAGGCAGGGCCTTACTGCTGTATCACACACAGGAAGTGGAGGCACCATTGGAATCCCCCTCTTCCCACATGTTAACACCTACTACCAGGCAATAGAGAAAGACCAGAAAGAAGTACCACTCATGCTCTTGCAAACACAAGCTAGGCCCATGGCTGCCGGATTGGCTGCCTAACAGGTACCACCAGGATTCCTGCAGTCCAAGAAACTGTACCACCTTGTCCTGCTCTCATCAAGGCAAACCCAAGTGCTCCACAAATGTCTCAGGCTAGGGAGAATGCAATGGACCCCACTCCAGTACTCTTGCCTAAAAAATCCCATGGATCTGGAGGAGCCTGGTAGGCTGCAGTCCATGGGGCGCTAAGAGTTGGACACAACTGAGTCAACAGGACATAAAGTGGCCCTAAAGTAATGTGAAAATACCTAATGCAGACTTACTACAAGTCTCAAAGAGAGAGACTGGAAGCAAAATATAAATTTGATGAACATGGCCACTTCAAGAACAAGAACGGGTACATAGGAGGTAACGTGGTGTTTTCAAGTCATATATATATATATACATATTTGTATATACGTATATATATGTACACGACTGAGTGACTGAACTGAACTGAACTGATATATATGTACGTATATACGTATGTATACATCAGTTCAGTTGCTCAGTCGTTTCTGAGTCTTTGCGACCCCATGAATCACAGCACGCCAGGCCTCCCTGTCCATCACCAAATACCTGAGTTTACTCAAACCCATGTCCATCGGGTCAGCGATGCCCTCCAGCCATCTCATCCTCGATCGTCCCCTTCTCCTCCTGCCCCCAATCCCTCCCAGCATCAGGGTCTTTTCCAATGAGTCAACTCTTCGCATGAGGTGGCCAAAGTATTGCAGTTTCTGCTTCAGTGTCAGTCCTTCCAGTGAACACCAAAGACTGATCTCTTAAGACTGATCTCTTTTAGGATGGACTGGTTGGATCTCCTTGCAGTCCAAGGGACTCTCAAGAGTATTTTCCAACAACACAGTTCAAAAGCATCAATTCTTTGGGACTCAGCTTTCTTCACAGTCCAACTCTCACATCCATACATGACCACTCGAAAAACCATAGCCTTGACTAGACGGACCTTTGTTGGAAAGTCATGTTTCTGCCTTTCAATATGTTATCTAGGTTGGTCATAACTTTCCTTCCAAGGAGTAAGCGTCTTTTAATTTCGTGGCTGCAATCACCATCTGCAGTGATTTTGGAGCCCCCAAAATTAGTCTGACACTGTCCCCACTGTTTCCCCATCTATTTCCCATGAAGAGATGGACCAAATGCCATGATCTTAGTTTTCTGAAGGTTTCTCTTAGTTTTCTTTAAGCCAACTTTTTCACTCTCCTCTTTCACTTTCATCAAGAGGTTTCTTAGTTCCTCTTCACTTTCTACCATAAGGGTGGTGTGATCTGCATATCTGAGGTTACATATGTACGAACATATGTGTGTATGTATATATATTTGTATATATATATCTGTGTGCCCACACTGCTATATACACATAGGCATGTATACATATACTGTGTACATATTTGTCTCTTCACATATGTGTATATATGTCATATGTGTAGAGATATATGTATATATAATATATATAAACACACACATAAATGTATCCACATATATCTGAATATTCTCTTACATTGTCCTAAAATATGCTTTATGTTAAATAGTAAAATTAGTCTTAATATTTTAAATCATACCAAGTATGTTCTCTGACCACCAAGAAGTGGAGTTAAAAATTAAACATGGGATACATGTGTGCAAATTTGTCAATGTGTGGAGAATTAAACAAGACATTCCTAAAGTACCAATAAGTCAAAGAGTAAACCACAAGGCAAATTAGAATATACTCTGTAGTGAATGAATGTGAAAGCACATTTTAGCAAATCATTGAATACAGCAAAATTACAACCTTTTGTTACATACCTACAGTGAATATATGCCAATACCCATAGGCAGGAAAAGTATATACCTATACTTTAGACATAAACATATGCATGCATATGAATAGGTATGTATATGTGTGTGTGTGTGTGTGTGTATATATTCTCAATATATAGATTTATATAATCTCAATAATGATTTACCAGGTAGCACTAGTAGTAAAGAATCCGCCTTCTAATGCAGAAGTCATAAGAGATGCAGCTTTGTTCCATAGGTCAGGAAGATCTCTTGGAGCTAGGCATGGCAACCCAGTCCTATTTGGTAGCCTTGAGAATTCCCTGCACTGAGGAGCCAAGCAGATGACTGTCTGTGGGGTGCAGACTGTCATAAAGGAGTGTAGTGACTTAACACACAAAATATCACTTTAATGGATCACTAGTATATATATAGTATAACTTTTCCTTTCAGATATTGATTATTACTGATTGACTCTTCTTTAATCTCCTTGATCTTATTAACATTTTCGCACCTTCTTAATCTGTGTCTTCACTGTATTTATTGGTGACTCAAATTTGTTTGGAAGATTTTGGGTCCCCTTTTCCATCATTACTCTGAATTCTTTTTTCAGGAAAACTTCTTATCATTTCCTCTTTTGTTTGGTTGAGTGGGTTTTTATCATTTACTCTTGGGGTCCTTTAATGGATCAGAACATGGTGGTCTGGAGTCGATGATAAGAAAGTAAAAGAGAGAAAGAGGCTGATATTCCCTGGTTTATGACGAAAACCAATAAAGCCCCTGACACAGGACTTGCATTGCTCATGAAGGCACCAGGCGCCCCCTCAAGGGAGTGAAGTCACAGAGTGCCTTCTCTGGAAGGTCTTAGAAGCTAGGGCAGGAAAGTGAGCCAACGGGTCTCCACACTCCAGAGAATCAGCCAGAGAGAGAGAGTGAAAGAGAGCGAGAGAAACAGAAAAGACACGGGGACCTAAGCTATGATGGAGCAAAGGTGCTTTAATGATTTTTCTGTGAGTATATATAGGCTGTGGTACACGAAATTTCTTTCTACAATGATAGAGATCAGAAAACCAAATGTACAGCAACCGTTACCAAGGGAACAAGGGATAATAATGGACACAAGATCAGGAGACAATCCATATCTCAAGAAAGGGGAGTGAGTCTAAGCAGTTTTGTCGTAAAGAGAATGTTTACTAAAGGAGACGCAAGCCTGTCTCACACAATGGCCTCAATTCCTAGGAGCAGCGTGCTGTTCCTCTTGAAGAGGGACAAAGGAATCATGAGAGACAGCACGTAGGAATCTTCCTGTTAAACACTCCCTGACAATCTACCTTCACCTGCTGCATGTTTGTCTTCCTTTTCATTTCGTTTAGATTGCTGTAGTTAGGGTCTAATTTCTGCAGGCTGGAGTGATATGGATATTCTTCATTGTGGAGTTTGCTCTTTGTTTGTGGGGTTTGACAAATAACTTGTCAAGGTTGAATGCTTGAGGGAACTTGTGTCTGTGCTCTATTGTGTGGAGCTGGATCACTTCTCTCTGGAGTGCAATGAATTGTCCTGTAATGCACTTTGTGGTGTCTGTGGTTTTTCGTATTGCTTTGAGGAACACCTTGTAAAACATGTGGAGAGGCGGCAGGCAGCTGAACCACCGTGGCATGAAGGGATAGAAAGATTTGGTTCATCAATGCTTTCTATTGTAATATTTGGAACAAAAAGTTATTGATGAAAGTAAATTTTACATACTGAGATATGGAGAAGTGATTCTGATTTATATATCATTTCATTTCACTGTTAGGTTATCCATAAGACTGTGATCATGTTCTATGCATTGTGCACTGTGCATTTGTTTTACCCATTAAAGGGAAATATATTTTCTAAAAATGGTGTAGTTGTTATCCCAATGCAACTAGGTGACAATTGGGGATGTGGATCAGATATGTTCCCATGTTAGTGTAACTTGAGTGTTTAAAATTATATGCAATCTAAGAATAGATTTCTTTGAAGAACATCTTTAAGTAACTGGCAGTTGCAACTTTATGTGCTCGAGTTCTCTGCAGAAGTAGGAAACTGTCTCTTACTAGAGAAAGAATAGTGGAAGATGAGCCAGATAATGGTATAGACTTTATGCAAAAGTACCTATATTGTTAAGCCAGAAAGCTATTAACAAATTTTGAGTTGTCCGAATGTTCATTTATGCTCTTGGGGAGTGCAGATTGTTTGGCTAGCATACTAAAGATTCTTTAAAATATATTTTGTTTAAAAAAAAAAAAAAAACTTGGATACCGATGCAAGTCCATAAGTCTCTTAAAGTCGTATCTTCTATATTATTTTTTATTTTCTTTAGAAAATTACAATATTTTATATTTTATTATATTTTATTTTATTATCTAGTCATAGCATATAATATAAAATATAACATATTGTATTAATGTGTTAAATATCATATTCATTATATTTTATTATATTCTGTTTTATTTTTATATTCATATCTTTACTTGCAAGGCATAATTTTTATTAATATGTAAGTTTTTAAAGCTACTAATGGAAATGGATTATTTGATGCTATTAAAATCATATGACTAAAATAATTTTTTTATGGTTTAGCTTTGTTTTTCTAATTTACCTGGTTTTAAAATGTCACTAAATAATTCTCTCCTTTGATTTTAGTTTCACTTTCGTCATATTCCTTACTTTAAATGAGGCTATCTCAAACTTTTAGCAAGGAAGAAAGTTCATTTCAGTTAAGTCACTCAATCTCAGTACTCCAGGCCACCCTGTCCATCACCAACTCCGGGAGTCCACCCAAACCTATGTCGGTGATGCCATCCAACCATCCCATCCTCTGTCATCCCCTTCTCCTCCTGCCCTCAATCTTTCCCAGCATCAGGGTCTTTTCAAATGAGTCAGCTTTGGCATCAGGAGGCCAAGGTATTGGAGTTTCAGCTTCAACATCAGTCCTTTCAATGAACACCCGGGACAGATCTCCTTTAGGATGGACTGGTTGGATTTCTTTGCAGTCCAAGAGACTCTCAAGAGTTTTCTCCAACACCACAGTTCAAAAGCATCAATTCTTTGGTGATCAGCTTGCTTTATAGTCCAACCCTCACATCCATACATGACCACTGGAAAAACCATAGGTACACTAGAAGACCTGTGTTGACAAAATAATGTCTCTGCTTTTTAATATGCTGTTTAGTTTGATCATAACTTTCCTTCCAAGGTGTATCTTTTAATTTCATGGCTGCAATCAACATCTGTCACTGCTTCTGCCTTTTTCCCTTCTATTTCCCATGAAGTAATGGGACCAGATGCCATGATCTTAGCTTTCTGAATGTTGAGCTTTAAGCCATTTTTTTCACTCTCTCTTTCACTTTCATTGAGACTCTTTAGTTCTTTACTTTCTGCCATAAGGGTGGTATCTATCTGCATATCTGAGGTTATTGATATTTCTCCCAGCAATCTTGATTCCAGCTTGGACTTCCTCCAGCCCACTGTTTCTCATGACGTACTCTGCATGTAAGCTAAATAAGCAGAAAGACAATATATAGCCTTGATGTACTCCTTTAGCTATGTGGAACCAGTCTGCTGTTCCATGTCCAGTTCTAACTGCTGCTTCCTGACCTGCAAACAGATATCTCAAGAGGCAGATCAGGTGGTCTGGTATGCCCATCTCTTTCAAAATTTTTCACAGTTTATGGTGATCCACAGAGTCAATGGTTTTGACATAGTCAATAAAGCAGAAATAGATGTTTTTCTGGAACTCTCTTGCTTTTTGAATGATCCAGCAGATGTTGGCAATTTGATCTCTGGTTCCTCTGGCCTTTTCTTAAACAAGCTTGAAAATCTGGAAGTTTCTTGTTCACATGTTGCTGAAACCTGGCTTGGAGAATTTTAAGTAGTACTTTACTAGCTTGTGAGATGAGTGCAATTGTTCAGTAGTTTGAGCATGCTTTGGCATTGCATTTCTTTGGAATTGGAATGAAAACTGACCTTTTCCAGTCCTGTGGCCACTGCTGAGTTTTCCAAATTTGCTGGCATTTTGAGTGCAGCATTTTCACAGCATCACCTTTCAGAATTTGAAATACTTCACCTGGGATTCCATCACCTCTCTAGTTTTGTTCATTGGAGAAGGCAATTGCAACCCACTCCAATACTTTTGCCTGGAAAATCCCATGGTCAGAGGAGCCTGGTAGTCTGCAGTCCATGGGCTCGTGAAGAGTCGGACATGACTGAGCAACTTCACTTTCATTTTTTACTTCCATGCATTGGAGATGGATATGACATCCCACTCCTGTTTTCCTGCCTGGGGAGTCCTGGGGACAGCAGAGCCTGGAGGCCTGCAGTCTATGTGATCGCACAGATTTGGACACAATGGAAGCGACTTAGCAGCAGCAGTAGCAGCAGCTTTGTTCATAGTGATGTTGCCTAAGGCCCACTTGACTTCACATTCCAGGATGTCTGGCTCTAGCTGAGTGATCACACCATTGTGATTATCTGGGTTGTGAAGATCTTTTTTGTACAATTTATCTGTGTATGCTTGCCACCTCTTCTTATCTTCTGCTTCTGTTAGGTCCATACGATTTCTGTCTTTTATTGAGCCCGTCTTTGCATGAAATATTCCCTTGGTATCTCTAATTTTCTTGAAGAGATCTCTAGTCCTTCCCACTCCATTGTTTTCCTTTATTTCTGTGCAGTGATCACTGAGGAAAGCTTTCTTATCTCTTGCTCTTCTTTGAAACTCTGCATTCAAATGGGTATATCTTTCCTTTTCTCCTTTGCTCTTCACTTCCCTTCTTTTCACAGCTATTTGTAAGGCTTCCTCTGACGGACATTGTGTTTTTTGCATTTGTTTTTCTTGGGGATGGTCTTGATTCCTGTCTGATGTACAATGTCACAAAACTCCACCCATAGTTCCTCAGGCACTCTGTCCATCAGATCTAGTTCCTTAAATCTATTTCTTACTTAAACTGCATAGTCATGAGGAATTTGCTTTAGCTCATACCTGAGTGATCTAGTGGTTTTCTCGACTTTCTTCAATTTCAGTCTGAATGTGGCAATGAGTTCATGATATGAGCCACAATCAGCTCCCTGTCTTTTTTTTTTGTTGTTGTTGTTGTTGTTGACTGTATAGAGCTTCTCCATCTTTGGCTGCAAAGAATATAATCAATCTAATTTCAGGGTTGACCACCTGGTGATGTCCATGTGTAGGGTTTTCTCTTGTGTTGTTGGAAGAGGGTGTTTGCTATGACCAGTGCATTCTCTTGGCAGAACTCTATTAGCCTTTGCCATGTTTCATTCTGTATCGCAAGACCAAATTTGCCTTTTACTCCAGGTGTTTCTTGACTTCCTACTTTTGCATTCCAGTCCCTTATAATGAAAAGGACATCTTTTCTGGGTGTTGATTTTCGAAGGTTATGTAGGTCTTCATAGAACTGTTCAACTTCAGCTTCTTCAGCGTTACTGGTCAGGGCATAGACTTGGATTACTGTGATATTGAATGGTTTACCTTAGAAACGGACAGAGATCATTCTGTTGTTTTGGAGACTGCATCCAAGTACTGCATTTCAGGCTCTTTTGTTGACCATGATGGCTACTCCATGTCTCCCAAGGGAGTCCTGCCCACAGGAGTAGATATAGTGGTCATCTGAGTTAAATTAATACATTCCAGTCCATCTTAGTTCACTGATTCCTATAACATCGATGTTCACTCTTCTCATCTCCCGTTTGACCACTTCCCATTTGCTTTGATTCATGGATCTAACATTTCAGGTTCCTATGCAATATTGCTCTTACAGCATTGAACTTTGCCTCTATCACCATTATAATCCACAACTGGGTTTTGTTTTTGCTTTGGCCCCATCCCTTCATTCTTTCTGGAGTAATTTCTCCACTGATCTCCAGTAGCATAATTGGGCACCTACCGACCTGGGGAGTTCATGTTTCAGTGTCCTATGTTTTTGCCTTCTCATACTGTTCATGGGGTTCTCAAGGCAAGAATACTGAAGTGGTTTGCCATTCCCTTCTCCAGTGGACCACATTCTGTCAGACCTCTCCACCATGACCCGACTGTCTTGGGTGGCCCCACACGGCATGGCTTAGTTTCATTGCGTTAGACAAGCTGTTGTCCGTGTGATCAGATTGACTAGGTGTCTGTGATTCTGGTTTCATTCTGTCTACCATCTGATGCCCTCTCTCAGTGCCTCTTATGTACTTTCACCTACTGCGTATTTTCTGTCTTTCATTTTGCTTAGATTGCTGTGGTTATGTTCCCTATTCTGCAGTCTGGAGGGTCTTGTCTTCTCTTCATTGTGGGGTTTGCTTTTGTAGGTGGGTTTGGAACAGTGACTTGTCAAGATTGAATGATTTGGGGAACTTTTGTCTATGTTTTGGCAGCTGGAGCTGTATCTCTTCTCTCTGGAGAGCAATGAAGTGTCCATAATGCACTCTGGGGTGTCTATGGATTTGCTTTGGCTTTGGGCAGCAGTTTTTAATGTTCAATATTGTGTTCCTCTTTTGCTGGGCAATAGGTGTGGGTTGTCTTGCACTGAACTTGCTGGCTCACACGTGGAGCTTGGTTTCTGTGTAGACATTAACATTTTGGGTGTTTGCTTGTGTTTTAATATTCCCTGGAGTCAGGACTATGAGGATGATCCATAGTTCTGATGTTGGCTTCCTGGACTCTGGATTTCAGCCCCCTGTTACAGTAGCTCCAAGAATTCCACATCCTCACAGCATAAAAGATCAAACCCCAAGATTAATAGTTAAAGAACTCTTCACAGCCAGAAACAGCCACAGGTATTCAAAGAGCTATAAAGGACAGAAAAAAATGGAGGAAGGAGATAGAGGTGCCTAGAAGAAGAAAAAGAAGAGTTCAAAAGGGAAGAGACAAAAAACACAGGAATCAAATCGCTTAGTGAAAATACATCCCAAAGATTAGATTCCTAATGCTGTATCATTGAAAACAAGCTTCCAAAATCAAGGGTTAAAAACCTAGAACAGAGTTTAGACGCCTCTCAATACTATAAAACAAACAAACAAAAATAGAATCCAAATATACTTATAAAGTAATTTGTTTTAAAAATAGATTTTCATTTCTTTTTTTTCAGAAAGGTAACAGTAATGTATAGAAATTAAATTACATGATTAATAAGGAACAAAAATTTTTTTGAAAATATTTTAAATCAGAATTAGGAAATAGATCTAGGAATTTCTCTGAAGTTGTGTGCTTTGTGGTGTCAGTTAAGTGTCAGATAATCTCTTGTTCAAATTTGATCTTGTTGTCAAAGGCTAATATTGTTCATCGATTGCACAGTGTCCCCATTAACTGCAGGGTTTTATTTTTCTGCCTATGTCCCTTCTGGGGCAGTTCACTCTTCTTGACTTATTGTTAATTTCTCTGTATGCAAGTTTCTTCCGTGTCCAGTTTTCATTCTGAAGTAAGTGTGTGGCAGCCACTTATTCAAGCTCAAGTGCTTAGTGGTGCCATTGGAAGGGTGGGAACACTGAAAGTGGGGAAACATGGGGGTTCTTGAGCAGGATGGACCGCAGTGGGCTTGGCACTGACAAAAGTGGCATGTACTTTCTGGGTTCACGCTGTTAACCCTCCCTGCTGCTTGCTCTGTGATGTACAATCCCAAGTGGGCCTTGTGTTTCATGCACTTCCCATGTGTAAGCCACTCAGGATCTCAGCTGCTCTGCAAGAGCACTGGCAATTATTGGCTATCACTTTGTGCCCTTTCCAGGTAAAAACAACTCCGTTTGCCTCAGTGGGCAAGGCACTATCCCAGATGAGCCACGCATCTTACGTACCTCTCTTATCCCAGCAACTTGGTTTGCTGGCTGCACCAGAGGGCACTGTCTCACGTGTGCCTTGTGTCTCCTCAGGAGAGTTGATCTCAGGCTGTGACTCTCCTGGCCTATGTGAACTCTTCATGAACTCAGGATGTCATGGTTAGAAACTGGCAGCATGCTTAGAGCTTGGTGGGAGATGTCATCTCTTTTGCTGAGATAACAGTAGCCCCTTCCTTTCTACCTCAGGCTGTCACACACATTCTCTCTGCCTCCATAGAGGAAAAGGCCATAAATGGTAGCTGGCTGGTCTACTTTGTTATTTTCTAGTGTGCAATCTTTTGTTCTTTGAGCATCCCAGGGTTCACTATGTAGGCTTAGAGCCATTTCTCAGGCAAGTTCCTTTTGTAAATTTTTGTCTATGATGCTCCCATGTTTTAGGCAACTTTGTCACCTTAGCTTTCCCTGATTGTCCTCAGGGCATTAATGGCTGGTCTTTAGCACAGAGTGGATGATACAGCCTGGGCTTCCCTTCGAGGCTCCACTCAGTCATGGAGGACAGGAGCGTCTGAACTCCTTTGCTACTAGTAATTTCAGTTAGGCATATGTGTTTTTGCTTTTTTTTTTTTTTTTTCCTATTCCCTAGTTATGTTGCTCTCAACAATCCCAGAGGTCCCCACTGACCCTGATGAGAGAGGGTTTCCTATGTTGTGTAAACTTCTCCTTTATGATACCCTCTCCAAGATGGTTCTCAATCCCTAAGTACTTTATCTCTCTTTATGTCTCTTATAGTTTTCCTAAGGAGCAGGCTCTTCTCTAATGAGCCAGCTCATCATGGTCATAGCTTTGGAACCTCAGGTGACCAAAGGTTTGGGGCCTCAGCTTCAGCATCAGACCTTCCAATGAATTTTCAGGGTTGATTTCCTTAAGATTGAGTGGTTTTATCTTTCTGTAGTCCATGGCACTCTCACAAATCATCCGCTGCATAGCAATCCAAACCGACCAATTATTTGGTCTTTCCACACCTGTCTGTGTCTTTGGGAAAGACCATAGTTGAGACACTATGGACTTCTATTGGCCAAGTCATGTCTTTGTTTTCTAAAACAATTTCTAGATTTGTCATAGCTTTTCTGTTGAGAAGAAATCATATTCAAAATCTATGGTTGCTGTCAACATCTGCAGTGAACTTAGAGACACAGAAGAGGAAATCTGTCACTGCTTCTGCCTTTTTCCCTTCTATTTTCCACGCAGTGGTGGGATCAGATTCCATGATCTTACTTTTTGCAATTTTGAGAATGCAACATGCTGTTTACCAAATGTTTCCATATCATAATTGGCAATTATTGTTTTCTTATACTTTGTTTTCTCTCCGTCTTTAGCATAAGAAATTATGCTCTCAATTTTTTCAAAGACTTCAGTGATTCATTATATATAGTACTGTTGGTGTAAATTTCCTACTGGAAGCATTTGTGCTGTACTTCTGTGACAACTGGGTGAAATTTTTATAAAATACCCAGCCTATGAAACATTTCCCCATTAGCACAATGTATTGAGGCAATGCATATCTAGTTAATCTTCCCTAGTGTGGAAACTAGGCAATTACAAAAGAGTACAAGCTTGGACTGCAAGGAGATCCAACCAGTCTGTCCTAAAGGAGATCAGTCCTGGGTGTTCATTGGAAGCACTGATGTTGAAGCTGAAACTCCAATGCTTTGGCCATCTGATGTGAAGCACTGACTCATTTGAAAAGGCCCTCATGTTGAGGAAAGATTGAGGGCAGGAGGAGAAGGGGACGACAGAGGATGAGATGGTCGGATGTCATCACCAACTCAGTGGACATGAATTTAGGTAGACTCCAGGAGTTGGTGATGGACAGGGGGCCCTGGCAGGCTGTGGTTCATGGGGCTGCAAAGAGTCAGACACGACTGAAGGGCTGAACTGAACAAGCATCAAGAGGTACGATGTGGAGAGGAGGTGACAGATAAACCACCGTGGCATGAAGGGATAGGAATATTGACAATCAGCGCTTTCTACTGAAATAGTTGGAACCAAAAACTTTAAAGTGATGAAGTAAAATTTTACTTCCTGGGTTATGGGGAACTGATTATTTTTTATACATCAGTTAATTTGAATGGTAGGCTAACCAGAAGAGCCTTATTAAGATCTATGCACTGTATTCCACCCATTAAAGTGGAATACATTTAAAAGAGAAATGGGGTAGCTGTTATTTTGATTTCAGCTAAGTGACCATTATAGATGTGGTTGAGGTATGTCTCTATGTTACTGTGAACTTGAATGGTTAATATTTTTTTTAAATTTTTATTTATTTATTTTTTACAGTCTTTATTTATTTAGTTATTTTAATTTCTTAGAGGCTATTTACTTTACAATATTGTAGTGGTTTTTGCCATACATTGACATGAATCAGCCATGGATTTACATGTGTACCCCATCCCGATCCCCCCCTCCCACCTCCCTCCCCATCCCATCCTTCTGGGTCTTCCCAGTGCACCAGCCCTGACCACTTGTCTCATGCATCCAACCTGGGCTGGTGGTCTGTTTCACCCTTGATAGTATACTTGTTTCAATGCTATTCTCTCAGAACATCCCACCCTTGCCTTCTGCCACAGAGTCCCAAAGTCTGTTCTGTACATCTGTGTCTCTTTTTCTGTTTTGCATATTGGGTTATCATTACCATCTTTTAAAATTCCATATATATGCATTAGTATATTGTATTGATCTTTATCTTCCTGGCTTACTTCACTCTCTATAATGGGCTCCAGTTTCATCCATCTCATTAGAACTGATTCAAATGAATTCTTTTTAATGGCTGAGTAATATTCCATTGTGTATAAGTACCATAGCTTTCTTACCCATTGAATGGTTAAAAATTTATCCAATGTCAGGAGAGCAACAGCTTTCATAGTTCAATACATTTAAACAACTGATAGTTTCAGCTTTATGGGCTCAAGGTCCCATCATAAATAGAGATGAAACTCATCTCTAGTTGTAGAAAGAATAGTAGAGTATGAGCCAGATTAAATTATAGCCTTTCAGGAAAAGGAGCTAAATTATTCAGAAAGAAAGTGATTAACCAATATAGGTTTGCCCAAATAGCTCACTTACTCTCTTGAAAGTGTGCAAACTGTTTGGCCAAGTCAAAAAAGTTGCTTAATTTATATGTTGGCTATATATAGAGAGGCATGTATACTGGTGTTCAATTCCTGTTATCTTTAACATCAATGGAAAAATTTAAGACCGAATAGAATGATTCAAAACCTGCTTGGTTGTTGAGTATATGAAAAGAGGTAATGCTTGACATTTTATTTTCTTGATTGCATCTAAAACATGAGGACTCTTTTGTATCACTCTCCTCCTTCTGTCTATTAACTTTCTAATGTTTGTCCAGGTTTCATGACAAAACAAAGAGAGCTATAATGTTGGCTTAACACAAAATAGTGATGCCAAGCTCAGATCACAGGATTATTTCCAACTCTTTTCAACAGGGAATATCCAAAGTTTTTGTTGACTCAATCCCTCCAGGACCTAGAGACATGTGAAACATAAATTAATCCTGCAAGTGAGATTTTATGCCACATTTGTTATCAACCTCTCATTTCAAACTTCATTCCCTTTCTTGTTCAAAGTAGTCCCTGCATCAGATTGGCAAAGATGAAAAGTGAGAGGGGGGTGGGATTTCAGACTTCACCAAATTCCAAGAGTAGCTTTAATCAGAGAAGGGAAAAAAGACAGAAACAAAGGAAAATTGTCAAGCAATGCAAAATAATAATGGTTTAGCTATCATGCAAAGTCAAGGACTCTTAGTTCCTCCTCAAGGGCTATGGATAATATTCTGAGCCATATCCTGTGAGCAGTCTTATAGATGTTGAAACCCCAGCCATGCTGAAAACATTAAGTACACAGACACCAAGGTAGTTGGAGCCAGATGGTTGATGATGTTGTCTCTCAATTTCCTCAGTAACAGCCCATTAGAAGCATGTTCTAAAACTGATCACACACAGACACAATGGCCCATTGCCACTCTACCTTTAAAAGCCTTTCCCTGAAAGCCTTTAAGGTGTCTGGACCTTTTAAGCATTAGCTTCTTGGACTCCTTACTTAATCCTGCAATAAAGACTTCACCTGTCTTCACCACAACCCACAATCAGTTGATTGACTTTATTGCACAAAAGTGAGCAGACCCAAATTTGGTTTGGTATCAGTACTGACAACTAAGAGGGTGTGTATAAGTGTGTGTATTTAAGGGAGAAAAATCACTTTTATTTCAGGAAACAAGTATATTTACTGATGTGATTTGTTTGTGTAAAATATTCTTTAGGAATGAGATTTTGCATGTTTCATGTCTGGTTATTATAGAGTGAGTAACCTATATTTTAAATCGATACAGCTTTCTTCATTGAGAAATAAAAACTGGCTGAATGTTACCATTTAATTTCAATGAAACCAGTGATTTTGTGATATCACTCAGTTTGAAAACCACTGTGATGGTCTATACAGTTTATTTGTGTAGGTGAGCCAAGCAGGAGTTGAAGTTGCAGTGTGTAAAATCTGACAAATGGGGGAAGTCGCTGAAGAAAGATTTATTTGATATGGCACATATTTCTTCAGAAATCCAAGGTGTATATCCTAAAGATGAGTCAGTTGGTTCAGAAACCCCCATTAGACCTCCTTCGTGTGATTACACACTTACTGGGGACTCGGTCTTGAAAGATATGACTCAAGATGATACTTTTCAGGCTTTGTATGCAGAATCTGTGATCAAAAGACCATGTTACACATTTTCTGTCTTTAAACCAGAAGAATTGAATGATTTTCTTTCACTTACTTTTCCTCAGAAACAGGAATATATTTGAAAGTATCAGCTTAAATCTATTTGGTGGTATGAAAGTGGCACTTCTACAGTGATTAAGGAA